>NC_135663.1:51052342-51409110 GCF_964188315.1 Podarcis muralis | reverse complement strand
GAGAGAGGTATTTAAAAGAAAATGAATAATTTAAAAGAGTTTGAACCCAAAAAAGGCATTCTCTGTAGTTGTCACTGACATTTATAAAAGTCCACTGTTTATCAATGGTACTTTTTCTTGCCCAGGTGCTACAAAACAGGTACCATATATACTCAAATATAAGCCGACCGAATATAAGCCGAGGCACCTAATTTTACCACAAAAAAACTGGGAAAACTTATTGACTCGAGTATAAGGTGGTTCACCACACCACAAACCTCCTGGTGGGCTGGAGTGTGTGTGCATGTGCATGCGCTCACAGCAGAGGGGGCTTCTCTCTCCCCCCCCAGCCCCTCCCGTCTCCCTGCCCACCTAGGGTTCTGCCAAGAGACAGAGGCTGGTGGTGGCAGCAGCGGAGGAAGAACAAGCAGCCCAAAAGGGCTGCTTTTTGGCTACTCGTTCCACCACCGCCAACAGTGGCAAAGGCAGAGGAGGAGGAAGGAGCAGCCCAAAAGGACCCTCACTCAAGTATAAGCCGAGGGGGGCTTTTTCAGCATAAAAAATGTGCTGGAAAAGTTGGCTTATACTCGAGTGTATACAGTAATTTATTTGCCAACACAATGGAACTAGGATGGAAAAAGGAAAGGGAGAAGAAAGTGAGATTCTGGTCCCCAGAAGTCTTGATGTTGTCTCTGAAGGCCTAACTGCCTGTAATGTTAAATGCATGAATGCATTTAACATGTCGGGGGACAGAGTTGTGTCTCCATTGAGGGGGCTCCAATGACAAATGCATTTATGTGAGATAGATGATTATTTGTCACTCTCAACAGTGGCTGGCGTGGCACACTAGCATTTATGGAGTAAGGCTCACCCTCAGGTTCCCATTGCACATTTGATACTCACAGGTACCAAAAAACTAAATAGGTGCCATACCATGCCTGCCAAACATCCCAATTTGAGCAGGGCGGCTCAAATTGGGAGCTTTGGCAGGGAGGTGGGCAAGGGCAGGCAGGTGTGAAAGGAGAGGCAGACAATGGAGAAAGGATTGGTGGGGCGAGAAAGACTGAAAAGGATTGACACATGGTCCAGAGATTGAAAGTTGGGGGGATCTTCTAATCTGGCGTATATATAGGCAACAATCATCGGACTCTGGCCTATCTGTGACTCCTGATTCCTTAACACTCTTTAATCATCCTGTTAAAAAAATGTTCATCCTGATTTTCATCCCCCAGATGTTGGAAAGTATGCCATGCAGTTAAAAAGCAATATAAAAGTCTCTTAAATAAGTTAACTGAATAATAGACAAATCATTTATAGCATAAATGCTAATAAGAGACATTGGAGGCACTATTATTTTAAAATGTTAGGCCTTTTACTTAAGGGCTTACATAAAAAAGATTTTTAAATGGTTCCCTTCTTTGCAAAGTTTTCAACATAACATTTAAATATTTATATTCATGTAGACTCATTTCTTTCCCTCCATTTCAGAGACTGCCAGCTAGAGCAATATATGATTTTAAGGCTCAAACCCCTAAGTAAGTATTAGTGACTGCTGTTTTTCCTTTAAAAATTATTATGTATGTTGGAGCTGTTTGCAGAGGAAACAAGAGCTATATGTAGCACTTTTAATTGATCTAGATGAGTCTGTAGATTAGATGTAGTTAAACTATTGTGGGCTAATTGTGGAATATTTAAGCATTCTACAATATGCAAATGTTCAGTCATTTAACTTGAATGAGTCTCTGCAGTGTTTAACTGCAAAATAATGCATAGAATCATTCTCATGAAGTATTCAGCTATATCAAAGGCATAATAAATTTTAGGAAACATAAAATGTTACTGGTTTTTAAAGCTGAAGGGCGATATATATTGTTAGTAACTTAAAGTCATTAATTTCAATGGATTTACCCTTAGTTGGATAGCAACTGAAGACTCCCCCATCCCAATACAGGAAACAGTTTTAAAGTGAACTATGTATATTTATGTGTGATACTAAAAGTTCATTTTAGCTCCCTTTGCACAATGGGAGCACATGAATAGATGCTGCTAATGTGGACATGGAAATACAGTGGTACCTCGGTCTACAAACAGTCCTGTTAACGAACTATTCACACAATGAACTCCGCAAAACCAGAAGTAGGTGTTGCAGTTAGCGAACTCTGCCCTGGAAGACAAACAGTGGAAGGGCACTGGCGGTGGGAGGGAAAGCATGCCTCAGTTTAAGAACACTTTGGTTTAAGAATGGACTTCCAGAACAAATTAAGTTTATAGGTATCACTATATGGTGTTTTTTCCTGCTTGCATGTACATTGTAACCAATATTGTTCTTTTACATTCCTGTTCAGCAAGAGAAATACAAAAAGTGAGGAGGGAACCAGAACTAAAGAATGACAGAAATAGAAGGGTATTTAACTTAAAGCAAGTTCTCACAGAAAAAAGCATCATAATTGTTTTTATGTTTGCACTAGGCCAATAACATCAATTACAGTTTATGTGCTCATGACTCTCCTTCCACAGACATTGAGGAGGTGGAGGAGGAGGAGTAATAATAATAATAATAATAATAATAATAATAATAATAATAAACATTCAAATCAGATCTCAATATAAAGCTCATTTGAAGTACAGAAAATCCAAACAGCTAGCTTAACATTACTGTTTATAAATATCTGTTACAGGGAGTTATCCTTTAAGAAAGGCGATACGGTCTATATCCTCAGGAAAGTGGATCAAAACTGGTATGAGGGTGAACACTATGGAAGAGTTGGGATTTTTCCAATTTCTTACATTGAGGTTTGTGTGTATTGCCATCTTTTTCCCCCCTTCTGTGTTAGCTTTGCAGAGTACTTGCGCAAACTGAATAGACTGATTTAAAGCAACCACCATTCTCTTTCCAGAAACTTCTTCCCCCCGAAAAAGCACAGCCAGCAAGGCCACCACCCCCAGCACACATTGCAGAGATTGGAGAAGCTGTTGCAAAATACAATTTCAATGCAGATACAAATGTGGAACTGTCACTGAGAAAGGTAAGCAATGACTAACAGCTTCTTTGTCAAGTAAGCATTTAAACAGTATTGTTATTCAGAACTAAAATTACCTGAAGTGATGGAACGGAACGCTGCTGTTTCACACTGTGGCTGGTGAGATTTGTGGCTCATCTAATGAGAAAACAGGTGAAAAACAAGAGACTAGTCAACTTTTAATAGTACCTAGTGTTTCACACATATTTGAAGTGTTCGAAATAATTCACATACGCTATCTTGCTAATCTCTTTAAAAGGGTCCTATAAGTTAGACAATATATTGTTTGAAATAAGTGCTGTTGCGCTCAGGTCCTTCCTGCTTGGAGACCTTTCACAGGCGCCTGGTTGCCCAATATGAGAACAGGACTCTGGACTAAATAGGTCCTTGGTCTTATCCAGCAGGACTCTTCTTATGTTTTTACATGTGTCTCACCTTTCCAGTGTGTTACAGCAACAGTGGAAAATTAAAAATACAATCATATAAATTGAGTGAAATAAATAACTAGAAACTGTCTCCACTAGTAAGAAAAGTTGCTGTAGAGAGCAACCGGGGGGAGGGGGAGGAATCTTTTTTACAATTATCTTTCTGGAATAAAAATCAGGAGGAACAATTCCTCAATTCCACATTATTCTCATTTTGTGGTTGTGGGCCATTCTGAAAGTACCAAGACCCCCCTGGTTGAGGTGAGCTTTGGGGTTGGAGTTTTCAGGCTCGCAACTCTCACTCTTTGTCACTACACTACCCCCCACAACCTGAAAGATTGGGTGGTAATGAACATGTGATGCTTTGTAGAAAATTATCACATCTCAGCTTCCAAGTTTTGCCTTCCAGGGAGACAGAGTAATTCTCCTTAGACGGGTTGATCAAAACTGGTATGAAGGCAAACTACCAGGAACCAACCGACAAGGAATCTTCCCCGTGTCCTATGTGGAAATCATAAAAAAGAATGCCACCAAAGGAGCAGATGTTTCTCCTGTTCCTCCAATACCCCAGAGTTATTCCAGCGACAGAATACATAATTTAAGTTCAACTAAGGTAAGGAGAACTTTGATCTTTTCAAACATGTCTAGAATATTCCTATGCACAGACTCGAGCCAAATTAACCAGTGGAATTGGTACATATTTACTGAAACGATCCAGCACACAGCACTACCATACTTACAATACTTTCCTCTATGAAAACACAAATGCATAGTTTTTTGTTTGCAGTATTTATATCAAAAAAAATTCTCCCCATTGTGTTACCTTTATGTTTTAAAAAATGTTTCCTTTTTGTTTTTTAAAAAAATGATTCTCAGAGTTTGTTAGCACTAACCGTATTAAAGCCAATGGAAAGCCACTTCATTTGCTACCGTTTATTGTAAGCTGCTTCCACTTCGTCCAGTTTCTTGCTCCCGTAAATGCAATGTGGATTGGTCAAATTGAAGGTTCCTCTTTTCACATGTATAAACCTGTGATGAGGAAGAAGTTTGGTTCAGTTTTCAGGTTAAGGTGAACTTAATTAATCTGCACTTCCCAAAACAATGCCTAAACAAAAATGAAGCTATCCTTCAAAATTCACACTTCTCTGAATTTTGCCTTCTAGTTTGTCAAGCAACTGATGTGTATAAAAATATGTATAACGGGAGGAGATGTGTGTAGTAATGCATGTATTCTTTATAATAGCATACAACAGGCAATAATTATACTATCGCTTAGTAGAAGTGGCAGCAACCCACAGGTAGCTTTGAATAGACTGCCTTGGTGCTACAGAGGCATGGGCATCCTTATACAGAAATGTATGGTGCCAGTGCTGTGTGTATTTCACTGTCCTTTTTGTTGAGGACCTGCGTGGGCAGCAGCAACAGTTCATCAGAAATTATTCTGCAGTCCACTGATGGATCACAATCTATATCCTGTCCATCAAGCCATGTTTCTGTCCTAAAATCATATCTCAAATCTCCACTCTTGTAGTGTCAGATGTTGAACAAAAGAGGATTAACACTATGATAAACTATTTGAATGTGAGGTGTTACTGTCATTGTGATGTACTATTAATTGCAATTTCTCCAGCACTTTAATATGTGCAGGTGTCAGTAGGGTATTTTGCTAGTATACAGTTGCAGCTAGCAATTGGTGGACACTCTCCACCTAAATGTTTCATAACAAAAGAGAGAATAGACTCTCTTACTACCACCACCACCCACCATAAAATCTCTTCAATCCATGAATATATTGGATGTTAGTGGAGAACTATCACTTTATGTGTCATTGTTCATAATATTTTCTATCTATAGATGATTACTAGAGGGGTGCTAATTGAAAAAGCTTTAACATTTTGCAAACAGAATTCATTTTCTCCCTCTCTATGTGTCCAAAACATATGTCGACTAGCAGTTGAGCTCTTTCCATCCCCACTTCTCTTGTCTCTTCTGAGCACCAAAAATATAGTTGATGAACTCTTTTAATGTTTACCATGTAATCAGTTCAAATCATCCTCAAACCCAGAGGTTCTCATATTGTGGCCTACAGATCACTAGTGGTCGGCAAGCTCCATTTTTGTGGTCTACACAAAGGTTATATTTCAGTAGAGATCACCTGTACTTGGCCCTGCACCTGATTTTTCCTAATGACTGGGGTCAAGTCTCTTTTGACCATGGACAGATGTCTCAAAATAGCCAGGCTCTGGCCTATGACCCATGATCTTCATTTTTTTTAAATGCTGTTTACTTATTTTTCCCTAAAAATTACCAGTTAAAAGGACTTTTCTCAACCTCAGACACCTCATTTCCACAATACTGCACTGGTGGTGCTGAAGAGCTAAAAGGTTGTAGTAAGTAGTCATCTGAGGCCCCCAGCAATCATCAAGTTGTCCCTAATAATGATAAAATTGAGGACCATTGCTCTAACTGCATCACAGAGAAAATTATGAAACAATTTCCTCTCCTTGCTCACTTGCCCTTTGTCAGAAGAGCACAGAGAAGTGTGCACAGGCCTGCACACACCCTCCCATATATAGGTCCAAATGGCCTACTTGTCCCCACAACCATACATACCAACTGGTGCAAGCAGGAGTAGCCTGTATCATGGAAAGAGAAGAGTGGCCCTGTGGGATCTATATATGGCTGGTGCCCATACTGGCTGGGTATTTTTCACTGAGACCTGGCTGAGGGCAAGCCTGGAAGAGAAAAAGAGAATAAAGAGCTCTGCCAAGCCTCCTGCTCAAGGGTCACTGAATCCTCTTCCTTGCAAGAGTGTTCCTCAGAGTGGTATCCTGACACTGTGTCACCCCAGCTGTGGCAACAGGGTTGAAAAGAATGGCAGTTGGCTACCAGCTATCGCACGGAGCTCTGTCTCTCTCTTGCTGTGCAGAGAGGGAGAGGAAGGGGGGAAGGCTAGTGTGAGGTAGATAAAACCCTAGAGAGCTGCTGCCTATCAGTCCGGAAAATACCACGCTAGATAGACCAGTGGTCTGATGCTGTATAAGGTGCCTCCCTTTACCCCTAGAGTTGATTTCAATCATTCCAAGAATTATCTCAAAAGTTTTTATCTTTTCTTTTCAAATGAAGGTTTAATTTTAAGTTTTAATAACAAAAACTACATTTTCAGTATTTACTGAAGCAATGGATATCTACCGATGCAATATACGTATGAATCCCAACTCTTCCCGTTCTTACAAAAAGGACCTTTATTTTGCCAGAAGGAAACTTCAATCAATATTTAATTTTACAATATGATTCAGCCAATAAGGATATTCAAAATATATGGCTGTGTGTGTTTACAATTATTGTCTATGATGTGCAATAAGTAGCATCGGAATGCTGTATACTTTCGAAAGACATGTAATTATACGTCAAATGCAGTATGCAGTTGTATTTAAAATGTTTCTGCAAAGTTTCCATGTCAAGTGATGAATTTTTTTTAATGCTTGCACAACCTGAGATTGCCCAGTTGGTGTTAATATTTACTAGTATTTAATAGTACCCCAATCTGAGCTGCATTTTTATTTTTTTGACAGCACCACTCTGCTCTAAAAATAAGAATAGCCATGGTTTGGGGAATTTTGGCAATAACATTTGGACCGTTAGTCATAGGCTTACTAAAGGACAGTAGAGAGAACATAACTCTCATGGATCAAATTCACTTCATGAACTCAGTGATTCAGATCTGTCTTGATGTTTGACATTTAAGCTCTGGGCATGAACCTGATACAGTTTCACTTTTCAGATATGCTTTCTGCTCTTCTGATTCATGTGATAATGATTTCAGACATTTATGCTCAATGTAATAATATCCTATGGCTAGGAGATGTCATAGGGTGTGTGGGTGTGGGTGTACACACACACACACACACACACACACACACACACACACACACACACACACACCTACCTGAGCCCATTGCCTTTTTTCACTTTGTTTTAATTTCTATGCTTTCCCTTATTTCTCAAGTTGGATTCCAAAGCATCATCCCCTCCTCTCAGGTACCGATCCTCTCCTTGTCCAGATTCTAATAAAGGGAATCTTCAGGCTGTCACCGATGAATGGTTGTCACTGACTCTTGCCGTCTCACCTTCAAGCACACCTTCCCCAACTCCTCCACCTTTTCCCAAACTCACTCTTTCTGATTTAGAGGAACTTGGCACTCTAGCTTTGACAGGTCCGCAGAGCGTGCTGGGGCATTCAGATAATATCACTCCTCAAGTAAAGCATGGTCATTTTGTTCCAATTACCTCACCAAAGGCTTCCCACTCCATCCCCGAATCTCCAACTTCACCTCAGCCATTTTCTTCATCTGCCTGTAAATCACCTCCTCCAGCAACCTGGTTTCATGACAGCGTGCGTAAGCCTGTTACCAATAGTGTAAATCTGAGCGAAAGTAAATGTAGCAATTTCAGAGAGCTGAGAGGAAGCCTCACCAAGGAAAGGAAAAATTTCTCACAAACAACTCCGGAAGTTCAAGGAATAGCAGGCCCTGCTCTTGTTCTCTCCAAAGAAGACCCATTATTCAGAACCCTGACGGAGACTGACGAACCAGAAGAAGAAATCTGTGAAGAGCTGCTAGCGATAATCCAAGGGGGCCGGTCAAAATGTAAAGATTCAGGTTTCTACAGGCGTGCCCCTGATGTAACAGAACAACTGGCAAGGCTTCATATAGAGGAAGAGCTGAGTCATGACAATTTAGAGTCACTCATATCAGTTAAGAGAGAACCTATGATACCTTGCGAAGGGGACAGTTCACCAGATACTAAAAAAGAGGTATTTAAACTTCTTAAGATAAACTCCTACATTCTCATCATGAATTCAAGTCTTAACTTTCTGTTGTGTGTGTTTCTGCCTGCATGTGCCTTTCTAGTATAAACTGGAATATTTTGAGAACAGTAGCATGCACATTAACACACAAGCCCTCTCTCCAGTTCTTTTCTTTTGGAGATGGGAAGAAATGTCACATTGTAATTTAGTTTACCCTAACTGAATAAAGTCTCTCCTTCCTTCCTTCTGGAGCTAGCTGCCATTAGTTGTGGCTGTCATCAGGAATGAAAAACCATTGGTTCCTTTGATGGGCACTAAGTAGTTTGGCACAACTCCTGGTCAAACTAGAAGACATGCCAATGTGATCATACTTTCCTAGGGAGGAAGGAGTGTAAAATCTGTCACCCCCATGCAATTTCCCCAATACAAATGCTCCACCACCAGACCACAGCGGCCAATTTGCCCCAGAAGGGGAGATGCTATTTGTAGCTATACCATCTCTTCTCCTATGGCAAACAGAAACTTCTGGCTTTTAATAGATAATTAACACCTCTCCCTCTACAAAGGGCACTGATTCAAGTCGCACCACCATGGGTTGCTATTTATTCAGAGACACACACCTTTAACATGCCATCTAGTTTTGACTCGAAAACTTTACAGTAAGTCATTCAGGAAATGCCCATTTATTTATAGGTCACTCTCTTGTTCAGAAGTGACCAACATGTCCTCCGGATGTCATTGGACTAAAATTCCTGACAGCCTCAGCAAGCATTGCCAGTAGTCAGGTAACAGTAATCCAACAGCATTTGGAAGGTACTGCATTGGCTACCCTGATCTACTTAACTTGAACAATTCCCCATAGGTTTCTGATATAAAGGAAGCATTACCCAGAATACCCATTAAAGTTAATGCTGTTTTATACTTTATACCTACACATGGTGTGTATAACACTGAATTCCTTGAAATGTGAGCAAGCCACAAACAACTTCTGCTTACCCCACCACATGAAGGGTGAGGGTAGCCAGTTTACACAATCATTGAGCACAGAGCTTTGCTTGATAACAAAAAAGAACCATCTAGCTTTAGAAACTGCCAACTGGCAGCAGTTGAGTCTGGCCCCAGCGCCATTCTAATTAGTCCCTGGTGGTTCTACTGAATTTTAATCAAGTTGTCATAAAATGTTTCCCACAGTTTTACTCATAAGAAAAGGGGGGAGGATTTTTGGCTTGTAAGATTGTCTTTCGTCTAATGTTACATCTCTCTTAAGAATTTGTATGTAGCATCCCAGCTGTGGAACCAGCCATTTATAATGGCCTGCCCAGTGTTTGTTTTCCAGCATCACCACTGTGCACACACAGGCAGCAAAAACAGTGTGTCTGTTGTGGTCCCTGGTCACTTGCATTCCGCTTGAAGGGTTAGACTTGCTCCCAACAGTGTTAAAGCCTGAACCTGCATGGAGTGATCAGTTTGCATGACAAAACATGCTTCAGGCCCTTTTCTGAGAAGCAGAATATGCCTTCGCCACCTGCAAGAATGCAAGCATTGGCTATCCTTGTCCAAGAGAGACAAGGGCTGCAATCCAGCAAACATTTTCCAGGCATACTTGTTAACTCTACATGCACAAGCCTTTTCTTTTCCTCCCTGACCTTCACTGTAGACTGCTTTCTAAATGTGGGAGCATTTAAGAAGCAGCTTGCTGCACTGTGAGGTGCAGGAGCAGGGACCCACTATGCTAGGAACAGGGAGTTGCTATTCAAGTAAGCAGATAGGGAGCAGTCCTGCTGAGCACAGAGATCGATCCATGTATTTCCAATAACTGCATTGTCCTATATGTACTCAATTAACCCTACTGAACACAGCAATGGGTGGGAAGGTTGGGGGTGTCTCATTTCCTTTCACTGGTGGTGGTGCAGTATTCCTCTCTCTGCTTTATTGCTCCCTTTGTAATTGCTCTTCTGCTCAATTACTGTTGTCTTTCTTTAAATGTTTAAGCCAGCTTCACTTCCCTATGAGACGCAAGCACCTTCCACCTCTCCTTCTTGCCTTGCTTCCAGTCCTCCATTTCACTCAGCCAAAACATCTTTCTCTGAATGCGTTTCTACATCTTCCAAGCCTGCTGTCACCCACTCACCCCCTCTCCTTTCCAAACTGTCATACAGACAGGAGAAACATTCTCCAAAATTAAAGGTAACAACAATATCTGTTAGAATATGAAATGCTGCATGCTTTCTCAAATGCCTGACATTCAGGAAGCCTGGAGGTTAACCTAATAATTTAAAATCAGATTTGATGGTGACTAACATTTAATGACATAAGCATGCAGTCAGATCAAAATGTTGGAGCACCAAGTATTTAAATATACACCATTCACCAAATACTCCAATCTTCAATACACTGGTGCAACTGAGCAAAAGTTATGTCACTACGGAAATCAGTGCATCAGAATTAGGACATGCCAAACAATAAATATATAAATCAGCAGAGATAAAATTTTGGCACACAGAATCATTCATAGTCCTTACTTCCTACAATTTTTCTTGTCTAGATTTTGATTCCTCCTTAATACTACTAAGACATTTGCTATACAAATTTTTATCAGTAAGGACTTCATCCAAAGCCCTTCATCCAATCTTCTGGAAAATCACTATTGAATTTTATGGTGTGGACTTTTATCTACTCGGCCAGTATAAACATAAATAACTCATTAAAATCCTGAACAAGCTACCTAGCATGCATATGTATTTCTTACTCTTATAGCAAGCATATTCATTCCTATTCTTGAGAGCCAAATTACACTTGCCTGCCTGGCTTCCCAGTCAGTTCTAGGAGTACACAAAGCCAGGCTAGAATTGAGACACCAGCATAGCTGGGATCCCCATACACATGACAACTTACTAACTAGGGAGAACCATGGTCTTGGAAGTCCCGATGGGAATGGACAAGTGGAAGAGGCTATCACAGGCCTCAGATACCTTGCCATTCCTACCAGCAAACAGATAATTAGACGACTCTCTTTTTGATAACACACCTAGTCTCATAGGAAGGGACTCAGGAGGCCTGGGGCTTCTTGCCAAGTTGGTGGTGTGTCTCATCGTGAAGCACCTGGTTAGACTCGGCCTAGGTTGATACCACTTCCATATTGCTCAATTATAAATCATGCATAGCAACCCTTCTGAACTCACATACAGACATTTTAGATCAAAAGCATACCACACATCTGGAATCATGTGGGGGGAAGGTGTAGCCAATCTGAACTGAAATCTCATTATTCCCTTTCATTGAATTATGCTATTCCTACCAACACTGGTAAGCCACTCACAGTTTCATGGTCTATTCACAGATATCCAATCCACCATTGCAGGAATTCCTGCAAGAGAATATTATTCATGCACTGCTTATGGTGCTACAAATCCAGTTAGCATTTTAGCCTGTTCTATCATTAGCAGGTACTACAACTGAAACAAGAACTAGTGTAATGGCACTGAGAAATAATAAATCATTGCTTTTTGACACACACAAAAAATCACTTTGTAAGAGTGCTTTTGAATTTTGCAGAAGGAATGTGTGACTCACACTGTCTGCTTCAACACTTATTGGAATGTGCAAAGGCACTCTTAGAATCCTGTAATTGTTTGTTTATTTTTTCACACCCATCTTCTCAGTCAAGCTTTGGAATCTAATTTAAGGAGGCATCAGCTTCATCTCCCTTTCATATATCACTTCCTCTCTACTTATATTCACTCATGCAAAAGACACATTGAGATGCTTAGAATGCAGGTCAGATTTTCGCAATGATCTCCTTTTAATCTCTCGAGAGTTATAATGCCTCAGCTACTAATATTTTCCTCCTGGCTATGAGTGCTGTTTGCTTTTGAAGTTGCTCCATTATTAAACTTGAAAATGTACAGTGCTGCATTGTGTGATAGGATCTTCTTCCCCAGGTAGACTGGTAGGCATTGCAATTTTTAAGTGCTTGAGGACAGGGGTGGGTGGGGGGAGTGTCGAATTAAGGAAAATGATCATCATAGCTTTGTGACACAGTGGATTAACAGATGTGCATGTCTTTTTGCACAAGGGCATTTTGGAGATTTGAAAGCTGGTTTGTGCAGCTTGCAAGTGAGAATGATATGACAACAGTAAAATTGCCCGTCTAGAACTTTTAGATGAATTGACCCCCATGTTTATGGTTTTTCCAGGCCGATTTAAAAAGAGAGATATTTGTCATCGGCAAACCTCCTCGTAGCCCTGTTATGACAAGGAGATCTTGCAGCTCGCCAGTCAGAGGGCACAGCTATTTACATAGGGTATGGTACCATATGGCCCTGATATTGCCAGGTTTCCCCTAGCATAAGGAATTTGGTTTCTCATTGTGAAGTCTGGGGCTCACATGCTTAAGTAAATTCTCTTTAAAATGGAAAAGGCTTAAAATGGAAAATGGAAAAACTTCTCTTTAAAATGGAAAAAGCTTGAGTGATAAAAGTGTGGAGGCCACAGGAAGCTGTGCTTGATTTGGACCGTTCTGCTGGGGAATTGTAAATTGCAAGTATGTGTGAAACAGCCCTAAAAAGAAGCAATTTCTCTAACCAATCTGTGTTTAACTCTCCCTTCCTTCTTAAGTAGTTCCTCTCATTTCTAAGTATCTTACTTATGAGACCATTTGCAAAGACTAAATAAGAAGACCTCATTCGTAATGTCTATGTTGCTGTTCCTTGTTGTTTCCAAATGCACGATCGCACACACACACCAAAATATTTTGCTGCTATGGCAACATATGTTGCACTCACTTGACGCCATGCTTTTTCATCGCACTGATTCTCTGAGCTACCATCTGCATCAGCTTTTTCTTGCTTATTCACATTAAGCTGCATCCTCTATACAGTTTAATCTCTTATTATAATTGTCCATACTCTGTCTTTGAAAGTAATGTGTGTGATTTCTGCATTTTATGTACAAACCAAATGTTATACATATTTGAATCTAATCATTTTTGTATACATTACAAACTTCATTTATCTGAACTACAAGAGAAGGAGTCAGGGATGATCATGTTTGCATTAAGATGTTTATGTTTGAAAAAATGTAAGTGTTCTTATAGTGTTACAATCATGTACAGTTACACGGAAAAACTATTGGATGCTTATTTAAGAGGCTTAATTATTTATGAGGCTTGTAAAAGGCAAGGGCCTTTTACCAAGAAAGCTATATTCTTTTCTCATCAACCATTTGTTGACCATATGATCCCGAGACTTGATTACTTTGCTGTACTCTTGATAGACCCATCTTGAAGACTAGTTAGCGTCTATAATTGGTACAAATCATTGCAAGTCCAGTCCTGCAAGTCCAAGGACTACCTTTCTCTCGCATTTAAGATGGAATTGGGTTATACTGATCTGAAAAAGCTCAGACTACATTGTTCACTTCATGTCCATCATTGGTGGTCCATTCATAAAATCAGGATCCACATAAAATCAAACTATGAGACAGTTACATAAATGTACCCTAATAGCTGTTCTTTTGACCTGTGAACTTCAAGTCATGAATCCTAAACCATGGATTCTCTTTTATATTTTGAAAACTTCCATATTTATTTTGTTACACTAAGTCTGCTGGGTATTTATGTATGTTTACTTACCTTTCTGTTCAATAAAGGCAGTTTCTTTTATGTTAAAAATATTCAGTTTGTTTTTCAGAACTTTAATTAATGCCAATCCATGGTGGGAAATGAAAATTGCTTTTCAGCTTTTTATACTGGCATTGGTTACCATTTTCCCCTTAAAAGGCTACATGTTGATAATTTATCTGCATTCTTTTAATAATTTGTTTTTCTCTTTTCTCATTCCCTATGGGATAGTTTATTTTTGTTTTAAAAAAAAAACCTTCCACAGTCCTCTCAGAACTAGGCAGTATCATTAACAAACATAGCATGTGGTAGTTGCCAATTAGATATCTGAGAGTACTTTTGCAAGAATGTGGTATTGAGCAATCATAAGGAATGGCTGCTTGTTCGGTCAGTGTTATTCACACTGATTTGCTTTCTGCTTGTCTGAGGCTGCTTGTTTGGATTAAAATTGTATATTCATCTGTGCATTTTATAGACTAGCAGTATATATGACACTTAACAGCTTTCTTTGGCATGGTGATATTTATGCTGATGATAATTAAGGTTGCAAAAGGTGTTAAAGAAATCCTAGCATCTCCTCTTTTCTTTTACGCTTTGGGGGTTGGTTTGCTTTGCTTTTAGTTGTTTAATTTATTTGTGAAGCAGACAGCCAGTAAATGAGGCCTGCATCACAAATATCCTACTTGGCTCTATGTGCTTCTGCATTGTGACCTTTAGCTATTTGTTAAACTGTTTCTATATGCAGCCTCAGGACCAGTAATATGGGGAGGATTGTTGTTGTTGTTGTTGAGCACTTGGTGAGCTGTGCATGGTGGTCCTAGGGGTGCAAATTATATAGGACTGTGGAAAGCTATACCTGGATTTGTAACCATTTATACTCTTATTACATTTCAACTCATTTCATTTCAGCCACAGCGCCCTGTGTTTGCTCATGAAAATATACACAGTGGGGGGGAACCGTAAGTATTTTAATCTACTAAAGTTTTTATCTAAATGACATTGGTGAATTTCTAGTGTGGTTGAGTAGGGAGTATTTGCCATCCCAGAAGCTGTCTACTGAGGCAGCTTGCATCCCATGGCACAGCAGTGCATGGACAACATATGTGTAATGATATGGGCGGTGTTGGCTGTCCCTTCAAAACATGCTGCTATCTGCCTCTGACTCTCACCATTGACTCATACATAGACCCATGACCCATATTGCCATTCATTAAACGCTCCTAAAACTCAAAAGCTCCTGTTCATGCACAAGAGGCATAACATCAGCAGCATCCCTTTCAAAGTGAGTTGAAGTTGGGTTGTGCACTCTGGTCATGAACATATTAGAGAGCTTTTTCAAAACTCTATGGCAAGGAACAACTCTATGTTGTTATCTTCAGTCAAAGTGATATTGGGTATTAGGCAGAAGTGGGGAGATGCATGCTGAGCATCGCTGCTGGTTAGAGGCAAAGGGATGAAGTACAGGCTGCTCAGTGCAGTGTGAGCACAATGGCAAAGCCAATCTGCCACTGCATCTACACCACACTGAGCTTCCCCTGCCCCTCCCCATCTCAATAACCAGCAGCAACACCTGGCGCTGGGAAGCTAGGTGAGCAATGCACCACCTCACTGGTACTGTTAGCAGGGCTGGAAAAACTCTCTGAATGAGACCTTGGAAAGCTGCTCTGCCAGTCAGGAGAAACTGTACTGGCTAGATGGACCATTGGTCCAGCTAAGTAGAAGGCAACTTCATTTTTTGTGAAAATCTAGACAGACTTCATTTGCACATAACAATGCCAGTGGAAGTTGTGCAAGTTGTGTAGCTGGTGTATTGCATCATTTTATTCAGTTGCCGAAAGCTTTCCTTTTATAGCTCCTTTGGAGTGTTAAAATCTGAACATGTATCACCATTACTGAAAACAACTTAACAGTTGTAGTTGAAATTCAAGCACACACAAGTAAATGTCATGCTAATTAAGTTGTTACACTGAATATTCTGGCACCTCTTAGTGGTGACAGGCAACTTACAAATTACTGATCAAATCCACTTTTGGAACTTAATGCAATTTTAATCTCAGAAATGAGTTCTATTTCCAATTATGATGGGAAGTGAATTAGCTTATGAGATTTATACATAAATACCTCCTTTGTTGATGTGTTGGACATAGTACTTAAAGTAGGAAAAAGTCAAGAGTTAGCCTGCAAATGGTGTAAAGAGGGGGAGCTTTTGTATACCAACTGCTTAGAACCACAAATGGGGAGAGTGGAGAGTGCTGTTGCACTCAGATGCTTCTTGCAGGCTTCCTATAGGTTTCTGGTTGACCACTGTGAGAACAGAATGAGCCTTTGTTCTGACTTGGCAGGGCTCTTCTTATATTCTGGAAAGAAGACATGACTGGTTGTTCCTGTTCAACATTCTCGCTAGTCGGTCAATAATTTCTAACAATGAAGCATAAGATCTGAACACTCAGTATATTAGATCTATTTTACTTAGTTACTGCACAACCCTGTAACTTTGCTTAAAGGTACCCCTGCCTGTACGGGCCACTCGTGTCCGACTCTAGGGTTGTGCGCCCATCTTACTTAAGAGGCCGGGGGCCAGCGCTGGCCGCAGACACTTCCGGGTCACGTGGCCAGCGTGACAAGCTGCATCTGGCGAGCCAGCGCAGCACACGGAAACGCCGTTTACCTTCCCGCTAGTAAGCAGTCCCTATTTATCTACTTGCACTCAGGGGTGCTTTCGAACTGCTAGGTTGGCAGGCGCTGGGACCGAGCAACGGGAGCGCACCCCGCCGCGGTGATTCGAACCGCCGACCTGACGATTGGCAAGTCCTAGGCGCTGAGGTTTTACCCACAGCGCCACCCGCGTCCCTGTAACTCTGCTTACAGCATAGTAATAACAGCAGACAATAAAAAGAATGCCAGTGCACAATCCATCACAGTTGGGCACATTTCAGTCCATTAAAATTTAAATTCTCCAGAATCCCAGGATGGGACAGCCTTACTAGGGCTCGCTCCTATATACACATGCACCTTTATCTTTTAAGGACTGCATGAGCTCTCCATCACTTGTGTGATGCAGCAAGAGAGGACTCAGTGGAAATAGGTCTGGTGCTGTCACAGGCACAAACCAATAGGTGCCTTGCCCAGTTCACATTTCATCTGGCATTGGCAGATTGCTGAGATGAACTAAGGAGGAGGTGGTAGGGAGAATACATTTGTTTTCCCTAAGGAACAAATTATTACAAGTTTATCTTTAAGAAATGTAGTATCCACACAATAGATACTATGGCTTGGCCCTAAGGAAGTTAATTTAAGTAACTTCATGGAAGGAAACATTCCCTATCCTCATTTTCGCCATGCAGTCAATTATGCCCCCTGAAAGGATGGGCTAGGGAGTGTCAGGAGTCAGAATTAAGCGCAGGTCAGCAATAAAAAACATGGTGTCATTGCAGTTAAGTCTTTAGTCAAAGAAACCAAAACAGTGCAGGCCTAGTGATCCCAGCAACTCTTCCCTAGGCTTGGGCAATATATCACCCAGGACCGATATGAGGGTAAGACTGTGATGGTGGTTTCACTCAGCTAGTGAAACCACCACAGTTCCTGAGTCCCTCTGCTACCAACACAGCAAGGTAGCAGGCAGGACAGCTTGTTCCTCCCTCCTTTTCTTTAAAATGCTTGGCTGAGGAGCACGTGGCTGCCCTCACCTCAGCCAAGCAGTTTTATGGAGCCCCCAACCTGCCACCAGCTGGCATGAGCCAGTGGTGGGGTGGGGGGCTCCGTTAACTGCTCCTGCTCCCCAGCTGAGGAAGCATTCTTCTACTTGCACACAAGTAGGAGGATTAGGGATCTCAGGCTGATGTGTGCAAATAAGACCCCGTCACTCTAGCATGTGCATGCGCTGGATGAACAGAGATTCTGCTTCATGCTGCCTGGCTGAAAGGGCCATGCCAGCAAAGGCAAAGGGAGCCCTGATGACGGAGCCTGTCAGGTTCAGTCTCAGCACTCCTTCCATCTTCAGGCAAGGAAGGGGGAGAGCAAGCAGCCTCTTTCTCTGAGGAAAAGGAAGCCGCTTCCCTGCCCCCCCCCCTCCTTGCCAGCAAAGCTGAAGGAGCCCTGCAAACGGAGCCTGTCAGGCTGTGTTTGCAGGGCTCTCTCCATCTTGGGGAGCTGAGGCCTAGCTCAGCTGGGGGGTGGGAGCCTTCGTGCCGAGCAGCGGGCTGGGGCCAGCTGCATTCACCCCAGCCTGCAAATCCCTGGGGTAAAAGCACCTTAGCTCCTGCGCAGTGAGAGCTGAAGTGGTTTCACCCAGGGTCTCACAGGCTGGGGCCAACACAGCTCTTTCAACATAGTGATATATTGACAAACTGTGATGTTTGGCTGGTGATACACTGCAATGTTGAAAATCTAATATTGCCCAGCCCTAGTCTTGCCCCAATCAAGCAGCTGTGAGGACTGAAGGTCCCCACCTTTCCACCACTTTCTAAGGCTCCACCTCTGCAGGGTCTTCCCCAAGCAGTCGCAAACTGTGTCTGCACAAAACCAATCTCCGTTCTTTTCATTTCTCTGCATGTTCTAGGATACTAGGGGAGGGGAGCTGGTCACAAGAGGAGGGGTGTCTCCCTCAACTCTGCCTCTTGCCCAACCTCCTCTCCAGCCTCAGAGTCAGAACTTCTCTCTGCCACAGCCTCTTTCTGCTCACTAAACTCTGTTTTCTGCTTCGAACACCACCTCCCCCCAGTCTGCTCCTCCTCCTCCCTCGGACCATTCATTGTTGTCTCACCGCCAATCCCCTGGCTCTGGGGATTCCCCAGGTGGTGCCCCCCCCCACTCCTCTGCATCCAGCCAGTCCATGAGAGGGAGCTACTGGGGGAGGGGTGGGAAGCATCCCTTCCATGAACTAACTTATATTCAAATCCAAGATTAGTTTTTGATAACTCTTCCTCCTTCGGTAGGCCTCCCCCCCACACACATATACAAACTACTCATCCCACATTGTTCAAGAGAGTCCTCTGATTCTCCAGATAGACTTTGGTGGGTGCAGGTAGTTACAGAGATTAAGGGACAGGGAACTTCTGTGACCTTGGTGAAGTTAACTTACCTTAGGATCCAAGCCTCTGTGGAAAGATGTCTGGATTCCCTTGGCAAATTAGTAAACAACTGCCTGGTTATTATATGAAAATACAGTCATGTACAAGAGAATAGGAAGGAAGATATAGGGAAATGATCAGAGCTTAACTGTAGCCGGTTGACAAGCTAACCAAATAAATAGTAACAGATAGGTAGCCGTGTTGGTCTGCCATAGTCAAAAGGAATTTTTTTTGTTTTAAATAAATAGTAAGTTAGAATAATTTGCATTTCTATAGAATATTCAAGTGCTCAAAGTACTCCATATGTATAATGAGTTGTAGTCTCTACAACAACCTGTAAGCAACCTATTTTTAACTTCAAAGGATTATTATTTAACAAGCTTTTCCAGCTAAGTAAAAATGAAAGCTGCTCAATTTTTTTTCTTTAAATGCATCCATTTGTCCTGTTTAAGGTTTCAGGTTCTGTATAACTATACTCCTAGGAACGAAGATGAATTGGAGCTCAGAGAGGGAGATGTCATTGATGTGATGGAAAAATGTGATGATGGATGGTTTGTGGGTATGTTAATTTTAAATTTAGTAGTGCTCTAGGATATATGTGCTACCTCAGAGATTGCATAGCAGGATACTCTCAGTACTTTGTGGCTGGCAAATCAGACTTCATGAGATACCTGCAGTGACACTAAACCTGTTAGAATCTTTTCAAAAACCTTTGGTATGAATTGTATCACACTGTTTAGAAAGAATGTGGCAAGCATTAATTCCTTCACACACACAATGCATATCATCCCCTTACCCAGAGTTCTGCAGATGCTGTAAAGCACGCATGGAGCTTGCACAAAGGGCCAGCTCCAAAAAATGTTTTGAGCTTCCCAAATCCCATAACCATTTGTATCTGAGTCACTGATAATGCAGCAGTATGCCAACCAGTGTAGGGTGTTTGGGCTCTTGCATCCCAAGCATGAGCTGTTGACTGGCAAGGTTTACAGATGACCACTATATGAGACCTGGCCAAGTCAGAGGCAGTGTGTATTCATCTTCCTGCTTCTAACTGGTGGGATTGCTTGCTTGACATGAGAGCACACCCTCAGAATTCTCTTGCACCACTGAGATTGCAATATTCAGAGCTCAGTGGCTCCCTCCATTTACACCTCAGCAAATGCCTGGCATTGACACGTGCTAAGCATTGGTCATAGAAGGCTTCCCCGTTAACTTCGATGGAACAAGCATTTGAGTAACACTTGTTCCCTGTTAAGAAAGCACTGTCCAACAAAACTGAATATAGGACTTGGGAAGAACCATGGATGATATCAGAGGTTTCTTCGAAGTTTCAACTGCATCTACCTGTACTGCTGAAGAGGCATGCTGCATTTTAAAACCATCTTGCCTCCTCATCAATGTGAGCTGCTGTAATTAAAACTTCCAACAGTTCTACGTTTTTCCTGTTTTGCACCTGCAGCTTAGGTGTAGGAAACTTTGACTCTCCAGATATTGCTGAACTACAGCTCCCATTATCTCTCACCACTAACCATGCTGGCTGGGGTTGAAGGGAATTGTAGCTCAGTGACACCTGGAGGGCTAAAGGTTCCCCAAACCTACCGTGGCTTTATTGAATGTGATATTTAATTCCCTTTTGCAATGTATTATTCCATGTTTTCCAAATTACATAGCTGAATATACTAATGAAGGATGCTAAAATGAAATGTAACTATCTTCTCTAGAGAGCAATATGTTACCACTACTGCCATGTTTCACTTATTACTTCTACTTTCAGGAACCTCCAGAAGAACAAAATTCTTTGGTACTTTCCCTGGAAACTATGTCAAGAGGCTGTGAAATGTTGCTTATTTTTTTCCTACTTATTTATGCTGCATTTCTGCAACACATCTGCATATAAAGCTGCTAGAAAACATGCTCCACCAGTCTTCTGTTATGCTGCTTTGCAATTCCAGGTAGAAGTCATCTAGTTCATCCTCACCATTCCCATCCTCATCCGCCAGCCAGCAGTATTACCGTTAACAGCTACAATGGGATAACTCAGCTTTTATGAAACAAGAGGAATTAGTTCAACCTTTAGTACATCTTTTTCTGTATGCATTAAATATTTGCCTGCCCCTACCAATCTGAAATATGCCAAGAAGAAAAAGCTTAATGGAAGGTACATTGTGACACTCCAAGTGGTTATCCATATTATTTGAGGGAAATTGCAGTACTGTCCTTAAGAAAAATGTTTTATCTTCTTTCACCTCATATATAGAACAGGTTGTGGCTTACTACTTTTCAATCATTGTTTTGAGTTTTCACATTCTTTTTAAGCTCAGCAGCATATGTTGCTTTTACGTTGCTGTGTCACACATTTGCCTGTTTTTAACTCATTTGCAATATATAATAATCACTCAGACATATAGCTTCCATGGCCTTGTATGCTGCAACATATGCAGAGTGGTTATAAAATTTTGAGCAGGAATAATTCAAATGGGGAATTGCTCTTAATAGTTGACAAGCCATGACTTCTGGTTGGATCTCAAAGATTTCATGAGGCTTGAGTGAACGGAGGTCATACATTGGTTAAATCCCCCGTTTCCACAGCTAAGAGCAGCTTCATGCATGAAGCTATTTGCAAATACAGTAAGCACAACTTGCACTTCCTGCATGTGTACACATTAATGTCCGGGAGGGCATGCAGATGTTCCTAAAGCAGTGTTCTCTCTCCATAGAGAAAATATGTGAGTCATACATTAATGATGTATGGAAGCAGATGAAATGCATCTTCTGTATTTGCATATGTTAATGCCCTAAGTCAGGAGAGAAGTATGCATGTCTTTGCAAGAAGAAGTAGATCTTCCTATTGCAAGTGCATGTTCAAAGGCCCCACTTCCAACATCAGCGATATGGGCAAACTTATCCCAAAGGAATCCATGTTTACTGCTTAATATTAAAGAAGTGTACAAAACAAAACAAAAATACTGGGAAACAATTAAGCAAGCCAATAATGAAATTGTTGATGTCGTATGCTTCTCTACTACATCAAAAATACCCTGAGTTCAACAGAATATCTGAAAGTCTAGTACAGTATTCAACATTCATTTATCATACAAAGTTTCTGCAACAAAAAAAACCAATATCCAGTGCACAATTTTACTGCAACACCGAGTTGGGGGAATTCTGCAGAAAGTATCACACAATGCTTTTATTTTTTCCTACATATGTATACACATACATTAATAAACCTGAACAATATTTTCTTCCTGGCCCTCCAGCATTAAAAGAAAGAAACAGAAAGGCACAAAAATGAACACAGGTACATGTGGGTGGATGTAATGAAATAGTATCAAATATTTGAATATAGTATTTGTTTTCCTTATGCAAAGAGAGGAATCAATAGTGTATGAGGGAAAACACATGATTTCCCACATCTATGGCTTTATGTAAGAGTCCAGATTTGGTTTTGCTGGCACCATATAGAAGGCAAAAACAAAACAAAACCCTTTTCTGGGTAAAGGACAGATCTTCTCACAAATATTTGTAGTCTTGTAGCATTTTGTACATATGTTTGGTTTTTTTTCTACAGAGCCATTTTATTGTTGGGGTTTTTTTGAAGAAGAAAAGCTACCCCCCTTCCACTAATAAATATCAACATTTCCTCGTCTTCTTTACCCCTGTCCTCCTCCCAATGTATAAGCACATTTGGATAGTGCAATTCTGTAAAATAGCATTTGCTGCAAAAGTTTTATGAAGTATAATATGGTTTTACCAACCAAATCTTTAAAAAATGTACATATGTCTTTATTATGGAGAAATGTCAGTAAGACAGACAATAAATCATATTTGTGCAGCATACCTTTATTACTGCAAATTTCATGGCAAAAGCTTTATATTTCAAAGGCTTTCCATTATAAACTAGATGTGCATGCAGCTTTGCTGTGAAATCAATACCTATCTTTGATGCCATTTATGATGGAAGACTTAAATGTCTGTTGCCTGTGATATTTTAAAAAAGCACTGTTTCTATTCTCTATCTGATTTTAATAGAACATTTTTCATACCTGGCTTTCAGGTAATTGACTTTGAATTCTTACATGCAAAGGGTCTCTGTGTTTTTTCCCTTGAATAGACTTCTAATAAAATTTGCTTGGAGTACACTGGTATGCCTTTTTGATTAGCATCCTTACTGGAAATCATCACACATTTAAGTTGAATATGCTGGAATTAAAATCCTGAACAGCAAGGTTCATTATCCTATAAACAACAGAGGCACCAGAGAAAGCAACGACACAGTGCCTTTTCTACTGCTGCTTCTACAACAAATAGGATATCATTTACCCAGTGTGGTTCCTCTTTAGCACATAAACAGGACAATGGCCTATATCCACGAACAGCATACAAATAAATATGCCTACCTTGACCCAAAAACCTACCCCACCGCACAAACATGCAAACAAGCCACACTGCAACCAACTGAACACAACCAACCAAATTCTGAACCCTCCAAACTCTCACAATGGCAATATCTAAACAAAGGACCTATCCACATGTCACACTAGGCAACAGAATGAAAGAACAACACCCCCATCTTTCTCCTTTCCTCTCTCTCTCCTCATTTTCCCCAACTGTAATTTTCTCTGTTTATTTGCCTGTTTTGTAACACAAGAAAAACTATAATTAAAAACTAATTTTAAAAAATAGGATATCATGACCCCAGGCAATAATGTAAGCTGGGGAAATAAAGAGACTGTAAGAATATAGGCATTATGCTGAAGCTAAACACAGCACACATGCACAGCTAGCAGGGAAACGGTCACACTTTGTTTTTCCTGAACACACAGATCAGCCATAAAGTATAGTTCTTATACCACACATCAGTCTACAAAGCTCAGAGTATTTTAAATGCAAAGAAAGAGACTGTACAGCAAATGTTTCATCCATTTTTATCAGGAATAATCACAGAGAGAAAAATGGGTGGAGATAGTATATCATTGTGTCATACGAAAGTGTTGAATGGCAAATGCTGATGATAGCCATACTGTGTGCAGCAATTGTTTCCCCTCCATTAAACATGACTCATATTCAAGCGTGAGTAATAATTAAACAACAATGTGTTAAGCTGCTTTACAAATACAGTATATTTTCTTGGCCATGGAATCCTAGACTCTGAAGCACTGCAGCGGATCTGTGTCCCACATTTTAATATTGGCATGTCCCAACAGCCCTGCATAGCATTCAAAGGAGCCTCATGCATACTTTGCTAAAGGATTTATTCCTAAAATGAATGACCACTCCACAATAATTAATTTTGTGCACAGAGTGTTACTATCTGGCTTTTAACGTGCTAGAAGTTCCCTGTAGAAAGTGGAGCTTTAAGTCAGGCCTGTCCACCTGTCAAAATAGTCCTCTAGCCTATTCTTAATTCTTTTGCACATTTTCTGACTTTCCCTATGTTAATCTGTCACAAACAATAGTAGAAGTTAACTGCTTCATTATCACCTCTTACCTGCAGAGCAAGTAAGGTTTGCCAATTACTCTGATGCATCAGCAGGTTTCCTAATTGTTGCTCCTTTAAAAAGGTCCTGGAGCTGTGCTCCCCTCCATTCTCCCTCCACTATACCGTCTGTGTTAGTTAGAGCATGGTGCTATGAACACCAAGGTTGCAGGTTAAAGTAAAGAGAATAATTTAAATCCTGGAAATGGCTAAATTCTGAATAAAAAATTTCTTCGGGACTCTAAGTATGATGGCATACAAGGTATAACATTTGAGACCTTCAAATTAGCTCAGTTGGTTAGAGTGTGATGCTGATAAGGGTTTAATCCCCATACAGAACAGCTGCATTGCAGGGGACTGGACTAGGTGAGCTTTGGGGATCACTTCCAACTCTGTAATTCTATGATTAAATTATTTTACTTGGTTTAAAAATCTAATTTTTATTTGACCCCTCAGCTTTTGTTACATCCCAAGCACTGCCTGCAAATAAATGTGGTTTAGTTATTTGGTGGGAAATCAGTTATTATGGTGTAAGTATTACAATTTAAGCGATAGTGTGGGAAGATGTCAAGACAAGCAAAGCCTGTATCTCAGAAGTGACAATTTAAAAACAATCTGATATTTCACAAAAGAGCGGAGGAAAGCACCAGCTGGAGCATTATGCTGTCCTTGTTTGTATGTTTTATCCTTCATTCCACAATCTAGACCCTATCTTACTTTATCTAGAAATCAATTTTAAATTCATGTATTATGCCTACACTCCACACATTTAAAGCACCTCAGTTGCCCTGAAGAATCCTCATAACTGTAGTTTGCTACAGGTGCTGGGAATTGTAGCTCTGCGAGGGGTAAGCTCTAGCTCCCCGGGTCCTCTGAGAGAAATAATGTCTTCTAAAGTTTGCACTGTTCTCTCCTCCACTTGCAATATGTTCCTTACTAACAACCTTGTGAGGTAGGTTAAGCATGGGGAAAGTGACTACTACAAGGTCAGTCAGTGAATTTCATCACTGGATGAGGAATTTGAACTTCAGTCTAGCTAATCGCAGTCTAACATACTAACCATTATACTACACTGGCTTCAACAAAGGGAAGGAACTGCAGAGAAATCAGACCAGCCAAGAATACATCAATAGGCCAAAGAAAATGGAGTAATAACTCCTTATACTGTATAACCTTTTCTGGCCAAGTTTGTACAGTAATCTCTGCAAATCAGAGATTGTTGGCTATAGATTCCTCCAATAACCCTCGACAGCCTGGCAGTGTGGTTTGACCTAAAGTAATCCTCTCCATTCACTACACAGAAGTTGGTGGGAAGTTTCTACAGTTCTTATATAATGCAGTGGGAATTCTTTAATTCCTGCAATGGGTTAACAGGAACATGGGGTGCACATTTAAAAAACAAAATGATCTGTCACCAAACATGAAATAGCACAGAGCTATCTGAAGAAGCATTAAGTAAGCATCTTTCCAACAGGGTTTTAGGTCACTGCTATTTTTACTCCCTTGGAAGAGCTGCAGGTATGTTAGTGGGGTAGCCTTGAAACTGGCAGAGTTGTGACAACGGACAAAATATAAGCGTTTAGCTACTGAACTGTCCTTCAGACAATGCCTTATTCTTAAATGTGCAAGGCAAAATGTGTTCATTCGGCTATACCCCCGAAAACATCAATTCAAATTCCTTTGTACACTTAAAGCTCATGAAATAATAAGTCTGTTTCAAGTTCCTGCCAAACTGACAGTCAGCTACATGTGGTTTAAATACATTCGAAGTAACACTAAAATGCTGCAAAGGCTCTCAAAGTGAGAACCAGTTCAAATTTATTCTTGTATTCTTATTATAATATAGCTATCAAACTTGTGACAAGCTCATCATCTAATATGAACAAATTACGGTAAGTGGACAAAGGGAACTAAGATGCAAAACACTCCTCTTACAAGGAAGCTCTGTACAACTGCCTTAAAGAAAAGTCACCTCTCCTCAAAATGATGGTTTAGAGCAAGAAAAAGCCAACCAAAAGAATCCAATCACATATACAGAAAGAAGCTTTTTGATTTTGGAAAAAGGCAAGAAAGGGGAGGGCATGACAGAGGTGTACAAAACTATTCCTCATGTGCAGAAAGCGGATACAGTGAAGTTTTGCCTTCCTCTCTCCAAGGTCATCTAACACGGTGTTTCCCAACCTTGGGCCTCCAGCTGTTTTTGGACTACAACTCCCATCATCCCTAGCTAGCAAGACCAGTGGTCAGGGATGATGGGAATTGTAGTTCAAAAACAGCTGGAGGCCCAAGGTTGGGAAACACTGATCTAACAAAGCTGAATGTTGGAAGACTCAGGCCAGATAAAAGGAAGTACTTCTTCACTCAGTGCATAGTTAATAGTATGGATTTCACCTACAGAAAATGTAGTGGTCACCAACTCGGGTGGCTTTAAAAGGAGCTTTGACAGATTCATGGAGGATAAATCTATCAATGACTACTAGTCATGATGGCTGCGTACTACTTCCAGTATCAAATGCATTACACCTGAACACCAGTTGCTGGGGAACACAAGTGGGGAGAGTGCTGTTGAACTCATGTCCTGTTTGTGGGCTTCACACCTATACCTGGTTGGCCACTGTGAGAACAGGATGCGGGACTAGATGGGTCTTTCGTCTGAGCCAACAAAGCTATTCTTTATGTTCTTAGGAATTTTTTTTCACAGCTGCCATAAATTTTTATCTGTTTAAAAATCAAACTCAAGTGGCTTTTGGAATACTCTTAAATCAGTTTAAATCAACAAATAAGCAGATGGTTAGTGAGGTAAACATAGGTCATCTTGAGGCAGTTACCCCAAAGCTGTAATTTGGCCTGTAAGCCACTAGTTGCTGTCCACTGACACAATGCACAACCACATTATTGGCAACCTCTTATTTCCACCAAGAGAGACAGATTGTGAGATATTTGGAGGTTATTTTCAATATAATTCAATATAATTATTTTCAAACATGTGATTTGCCACCCTTCCACAATCCACAAATACATACAAAATGAAAACACTGCAACTTGTCAAACAATAAAATCTAAACTGCAGATAAAAGCAATAAAGTGTAAAAGGTACAGTTGTTAAAAATGGTTAAAAAGCTCTAGAAAACAAGATAAAAAGAGTTTTTCCTGGTGCCTACCAAAAGAACATTTTTCCCACTCCCTAATCACTTCAAATGGCAGGGGCACCAAGATAAAAGCCTCTGATTTTGATCTTTGTGTACAAGCAGGCTAACGTAATCCTTCAGGTATCCAGACATCAAGCCATTTGGGGCTTTAAATGCAAGCACCAGCACTTGAATCATTCCTGGAAACATACCAGGAGTCAGCACAGTTGTTTTGGGCATTGGAAAAACACAGGATAATAGCTGTATTTTGAACTAACTACAGTTTCTGAACAGTCTACAAGGGCAACCCTGCATACAACACATTACAAAAGCCAGCTTTACCAATAGGCAGATTGAGACAGACATCATTAGGTCAAGTGCTGAGGGTCAGGGAATGACAGAGCTGTGTGCGCGCTACATGGCCTGCTCTGTGCCACCAAAGCTAGCCTGTTGCATTCAGGTACAATGGAAGATGTTGTCTCATTGCCAGTGTCAAAAAAATATTTGACTACCAGTCTAGCTGGCTTTTCTACATGGAATATGGTGAGGCACCACCATCCTGCACTTCTCCTGAGTCAGCAAAATGTCTTTGGTCACTCCTGCATTGCAGCAGTGAAATCTGGAGAATATGTTGCATGGTTGACAGCCTTCCCCAACCTCAGGTCCCCACATGCTGTTGCACTACAGCCTCATCATCTCTCATCATTTGCCGTGCTGGCTGTGGATAACAGGAGCTGTAGTCCAACTGGGGACCCAAGTCTAGGAAAGGCTGCTCTACTGACAGCACTCTTACCTCACTTTTTTTGGGTTGTAGTAGGGATAGGAAGTCTCTTTGAAAGGATGACACTTTGCACTAACAAGAATTGTCAGCACAACAGAAAGCAGTTGCCCATTTTTGCCACTGTATCAGGGAAGGGGGGAGCTATGTTGAAGCTCTATTTGAGGTACAGTGGTACCTCGGGTTAAGTACTTAATTTGTTCCGGAGGTCCGTTCTTAACCTGAAACTGTTCTTAACCTGTAGCACCACTTTAGCTAATGGGGGCCTCCTGCTGCCGCCGGGCTGCCAGAGCACGATTTCTGTTCTTATCCTGAAGCAAAGTTCTTAACCTGAAGCACTATTTCTGGGTTAGCGGAGTCTGTAACCTGAAGCATATATAACCTGAAGCGTATGTAACCCAAGGTACCACTGTATTCACTGGGGGGAAATGGATATCCATCTCAATTATATTATCTCAAGCTAAACACAAGTGTCACTACTTAATGCCGCTATTTATGCTAACTCCCCTTCAGAGAAACACACACAGCTCCCTGGTGTGGCTCCCCTTCATTACATACACAACCCTACAAAACAACAAGAACCCACCAACAGCATACCCATCAATATGGCTAACTTAACCCAACAACCCTCTGCCTCACACACACAAACAAAACACACTGCAGTCAACTGAAGGCAACCAACCATGCCCTGGGCCCTCCAACCTCTTTCACCACCAATGAAAACTAATAAATTAATAGAAAGAGAACCTACTCATGTGATGCTGACATATGCTATGTGAAAGAATGAAAGTACATTACCCCCCTTCTCTTTCCCCTCTTACTCCCCACCTCTCTTCTCTCTCAACCTTATACTGTCTGTAACATTAGTGTCTCACATTGAATATAAATGATCTGTATAAAGGATTATATGAACAGAAAGCAGAGACGCTGTATGAACTTTCCTAATCCAATAAAATCTTTAATAAAAATAATTTGTTAAAAAAGGAAACCTACACAGCTTCTGAGAATTCACCAATCATTGCTGTCATGTTTTCAGCCTTCTCACTCTATCTTTAAAGCCTACACAACTCTATCCTTAAAGACAATAAAATTCACTTTATATCAGTGCAGAAGAAATAAGATAAAGATTTGCTGGTGGTTAATTGTGTTTGGAAATGATAGTGTTTCCTACTTCAAGTCTTCAAGAATGAGGTGGGGTAAAAGGTCTAAATACATAAATAAAATACTTTTACAAAATGCAATTGCTGAAAGTCTCTCTCTCTCTCTGTGTGTGTGTGTGTGTGTGTGTGTGTGTGTGTGTGTGTCCGCCCACCCTACATGTCATGCAAAATGTTTGAATCCAATAAGAAACCCAAGGAAAGAAAATGAAACTGCAGTGCCAAAGCACATAGGCAGCTCCAGGAAAGGGCTATTATGCTCTGCAGTTCTGCACAACTTAGCTCTGTAGCAAGTGCTGATTTCAGGATCTTGTGTACAATGTGGAATTCTGGGAATGTGGTCTGTGATAATCCATGGTTGGGTGATGTCATATCTAATCTAGGTTCTGGTACACAGAGGTTTCCCCTGGAGCAAAATAGCATTCACTTGCTGAGTGCATTGCAGAACTGCTCCTGAGTGACAACGTGGAACGTGTTAAGTTTCTTTTTTGCTCTGCACACTTCGCTGGTCAGCTCAGCAGTACATTTTGTCCCAGAATAGTTACATGGTGACACAGATGCCAACTATTGGTTCCTTTTCTGGACTCCCAAAAATCCTCTCTTTAAAAAAAAGAAAAAGAACTACAACAAGAGAACTGTTGTGATTGTAGTACAGTGGTACCTCGGGTTACAGACGCTTCAGGTTACAGACTCCGCTAACCCAGAAATAGTACCTCAGGTTAAGAACTTTGGTTCAGGATGAGAACAGAAATCGAGCTCCAGCGGCACGGCAGCAGGAGGCCCCATTAGCTAAAGTGGTGCTTCAGGTTAAGAACAGTTTCAGGTTAAGAACAGACCTCTGGAACAAATTAAGTACTTAACCCAAGGTACCACTGTAGTTATGAGACTGAGGTACAAACCAGTAAAGGTCTGCTTTGAATCTCTGTCACAAAATCACTAAGTGGTTTAAGTAAAGCAAACCCAATCCTCACCCATTGTCTCCCATCTTAAATAGGGGGCTAATAATACTGACCAGCTTTACAGGATTGGGGAGATACAAGACAATCCAAGGATATATCTTCAAACATTTTAGGACAATTCTTAGGGGGAAACCATAACTGTTGAAAGGAATATAATACTGCTTTAAATATATAGTGCCAATAAGGTCTTTGAAAAGGGCTATCACATAATAGTCCAAATGTATTTTCTTCTGCTATAGCAGATACATCCAAAACCAATGGATTCAAATTACAAGAATAAGGATTTAGAATAAACTTTAGAAAAAAACTTGCTGTTTGACAGTGGAACAGACTGACTCAGAAGGTGGAGGACTCTCCATTAGAAGAGTTTAAGCAGTGGCTTGGGAGCCACCTCTCAGGCATGCTGTAGTGGTAGGTTTGTTGAATTGTCAGGGGATCGGACTAAATGACCTTCACTGACCCAAATCCAGGATTCTATGATCTGATGAAGTGGACACTAGTCTACAAAAGCTTATGCCATCATAAATCTGTTATTATTTAAGGTGCTGCGGGCCTGTTTCTTGTTAATAAAGCCTAAGTGAATGAAAAATGTTCTGCCCTGGTCTTATTTGAAATCTCAGAGAAGCTAATAGAGGTTGCTATGGGCTTCTAATCCACATCTGGACAGCTGCTTAGCTTCAAGAATGCTACAGCATTAGGTGTTCTCAGACCATTTACTGGGCCTAGTTCCTGTGTTAATTTGCTTTTCTGCAAAGCAGATGGCTTTGAGTACTTTCCTGAGGATGTACCATTATTCCTCATAATAAATCTATAGCACTGCTTTTAAACTGCACAGATTTCACTGAGACAGATTAATGAAGGTGGCTATGTGGGTGACTGGACAAATAACAACTGTGGCAATTTCAGAAAGATCACAGGGGGTGCAGCAGTCCTGCTCCATTAAAGTCAAACATTGTTTTTTGCCAGCTGGTTTTCATTTTTCATTTTCTTGGTTAAAATACGGATTGCCTTCTATATTAGCTATTAGTCACCTATTTTTGGCTGCCCTTGCCCCAGAATAATTTCATATCAGAGATATTGTGGTAAATTAAAATGACAGCAACCAAACACAGTTGCTTATTGGAGCACTGTTTAAAGGGGGGTCAGGGCTAGCATCTGTGGTGTGCCCTTTGGAGGCTCTGTGGGGCTGCCCAAGAATCAGGGCTGGCTTAAGGCATTTTGGCACCTGAGGCAAACCATAAAATGGTGTCCCACCCCAGGCAATAAGGACTGAAGGAATAATGGGAGAATAAAGACCTACTTCAGAAACAAGGGTGGGAGGAGACCAGCAGTGCCTCCTATTTGCCAAGAGCAGCAGCAGCGGGCAATGCACTTGTCCCCCTGCAGATCCAGCCACCTGAGGCGGTCACCTCACCTTGCCTCATGGGTGGGTTGGCCCTGTCAAGAATGCTGCACATTGATCTACACTTGGTTATGAGCCCAGCCTGGAAGAATCCAATGGGTCAAAGGTGTGGCCAACAGAATCTGGAGCTTACTTGCTTTTCAGTCAGTTAATATGGCTCACTAAAAGAATCCAGAGCAATTGCTCCATCATTCAAAGTAGAATTTCCTTCCAGGGATAGGCTATGTCCCAAGTACAGGAGGCTGTAATATGAAACAGGAAAGAATACATGCAGTGCCCCAAGACGCTTCAAGATTCCAGCTACTATAAGACTTACAGTGGTACCTCGGGTTAAGTGCTTAATTCGTTCCGGAGGTCTGTTCTTAACCTGAAACTGTTCTTAACCTGAAGCACCACTTTAGCTAATGGGGCCTCCAGCTGCCGCCATGCCACCGGAGCCCGATTCCTGTTCTCATCCTGAAGCAAAGTTCTTAACCTGAAGCACTATTTCTGGGTTAGCGGAGTGTGTAACATGAAGCGTATGTAACCTGAAGCGTATGTAACCCAGGGTACCACTGTATTAAGGATTTATTTTGCCTGTTTGTTTCATTGACACTGATTTATTTGTTGTCTTCTTCTGACTTTCAAACTGTCAAAGTTTGATATCTTTGAACAGGTAAATTTAGCCTCTTCTCACTTTCTCACACCTCTGTTAAATGCCACAAGACATGAATAACAGCTATTTAAGAACTCAGTGGACTTTGTGAATTCTACATTCTCTCAAAATTCTGACAGTGCAAACAGACTGTAGTTTTGATCCAGGTAGCTTATGGAACTGTACATGATTTTAGTTCCCCAAGGATATGGATAAACTAACCATCTTTAGTACAGTGATGACAGGTGTCTCCAAAAACAGTCAAAGATCAGAAAGTAATAAGGTAATTTTGCATTCCTGGAGGGTTTAGCATGCAAAACCCAATACAATCATGAAAACTGAGCTCTTGTACATCCCATTAACTTCATTTGGAGGGTTAAGAAGAAGTGCTTAACTTTGGCCCGAATGTGCCATAAGTGTTTGCAAAGGTAATATCACACTGACAAGTTCAAGCACAGTGTGAATTCCTCCTCATATTTTACTGCATTTTTCCTGATGTGGCAACAGTCTTCTCAATTGCTAAAGAGTGAACTTTGAGAACAACAACTAAAGACACTAGGCAAGACACATTAGGATTTTGTCGTCTTCTTACCATCTCATATTTTTTGAATTGGTCCTGCCTATATTTCTCACATGTACTTCTCCAAAGTAGTTCATCTGTAGAGCCAATCCCTGTTTACTCTATAAACTATTTTATCTGGCAACTCTATTTATGAAACACACAGACCCCCTACCCTAAGATTCAAGTTACATTCTGCCTTGTGTGAGTGGGCATGTTTGCTTATGATTTCAAGCAACAAGCTGGAGCAGCTCCCTCCATTTACTCACAAGTGGGTGCACCAGGTGGCCTTTTCAAGGTCCATGTTTGTTTTCCTTGTTCGTCTTTGCCCTGTGACTGCTTCCTACATGTACATCGTATGCTCACAATCTCATGAAAGATGGCGCAGGGACAGACAAGAGGCAATGAAACAACGAGAGGAGGAGGAGAGGAGAGGAGAGGGGAGGAGAGGAGAGGAGAGGAGAGGAGAGGAAGGACTGATGCAGATCCCTGGTTAGCCTCATACAACACTATGTTGAAAGAAGAGAGGGCTGGAACCTTATATCTTATCTACAGCAATCTCTGAATGACTACATATGTCAACTCACTGAAAAGCCTGAGTATGACTAACTAGATTCTGTATCTGCCAAACTGCTGGCTTGCGTCCCATCCCCAGACTGAAAACATGTCACCATATTTGTCTTGCAGCTGTTGCTGTTTGTTAAAGGCCAATAAACAAGGCCAATTTTTCTATGGCAACCATGGCTAAAGTATTAGCCATGTCCCCAATCAAAGCTGTGAAAAAATGTCACCAAGACTCAAATGTTATCAACTGATTTATCCCAGCTGTAAAAATGTAAGAGAACCTACATCCCTACTGACCAGAGTCAGTCCTACTGCCTCAGGTGTCACAAGACTAAGCTGTCATAGTAGGTTCCAGAACACACAATGGCACTTCAGCAGACTGGTGTTCGTTTCAAAAGAATTTTTATATTTCATACCACTTAACAAAAACATAAACAAAAAAATTGGAAAATGTCTCCTTAAGATTTTCAGTTATGAAGAAAGCAGATATTAACAAACTGGCTCAACCAATTTCATTCAGGTCATCTCCAAACTGTCAGTAAAAGGTAAAGGTAAAGGGACCCCTGACCATTAGGTCCAGTCGTGGCCGACTCTGGGGTTGTGGCGCCCATCTCGCTTTATTGGCCGAGGGAGCCAGCGTACAGCTTCTGGGTCATGTGGCCAGCATGACTAAGCTGCTTCTAGCGAACCAGAGCAGTGCACGGAAATGCCGTTTACCTTCCCACCGGAGCGGTACCTATTTATCTACTTGCACTTTGACGTGCTTTCAAACTGCTAGGTGGGCAGGAGCTGGGACCGAGCAACGGGAGCTCACCCTGTGGCAGGGATTTGAACCGCCGACCTTCTGATCGACAAGCCCTAGGTTCTGTGATTTAGACCACAGCGCCAGTACTGGGTTCAAATACATACCAGGAAATTTAGATATGCTCAATTAAAGTTGATTAAAGCAGTCTGTCACCCCAACACAACAAAGACATTTTTGTAAAAGTGAGGGTTTTGTGCTTAGGACAGTGACAGGGAAATGCACTAAAAATGAGTGGGATGAACGAACGATTAACAGGAAGGCATACAAACGTTGAAGCAGCAATTTAGACTAAATGTTCAATGTCATAGCAAACAAATCTGAGCAGCGTAAAGCAAACAACGAATGAATATTCAATAAAGACTGGCCTAAGTCTGAACACTCACCCTATATTTCCTCCAAAGAATCCCGGGAGCCACAGTTTACACCTCACAGAGCTACAATTCCCAGCAGCCTTAACAAACCACAGTTCCCAGGATTCTTTGGGAAAAGTCATGTGCTTTAAAGGTATATACAGCCATATTCTAACCTCCATGCAAGTAAATCAGGCTGAAAGCTCAAAGAGGTAATCTGGAGGAGCCTTGCGACAAACAGCTATGTAAATTTTAAAAATGGATTCAAAATACTTTTGAGAAACCAAACTCTGGTCTGTCTGCACACAGATTCTGATGCTATGTGCTGGAAGGTAAATTATAATCAAATCAAACCAAGCAATCGTTTAGCCCAATAGTTTCTATAGGTACCATCAAGCCTAATTCCAAAGTCATATGATCATGTCTCACTTCGGGGATTAAACGTGATACCTCCCTCCAAGTAACACAAGTAATTAACTACTAATTTACAGCCCTACCCATCATGAACTGTAATTCATTAACTCCCAAAAAGTAACAGATCCTCATCAAGTGCTTCAGGCAGCTCATCTTGGATGTCATGGAAGGATAGCATATTGTTAGTTATTTCATCTATTATTGTTGTATTTTTATTTCCATCAAGAAGCACATATGGGATTTTCTGTTTCAAGTGCCAAAATAACCTGGCCAGCCTTGGACATGCTTTGGGTTGCCCTGGGCAAGATAAAGACACCAACAAATGTAATCAATAATAAATAATAATATTCTGCACCTTGATTTAGGGTATGTCTGCATCACTACATATTCCACATCCAGGATGCTCCTACTGCTAGTTTTTGAAGCCACGTTCACGTTAGCCACAATCCATATCAATCCTGTAGTTTCCTGTCAAATACTGCTGATTCATGTGTTACTTCTAAGAGACCACCTTCCATTGAAGCAGAAAACTAACAGCAGTCACTTAGTACTTCAGAATGGTGTGAACAGCTTCATTAATTGAGAATTCAAGCAGATTGCAAGGGAAAACTTAAAAGATTGTGCATGCTTGGTGAAGACATTCCTGCCCCATCTCTGATGTGAACACCATGCAAATATGGCTTGAAACACGGGGAGGGGGGGGATATATTTGCTACATTTAAAACTACTAATGTGAACATAGCCTTAGGGAGAGCACTATTTGCTATTCTGCCTTGGGCTGCAAAATGTCTTGAGCAGGCCATGAGTGCTTCATGCCTTCCTCACCTGCTTTGCAATTTTGTTCTGTGATGGTAACCATGCTGGCAAAAAAACCTTCATCATGAAAGGGGGGGGGGATCAAACCTTTACATTACACCAAATCATGTCAACGGCATCCAAAGCATGAATTGGGGACACCTGAATTCAAATCCCTTTGCAGCTCTGAAGGTCACTGCATGGCCTTGGGCACTCTTGTCATACAATCCACCTCACAGGGTTGTTGTGAAAACAGAATAGGACACCCTGAGTTCTTTGGAAAAAAACAGAATGCAAATTGTGTGAAATTCAGCCTTTTTTCTTGGCCAAAAGGCAGGACAAACACACTAAGAAATAAAATGAATTCATGAATAAATCTTATAGTAGCAATTTTAAATATTAATATGAAGAAAAGAGATGATGTGGGAAGTGAATAGCAGGGAAATGAGTGCTTGGCAAACTGTCTCTTTTGTAAACCAATTATTTATATAAAATAAATATCTTGCCATTTTTAATTATTATAAAGTGCCATCAATATGCATGATGAATTTACAAGGGAACAGGGACTTTTCCTGAATAACTTAACCAAAATTCAGCACATAGGAATCAAGGGAGAAGAGTGGAGGGGAAACAGAGGCAGAGGCAAACTAAGGAAGACTATGTATTTATGTATTCTGAGGTGCGTATTAATTGACTGGCAGGACAGCCAGAGAGTTAGAGAGCACAGATTCGGTGGTCAAGAGATGCACAATTCAATCACCACATCATCAAAAAGGAAGCCGGCCAGTTTTAAGAGGCCAACAGGAGGCTGTAACCCGAAGCGCCACTGAGTGCAGGCTTGGGAGACTCCTGGGAAACAGCTAATAAGCTGCTTGGGAGTTGTAAAGTCCACAGAGCAGTGTCCAGATTTTAGTTTACCAAAGTTGGTACTGCTCCCCCCTCTGAGTGGAGGCAGCCTGGGACTGCTGACGTCACTGAGGAGCAGAGATAAAGGGGTGATATACAGCAGCTGGAAAGCGAAAACTTCTAAGGCGTGCTGTAGAGAGGCTCAACTGCTCAGTCCAGGGAACCACTGCTAAGCTGACAGGAACCCTTTCTTACAGAGATCTAGGGAGGAGGAAGAAGAAAAGGGAACCATTAAAGATACCCTCAGAAAATTGCTGAAAAATGCCACAGAACGTTGTCCTCCCAGGACCGGCGCCTTGGGGCTTCAGGCTGACAGGAGGGATAGATTTTAAGCAGCCGTTAATCATATCCAGGGTATGTCCTTTTCCCTTTTCTTCTCTTTTCTTTTTCTTACAATGGCATCCTTGAAGTTGTGGAAGTGTGGAGTCTGCAGGAGGTGATGGTGTCTTACTCAGACAATACATGCTTTGCTGAATGCTTTGTATTTTTAAAGAACACAACACAGGTGGTTGTTAATTTTGCACTGTGCAATCAATGGTTGAAGGGTTTCTTTTAATATGCTTGTCAAGAAGAGTGAGCAGTCTTGACACTGCTATTTCTTCCCATGCACCCCTTACTCTGATGTAGTATTCATCTACTCTGGCTGCCAGCCCCAAACTTGAGCATTTTGTTTCTACATGAAGGGGAGTCAGGGTTTGGAGACTAAGGAACTGGAGAATGTGTCTTCTTTTCCTTTGCTTCCTCCTGTAACATCTTGATTATTCACCCCTCCAATGCTTTCAGAGCCTTCCTCCCACCTCCCCTATGAACAGAAATGAGAGAAACCTGTAGAAAGCAATGGATAAATTCAATTTTTTGCATACTTGAGTTTCCTCCTCAAAAAAAAGCAAAATGTAGCAGCAAATACAGGAGTTCCTAACCATAGCATTAATGTGAATCTAGAACTTCCATCTCTGATGAAATAAGATGTGTCTGTTCTTGCTTTCTCCATATAGGCTCAACTACTATCATATTCTGTATGTCCTGGAAACTCACAGGTTCCTCTTGGACCATTTTGGGGGTTTTATTTTAATTAACAAACTTGCATACGTCAATCTACCCAGGGCTCCCTCAAGTTTATAGAAACCACCTCCTTATTTTTGGTTGTGATGTTTTGCTTTCAAACTGAGAGGTACACAGCCACCCACTTCACTTCACCTAACTGGAACTCTAACGTGCATATGATAACTTGAAAATTTAAAAGGATGTTCTCTTCCCTGTTCAAGCACAAAGATGGCATATATAAAGAACGGAACATCATGCAAACTCTTCAACTGAAACCCTTATGCTACTTATTCTAGTGAAAAGAAACTCAAGGAGTCAGAAATTTGAGGTAGAGAAGCAAGGGGACACAATCCTTTTCTAGCCCACTGCTTTTCCATTTCATCACCTCCTCAAGCCACTCCAGATGTGCATCTCCATACAACAACACAGCTGGGTGTCAGTTAACTAGTTTAACTAAGTTGTACAAAAGGAATTTGCAGGATAGCTTCTTGGGGAAAGGAGCTATACATATTTATTTTCACATTTAGGGTAAGTTCACACAAAATCAGCATAATGAGAGTTCACGGGGAGAGTGGGGTAATGATGTAATTAATTGTGCCTAATAAGGGGACAACTGAAGGATCAAATGTAGACATTTCTGAGTGCTATCTTCAGATATTTTTCAAAATGATTACACACTCACCCTGTTAGTTTGTAACTGGGAACTTGTTGTCAAGTGGGATATACCTTCCTAAAGCAAATCAGGTTAGTAATTTTATTGAGTTCATCTAGGAGCAACTTAACATGTCTATTACAATGCTAACTCAGAGAGTCTTCATACTGAATCAGTTGGGGTTACTTTGCTGACCTCAAAAATCAGCAAAGAGATATAGTTTTAGGATTGATTCATTAACAACAAACTATTTCAAGGCCACACCATCTGTACACAACGTCCTTTACAGGAGCATAAATCCTTGTTGAGCCATCCAGATTGATATACATTTTTGCCCAAACATGCACAGCCACTCCATATCTTTATCCTGAGGCAGCATGCACAAGGATGTGGAATGTTGCCATTGTGGACAAAAACTGTGAGACCTAATTTTGGAATTCACATTTCTGCATTTTCCATTACTTTATAATGCTGATCAAATAAAGTCAGTGCCAATGCCTTATGCAAGAACTGTGATTTCAACACCTCTCTCATTTATTTCATTTTACTGCATGCACAAGTAGAATTAATTGGCCACAACCTTGAAGACCTCTACAGACTGAAAGATAGGATAAATATTTGAAATAAATAACAAAAATAAAAATGCTCCTACTGCAACAAAGTAGTTTAAATCTCATTGAGGTCAATTGAAATGACAGGCACATCCTTAACTGACATTAATAGAACTTTGAAAAGTGATTAACAGCACAGCCCTTTGTTGGCTTACTCATAATAAATTCCTATTGCATTCAGTGGTGATTACTCACAAATAACTGTGCACTGAATCGTAGCCTTACAGAGCAGATCGTGCCCTTTAAGTGTTAAAAATTCCATATGTACTTTCAATATCACTATTTTACAAACAACTTCAATTTCACTGGATGCTACATATACAGCTAGTATTCCTTTCAGAATGAGAATATCTAAACGTATTATCCTCTCAAATTTGTCTGATTGAAAAAGTACAACTACACAAATAAAAAATGCCAGTGTAAGGAGTTGAAGAATTATTGCTGACTTAACAGTATTTCAAATCAGAACTCTTGTTAGAGTTAAGGTACTAAATTTAGGCACTCAAAGAAAAACCAACACAGCTAGTTAGTACCATAAACAAAGAGTAGTTTGTTTCACCAGAACTCCATGCACTCTGAGTGTTTAACCTTCATAAAATGCACAAAGCACATGTAAGCTGATGTGGTGCATGCTTATGGCATCTGACATGGACACACTGGAGAAAGGGAAACAATGTCTGAGCTTAAAAACAATAGAAGACACTGTGGAGTTTTTGGACTCCTATTGCCTTTTATGGCATTATAAGAGGGAAGGACTTTCCATTATCTCTCAAGAAAAGTATTTTAGTAACGCTAGGCTTCTTGCCTGCATTTGTTTACAATAAGCTCAGTCAAGTTTAAAGTTCTATTAACAAAAGAGGAGCTGCATTTATACCTAATTACTGAGAAGTAAATTGTTTGGTATTATCTGAGTCACTGTGAGACAAGTAGCTTTGGGAGCTGCTGAACAAGACTCATTAACTGTCTGTTTCAAGGCCTGCTGCTCCGCACTGCAAGGCGTGTTTACATAAAAAGACAAATGTGAAGACGGATGCCTTGAGTTTTACTGGTACATCTGTTTGATGTTAACATATGTCAACTACTTTGATTCTTTTTCTCATTTATATGTAACAGTTCGGTATTTAGAAATGGATCTCTAAAGTGCGGGCCCAAGCCCCAGAATACTTTAAATCAGTTCAATAAAACCTTAACTCCTTGATCCAAAAGATGTGGATTTATCAGAGCAAGTTCTAAAATCAATGGCCCTAAAGCAGCTTAGGTTAACCATTTTTAAGGTAACTGGCTTGAGGGTATCTTGAACTATCCATGTGCAAACCACAGGAAATATATATGGGAGTCAAATTATTTTGTTTGAGAAACAAAACACCAAACCGTAGCATTTTATAACAAAGTACAGGATACATATGCATTTTTGATAACACTGTGTGAACACAAATTTAAAACTGAACAGTGGAAACACAGTAAGTGCACAGCAAATGGAAGTGTGAACACAGCCACAGTTACAGTTTTAAGAATACATTTATCTCAGGTTGAACTCCAAGTACCGGTAAATGAAGTTGAGCTCCTGGATAATCAGACTTTCCCTATACACTTCAATGGAAGGAACAAGCTCTGTGTGAGCATCCTTTTGCACATCCAGAACTGAACCCTTATTTGAAGTGAGTGCTGGAACACCTGAAGATTGAGTGGGATCCGTGTATACTGTATACCATGGACAAGGAACCTGCAGCCGTTCAGAAGATGCAGTTCCTGTCATTCCAGGTCTTTGGCTACATGGTGGAGCTGACTGAAGTTATAGATCAACAACATCTGGAGGGCTGCAGGTTCCCCATGTTGTACACATTAAAGGGAGCCACACCTTTAAAGAATAATTGCATCAAGGCAATAGTGTCTACCATACATTGTAGAGTTTTAACTTTTCACTATTGGGAGCTTTTAATGACAACTTATTGGACTTTTCTACGTAAAGGTATTTATGGATGAGGGACTTATTTCCTAGTGGCTCAGGCTATCATTTTAAGAGAATTGTACTGAATCCTTAGGAAAATGATACAGGACAGATCTATGTTTTTCAAGATGAAGATGTACATATTTTTTAAAAAATATTTCTTTAGCTATGCCAATTTCCCATCAATTTGTGACAAGATAGCATGATCATTCAAAAATAGCTTTCAAATTAAGCAATAAATCTTTTTGGAATTGATTTTCTAGTAGCGTAGAGTTTTAAACAGACCATAGCAAAACAGAGTAGCCTAGTCAATCAGGTAAAGACTTCACAAGGGAGAGACAGAAGGGGTTACTACCACCTGTTTATCTAGAGAAGTAATGTCATAATCAAAAAGCTATCTGTGGTTACCCAAACCAAATACAGTAAGACAACCCTCTGGAAGGTTTCAAGCAAATGTAAAACCTCAGGGCAGATAATCCAGACAAGCTAAGTATAGAAGTGGATTGAACTGCAGCCCAATCGTCAACATACTGCACTGCTTGCTTGAAGGCCACCAAAATAAAAGCAACTAAGGCAAAAACAGCAGTTTGTGGATTAATCAAAGCATGCTAAGAAACAGTTAAGCACATCAATGCAAGAAACAAAATATTTCCTTATCTAATAACTGTGAGAAGCTGGATTTACAGATTAGGCAACTGACAAGTAGATTACAATATTGTCATGTTTCACAAAAAAGCTTTATCAAGCAATGATGCTTCCAAGCAATAGCTCTCTCTTTTGAGAACCAGGATACACACATCAGTAAGAACCACACATTAGTAAGGCAGACAACTTTTATTCCCTAGTAGGGTTGGTGAGCCTTTACTAATGGCATGACAGGTAGAAATCCAACATGGGTGCACATAAAAATTTTTAGCACATCAAAAACTTTTTTCAGTCACACTAGCTTTTAACATACGAGGGGCGAATTATGTAGACAAGGAATCTCCTATCTGGAGTCTGAACTGGTACATTCTAGGGAAGGCTGCACCAGATGAGATTTCTAAATGCCCTGTGCTGTGCAGGGCATTATAATGAAACTGCAACATACCAGAAATTACCCCTAAGTGTTCTCAATGGCAAAATTATAATTTAAAAAAATAAATCCCCAAAGTGAGACTATATTCTCTGTTTGGTCACTTTGTGACAATGCCACAAGAGTTTGGAAACCATTTCAGTTGTCTGAAATTTTTATTTCTTGCTACAATTAGAATCCCACCTTTCCTCCAAGGAGTTCAAGGTGGTGTACATGCTTCTCCTCCTCTCCATTTTATCCTCACAACAGCCCTGTGTGGTAGGTAAGACTGAGAAACAGTGATTGGCTCAAGGTCACCCAGTGGACTCCATGGCTAAGTGGAGATTTAAACCCTGGACTCCCAGCTTCTAGCCTGACACTCTTACCACTGTGCAACACTGGAATGTGCTGAGGAGGAGATCAGGTCTGGAACTTCCAAAACCCTTAGCATTTGCTCAAGCCAATATATCACTTGCTAAACTCTCTATCAGACATACTTCATGTCTGGTATTTTTTGAAGGGAGAAATATTTCTGTAATTCTTCAGCCTTCTAGAAAAGGCTTGTGCAGTTTAACATTCTCTTTCACAAGGAGAGGTGTAGAAACCAATAGGAAGGAGTGGTTCATGGCAGAAACTAGTCCCAAGGTTGCCAGGCCACAACCATCACCTACACCAGACTTGAATGAGCAATATTTGCTATTTCCTCTGTTTTGTAATTATGACAAATTTCAAAAGTATTAAGCCAACCACAAAACCTGTTACATGCATAAAACTGTATAAAGCACAACAAATTATATAACCTGTGTGCCAACCATCATCACCCCATCCATATGCAAAGCAGATAAAGAAAATATTAGAGAGCAAGTTTCTGTTTTATACATCCATACTGCTAAACAATGGCATTATAACTCATATAAAACACTGAGAAATTGATATTACCATTGCAGATAGACTTGTTGACTCATGGTCCCTTGCTGCACATTCCATGTCATGCAACATAATGTAGATGACAGTTGTCTGTCCTCACTGGCAGCGCCAAAACTCTTTTGAACATAAGCTTGTTTTAAACTATTGCTGTATAATTTTATTGAGGGGGTTTTTTGTAAACAGCTTTGTTTTTTCTACAATCAACAGTGTATAAATTTTATGAAATAAATAAATAAATGCTAAAATATCAGCTAGCACCAAAATAATAATAAAAAATAGAAGCTAATGCTTACATGCTTGCCACAATGAGCCACAGATAAACTACAGCTCATACTTGAAATTAAGTGAAGTTTCATCGCCTCCCTTATGTGTGTCAAAATAAGTTGCACTGAGATCAATACAACTTCTTAGGTGGAAACAGGCCTACTTATCATTTAAAAGAAACATCTTATGTTTTTTTCCAGATCACTCCAGGAAGCAAAGCTTCACAAGCCAATTTGTGCCCTGGTGACATCATTATAGCTATCGACGGCTATGGCACAGAGAACATGACTCACAATGATGCACAAGAGAGAATTAAAGCAGCGTCACACCAGCTCTGTCTGAAAATTGAGAGGTAAGATTTCACTATATTCTTGGAGTACAATACAGTGGTACCTCAGGTTACAGACACTTCAGGTTACAGACTCCGCTAACCCAGAAATAGTACCTCGGGTTAAGAACTTTGCTTCAGGATGAGAACAGGAATCGTGCGGTGGTGGCACACTGGCAGCAGAAGGCCCCATTAGCTAAAGTGGTACCTCAGGTTAAGAACAGTTTCAGGTTAAGAACGGACCTCCAGAATTAATTAAGTTCTTAACCCGAGGTACCACTGTAATGGATTCAATGTTTCCCATCTAAATTAAAGTTTGCCATTATCTGATGATTTCAAACATTCATAGCCATGGATCCAATAGATTTCTGGGCCCAACATCCTAGATTTAGATGTTATTGGCATGATATGTGGCAAGATTTCCATGACAATTCCTAGTCCTGTTTCCCTTGGTGTGATATATCTTATGCAGTTTCTCAGACTATTTTCAACTAAATAGTCCCTCTGATAAACAGCACTGCTCCTTACAGGTTCAAAACAAAATAGTACTCAGTTTGGCCTTGAAGGGAAGGCACAAAATCGAATCAGGCTGTCTCCCAGGCCACCCATCAGTGGGTGATTTGAGAGCAAGAAATGCTAGTCAAGGGGCCAATCAGGTAGAAGCAAGCAAAGTAAGGACAGGGAGAAAGCATGAGCACAGAATAACCTGCTGCTCAAGAGTGAGCTGGAATTGGATTGGGCAATGTTTAGTTAGTCAGGGCCCTGCAGGACTCAACAAGAGGAATGTGAGACTGCAGAAGCTGGAGACAGTAGCTGGATAAGATAACAAAGAATTCAGCAAGGGAGTATGACTCTGAGGTATAAGGAAAGTTGTCTCCAGGCCCAAGGCTGCTGGTTCAAATTCCAGTATGCTATTGTCCATGGAAACTTGGGGCATTGCTTCTTCTCACAGACACCAAAGCAACCAAATTCTAAGTCCCAGCTCAATTTGCAGTAAAGGGCAAAAGTTTGCATTTCGCCTAATTGCATTTTAAGATACAGCCCACCCATTCTATTCTTGATGTTACCATTGTCCTTACATGCTTCAGCTTTTCCACTGTGCACATTCTTACCAAGCACAACCTTTTCTTTAAAAGAAAACCCAAAACAGGTTGATTGTATCCATTTTATGTTTTGTTTAAAAACACACACTTTGGATTCAGAAGTGGCTCAGTTTGGACGCAGCCACTTTGCTAGCTTCCTGGTAGGTGTGTTGCTGTTGCTTACTGGGAAGGACAAGGCAGTGGGGAGGTTGGTGTGGCACAAACACACCAGCAGATTAGTGCCAACATCCCCACTGCCTCTCCCCTCCTCTCCCTCTGAATAAGCAACAGCAGTCCATCTGCTAGGAAGCTGGTATAGTGGCTCCACCCCACCCAGCAAGTCACTCCTGCCTGTATTGCTATGGGGTGCTCCCAGATAGATATTTATTGGGGGGATCAGTGCTGCTTAGGCAAAGTTTTTCACTTTGCATACAAAGCATCCATACACACTGACTTCAAAATGCCAGCTTGCATCCCACCCACATTTAATTTAGATTTACCCTGTCTGAGATAATTCTGTTAAGTTGACATAACTTGTTGCCAATGACCCATTTGCAATACAGTGGTACCTCGGGTTACATACGCTTCAGGTTACAGACTCCGTTAACCCAGAAATATTGGTTCAGGTTAAGAACTTTCCTTCAGGATGAGAACAAAAATTGTGCTCCAGCGGCGCGGCAGCAGCAGGAGGCCCCATTAGCTAAAGTGGTGCTTCAGGTTAAGAACAGTTTCAGGTTAAGTACAGACCTCTGGAACGAATTACAGTGGTGCCTCGCAAGACGAAACTAATTCGTCGGAAAAGTTTTGGAAAAGCTTCAAAAATCACTAGTCTTCAAAAAACCTCAAAAAAGGCTACCACACCGTGTGCTATGAGTTGCTCCTCGAAGTCAAGTCGCAACTGTATTAACAGTTTTAAGAAAAAGGAAACAAACTTGCAAGACGTTTTCGTCTTGCGAAGCAAGTCCATAGGGGAAATCGTCTTGCGAAGCAACTCAAAAAAACAAAAACCCTTTCGTCTTGCGAGTTTTCCGTCTTGCGAGGCATTCGTCTTGTGAGGTACCACTGTACGTACTTAACCCGAGGTACCACTGTATTAAACCCCCATTTGGAAGCATCCTTAGACTTTCACAATTCCTCTTATCTTTCTTTTGCCACAAGTAAGCTTACAAGCATTATCTGAAATTTTCCCTACTCAACAAAAACGAAAGGACCACTGTCCTATTTTTCTTTAGTTACCAATTCAGTATTGTCTACTTTTCATGTAATATTTAATATACAAAAAAAGTTAACTTATTTAAAAGATAAGTTTTCATGTTGTGATAAAAGGGAGACAAAAGCTTTGGGGGCTTTAGGATTGCATAACACATTGAATGCAGATGTGCTATATTAAGGATTCTTCATTTTTCACCCTACAGGGCAGAAACAAGAATGTGGTCTCCACAAATAACAGAAGATGGTAGTCCACATCCATTCAAAGTAAACTTGGAAGCTGAACCACAGGTAGCAAATCACTTTAAATCAGCAGCATTCCCATTGTATTTTGCAGCAGCTTACTTACATCTTTATTATGTTTCCCAACGTCTAGTTAACCTCCTGTTAAACATAAGATATCTTAAAGCAGTACATCCCTATACTTTTGTATGAAAAACCATTGGAAACTGTAAGATTCTTACATCTGTTCTGGACATGATCTTGAGCCATTAAATTCTTAATATCTCACATGTTCCAGAGCCGAGTCCCGACACTGAAAACAGCTTCTAGGGAAAGGCCCCAAGGACCCCTGGTTAAATTTACCCATCCTCACTCACCTGAGTATCACACCTAATCCAAATAAGTCTACTGTCTTAACCCAGGCCACATCCGCACCATACATTTAAAGCACTATTACTGTATACCACTTGAACAGCCATGGCTTCTCCCAGAGAATCCTATGAATTGTAGTTTGTTAAGGGAGCTGAGAATTGTTCGGTGACCCCCTGCCCTCACAGGGCTACAATTCCCAGAGTTTCCTGGGAAGAGGGACTTATTGTTAAACCACACTGGGAATTGTAGCTCTGTGAGGAGAACAGGGGTCTCCTAACAATTCTCAGCAGCCTTAACAAGCTACAATTGCCAGAATTATTTGGGAGAAGCCTTGTCTGTTAGTGGTATAGTAGTACTTTAAATGTATAATGTGGATGTGTCCCCAAATTGAAATTTGTAAGTCTCAGAATTCTGAGGGAGTCTTATCTTCTTGGTCAGGCAGAAACCCTCTACTGTATCCTCAGCCTGGTTGATTTACAGCCATCCTGGATGTAACACTGATGTAACTTTCTTAACAATGCATGCTTATGGTTAGTTAGTGTGTGACACTAAACAGATTACCCATTCGGGTAGTCATTATTCTAGATGAACTGGTCTGAAGTAACTTGTGATATCTGTTAGGGGCACACCACACCGTGAGCTTGAATAGTAATAATATTTGGAAACTAAGGCACGCATAATAGAAATACTGCATTGTTTGAAATCTCAGTAAAAAAATGATATGTCAAAATCAAAAATACTGAATTCATTTTATAATGCTGAAAATGGTCTTTTCAAATCACACATTTTAACCTATACAATGCCATCCTGATAAACAGGCCAACTGGTTTGTTTGAAAATACTCTTCTGATGCTTGTAAAATTCAAAAGATGTCCACCATTTAGAGCTATCTGTGTGATTATGCCCCTAACAGCTTTGTTGGGACTTATAAATTATGTGCAGTGATTACTATTTAAATTTGGTCTTGAGTTGTCAGTGAATTTATCAAACAAATCAGACAAATTTTAGAGGTTTATTCATACGATAAATGCAAAAGCTGGACTGTTATTTTTTCTGTTGCTTGCTTTGCCATTTACACTTTGTGCACATGATGATATTTCTAGAAACTAAAATTAACTCAAACTCATTGCAGCAATGATATACTTTTACAGTAAGACATTACAAATATGATGTTGTTATAATATGTACTCTTTCTGCACTTCCATCTGTAAACTAATCCCAGTTAAAAACTAGTTGATGATATATTTATCAGTTAATTTAGATATAACATGGTTTCTGACTATTTAGGATTTACTTGCATTCTTAGAAATGCACCTTGATTCCACAAGCACATTTACTTGGAAGTAAGCCCCACTGATAGTATAAAACTTTGCATTTATCAACAATCCCACTAGGTTGATATACCAAACAAGTGGAAATCTTGCTCAACCTGTCTGGCTTTTGAGATATTAACAAATATTTCCCACATTTTTAAGCATTTTCTCAGCTATATGGACGAAGGGTGGGTGTTTGAATAAAAAAATACAACTGCAGATTTTATTGTTAGGATGCTGATGTGCTAAATATGGCATGCTATGGGTTTGCTGCATTTGCTTCTAGCTACAGAATGTGCACAGCTGAAACATGTGGCTGAGTTTACAAGATATTTCAATGCCAGGTGTGCCGACACTATTTAAAGATTAGTTTACTAAATCAACCAAAATGACTCAAGCAAGTGAACAGCCTCACTTAAGTAGGCTGTAGATGTAGGTTTTTGGTTTCAGTGGCACTTTTGTCCTTTGACTTCAATGAAGTGAAGCATTCTATTTAGAACTCCACACTATGGTGTTTGCTTATATGCGGGTTTTTTCAGTTTAGTCTTGCCTACTTTTAGAACACTGATCTACCCCCGCGCGCACACACATATATATACCTATTATGTGTCCATGTCTTTTTTACTGAAGGTTAAGCTGATTTGTGGCTGTGCATGTGGAAAATAGATGCATTTTAAAAAGTTTAAATGACTATTTAGCCTTTTCATTTCAAAAATTGCTGTGGGCACTCCCAGACAGCTTGTTTATTTAGCATTAATCTTGACTTGGTTACACAAAGCTTATGCAGAAGTTAGATTATATCTGGTCTTTATGGAGCATTTGTTCTGATGCATTTGTGGGAGGATATACAACAGGGGTCAGCAAACTTTTTCAGCAGGGGGCCGGTTCACTGTCCCTCAGAGTTTGTGGGGGGATGGACTATATTTTGGGGGGGAAACGTATGAATTCCTATGCCCCACAAACAACCCAGAGATGCATTTTAAATAAAAAGAACACATTCTACTCATGTAAAAACACGCTGATTCCCAGGCCGTCTGTGGGCCGGATTTAGAAGGCAATTGAGCCGGATCCGGCCCCCGGGCCTAAGTTTGCCTACCCATGATATACAACAAGGAGCATTCATCTTGATTTGCTTACAGGGTGTTTATACATCTTCCTGTGAATCATTTGCTTATTCCACACTATTTACCTTCCAAATTGAAAAAAGCAGATTTTTTTTAATGGCTTTGTTGTGCTAGAGTACTTTGATCCACACTAATTGCACAAACCTAAATTTCCTGGAATGTGCTTGAATCCCTCCTGCAAAATATTATTAGGATTGTTTCAACAGTAGCCTCTAAGTGGTAAACAATAAGGTTACAAAAAATTCAATAAGCACAAATCTGGTTAAAACATAAAATCAGAAAATCTTAGCATTAAAATGCCTGCTAAAATAAGAAGTACCACAAGTTAAACAGAGGCAGACTGTTTGATCCCAGCCAGGAGCATATTCCACAGAACTGGACCCACAATACTGAATACATAGTTATGAACTGTGCATGCGAGCTATGGGGGATCACTAACAGTGACTCCCCCAAATACCTCAGCAATTAGGCAGGAATATAAGGAATCAGTGGTCCTTAAAATATCTGACCCCAATTGTTGTTTTGTAATTGTTGAGATTTGATTAGAGGCTAGGAGAGGATAAATGTATTAGATTTTATCCTTCCTCACATTGTTGAGTTCAGCAGAGTGCCATTCCTTTGCCACTTAAAAGGGAGCTTGTATAAGCTAGCTTTAGCCTTTTAGAATAAACCAGGGTGCTTTAAGGCAGGCTGGATTTTCCTGATATTACCCACCTTTTCCTCCCCCTCAAATAATAACCACACAATAGGTTTTCTGGAAAAGTTAAAATAAAATTTACTCACTCAGTCTACATCTTCAAGAACAGCAGTTACAGCAGCAAAATGTAGGCAGGCTTAAAATGCTATTTAAGTTACTAAGAGACATTAAAGTCTAGCTTAGATATGGAGTCTGAGCTGGAGGTTACAGGTATTATAAGAAAAAAAGGTGTGCCCAGGAAGGGAGGAGCATACTAAGTTATGCCTCTTCCTGTCAGGACACAAAAGGGAAGTGATCTCACAGTCCTCTCTAGTAAGAACCGAAAGAAAACTCTATGAGCTTCAGCCCCTATTATGTGCCTAGCTAGAAAAACATGATTTTTTGATTTGACGGCTATAAATATCCTGCAGTAATTAATACAAGAACCTTGAACCTGGCCCAGTAATATAAGGATAGCCAGTGCAAGCTTTTAAGCACTAGAGTCATGTGCTGGTGGTAGTTTGGCCCTACCAGCAATACAGCTGCAGCAGACTGGGCCCAATGTTGACTCCACAGAGAGCATTGCAATAATCGAAGTCTTAAAGTTACCAATGCCTTGTGGCCAGGGCAAGCTATCCATGTCCAAGACTGACTGAAAGTATCATTTCACAGTTTAATCTGAAACATGTTTACTCTGACATAAATCCTACTGATTTAAATGGGACCTACTCCCAAATTAAATATGTTTAGGATTGCAGGTTTCTGTTATTTAATCTGAGACAGAGAACCCCCTCCCCAATCCCTGATAACGTCTAGCAATCCAAACTATGTCATTACATGTGTAATGCAGAGTTTTGCAATACCATGTCCTTTTATTGGATGCAATTTGCAGGGACAAATAAACTTCAATGACAATGTGAGTTGACTCATATTGGGATTACTAGAAGTTACTGGGGAAGACAGAGGGCACGGTGGCTGCTAATATTGACTGCACCTCTTATGTAATATCTAATTACAGCCATATTTAGCTACACAGCCAAATTTACAGTTTCTTCTACAGAAATTAGCAATGACATGTTATTGTCTATAAGTATATATCCTCCCTATACTCCTCTATATATTTTCTATGGTGAAACACAGGATGCTTGCTTAGTGGTTTGCAGCAAGATGCGTTTTATTAATAAGTAGCAGCATTGCCAGTTGTGCTTGTTATTGGCTTTAATGTGCATTGTAGCTTTGTGTATTTTGTCTGCCTGTTATGCACAGGAATTCAAGCCCATTGGTACAGCTCACAACAGAAGGGCCCAGCCTTTTGTTGCAGCAGCAAACCTCGATAACAAAAGACAGGTGGTGAGCTCTGCCTATAACTCTCCCATTGGGCTGTATTCATCTGGCAATATACATGATGCTCTTCATGGACAGCTACGGGGCCTTATCCCCAATTCACCTGCAAAGTAAGTAAGATGCTCTAAGATGGTCTTTTGCTGCAACATCTGTTTAACTGGCTTCATGGTCTCAAGTCCAGCTCTTGCTATTCTTTTTTCTTTCTTTCCTGATGCTCAAAATATACAAAATGTTATTCAAAAAATTTACCTCTAAAATGAATCTTCAAATAAGCAAGACCAATATTATAGACATTTCTCTTTCAGGGGGTTGGCTACACAAGACATTATTCTTATTACGCACATTCCAGCCAAAGCTAAATACTGAAGGCACATCCTATGTGCATGCACACACAAGATGCACACAGGAGCAAGCCCCATTGGTTTGACTTACTTCTGAGTAAACATGGATAGGATCAGACTGCAAGTCTTATTGATTGCAACAGGCAATATATATATAAATGGTGTGCAGCTTCATCCTATGTGTACACATATGTAAGTCCCACTGTGTTCAATGGGACATATTCCAAAGTACATGAGTTTAGGCTTGTAGCCTAAAAAGTTAACTTTGGCTTGATTGTTCCTATTGTTCTCTTTTTCTCACAATAACATCAGATGTATTAATGTTACTACTATATAACTTACAACTCAATAATTTACAACATGTATGTTAACTAATCTTTTCTGGAAGCAAATATGCTTGCTTAAGTTAAAAACAACAACCCTGTATTTCCTTTTCTTCTTCTTCTCCAGGACTTGGGCTACTTTGAACACAAGCATAACATTCGGCCCAAACCTTTCATAGTCTCTGGCCCGAGCAGGTTATAACTTCTCTGTGTAATCTGTAACTGGGTGCATGGTGTTTGGTTTTTTAATGAAAACAGTAACAATGCTATTTCAGTATGTTGTAAAGCCTTCTAATGAATAAATGCTTGCTTTGCAGCACCTATAAATCTGAGATCAAATGCCATCAAATGCCAAAAGACACACCTGTTTCATTTGTCATGGAGAAGAGTAGTGAAAGGGCACACTTTTTGTGCAGTTATTGATCAAAGTCACAACAATCTGCCAAGCAGTAATGTGCCTGCAATCAGGTTAATTTCAACTGAACCTACATCAGAGAATTGTTTGGTGCATTACAGAGATCAAAACTGAAATATCACACGTAACATTACTTACAGGGCTTTAAAATATGTAGTAACGTACATACAAACAAACAAACTACAACAACACTATGATGTTGGGCTAGAAGGGAGAATAAGAAAGGAGGGAAGGACCTCATATGGAACCTCCACAGGCTAAGGCTACCCAGTGTACATCCAAGGACGCCAGTGGATAAGAACAAGATGGCACTCTGATGAAATAGAGCAGGGATAGTTTGATAGGGATGTTTCTGTCCTTTATGGAATGCTTAATGATCATTCTTATACAATTCTTCAATGGAGGATGTTACTTGAGGGTTGAAAATGGAGAGCTACATAAGTTTATGTCCTGCACGGAGCTGACCATTTTGCAGTTAATGTGTCATTAACAAATTACACATTGATACTCTCAATTTCTATTTCATAGGCAAATGATACTATTTTGTTTATTTGGTTAGATTGTTTTGCACATCGCCTTTCATCTGAAAATCTTAGGGGTGGGTAGCAGTTAAATTCAGTAAAATACAGTTCACATCCATACATACCATTAAAAACACAATAAAAGCAAAATAAGTTACTAAATGTCAGTGACCATTCCCTCAAGTCTAAATAAAAAAGCTATGTTTTGAGCTTTTTAGAGTAAGTGCCAACTGAATTCCAAGGGACAGGGAGTTTCAAAGCCAGGGTGCCACCACAGAAGCTGGCATGCACATCACCACTCCTAGTGCTGAAGCACTAATTGCGGGGCAGGGGCTGGTGCACAATTCGACTGCTGGGCAGAAGTCCAGGAGACCAACATCAGGTGGAGCGAGATATGATGACAGGTGGAACCACCTTCTGACTTTTTGTAGGCAAGAAGGCAGGCAGAGTGCCTCACTTGTAGTTTTATAAAACATTTAATGTGTCAACACGAATAGAAGTTATTAATATTGCAGTTGCTGTATAAGGGATTATTATTATGACCAGAATGCAATTGAAATTAATAAGATTTTGGAACGCAGAAATAAAGAAAATCATCAAACCATCAATTCTAGCATGCGGGGGGCCACCTTATCTAAATTATATAATTTGGTATTTGAACGATTGGTGTTGGTAATTGTAGTATAAATTGGTATTGCTATAGCGAGGCTATTATTAGATTGTTATTGAAAACTAATAAAAATTATTATCAAGGCAGGCAGGCAGAGGAAGACTGGCTGAGATCAGTCTGAGGTTGTTGGGGCAGTACCCTGTATGCCCTAGGACCAGCGCCAACAGGCAATAGCTAAGGCCTCCCTCACCAATCTCCCAAGTTGTGTTGTAAGAATAAGTTGTGTTGTGTTGCAGAGTATATAGTTCCATGCTGAGCATAATTTTTGAGTTTACATAGCAACATAAAATATCAGCTGGTGGGCGTCTGAAATATTTTGCTAAATGCACTCCTTCTCCTTCTGCAGCACTCGTGGGAAGTGCCCTATTGCTTCTAACAATACCTGGCTGTTAACAGTGCACTTCAGCTTCTGGAGTTAACAGCATCATCATTGACAAGCTTTGCTCATGCTTTCCAAACATGGATCATGGTTTTATTTCTGAGTAACGGTGTGTGGCTGTATGGCTATCCCCTTGTATGGATATTTAGCTTGAGTGATCTGGCAACTGTAAAGTTTCTTACTTGCTTTGGCACATGTGCAGCTCTTCTGGAATTCTTTGTCTTGCCTTTGATGGTAAGGAATGCACTTTTCTTAAGGCAGTTGACAACATGGTCCTACTTAAATTCCACATGGCATCCCTGAGGGAAGTTAGTTCAATGAAAAAGGATCCATGATGTAGATAAAGCTGCCATTTAGCTGTAGGTGATACTTCCCTCTTTATAATATTTGTGAGAGTAAACACCTGAAATTCAGTGAAAGATGACAAATAATGAATATTGTGAATGTCTGAAAACTCAGAGGTATCAGTAGATGCAACAAATAATCTACATGTTGCTATCAGTCACTAAAAGTGATGAATCAGAAATCTGGTTTCAATGTTCCCAAAATTTGGCACTGTGAATGTTCACCAAATTTGGAACATTAAGGTTCCAGTCCAATAATTTTACACCCTCACTGTCTGGGAGGCAGTAATACGCACTGAAATCAGTGGGGCTTACTTTTGAAAGAGGCATAGGATTGTTCTGTAAGGCTGCAGTCCTTTGCACGCATGCAGAGTATAATTTCTTTCTGACGTAACGTGTTTAGTAGGATTATGCTGCTGTAGTATTTACATATTAGTCCTACAGCATGTTTATCCAGAATTAAAACTTAATTATTTTTGTTATATTTCTGCTAAATAAGTCCACATCCTTAGAGTAGTTTCACATATCTTAAAAAATGGTAATGTTGGCAATAGAGGATGTGCAGCTGAACTGTCTGTTCACTCCCCACAGTTCCCATCTAACAACTAAAAAGGGCACTTACACACCTCTCGTTACCTGCTATGGGCACCCCATGGGCATCTCACCATGGGAGAAATGTACAAGTTGCCCATTTATTTCTTGCTAATTGCCTCCTGCAATATTCAAAGTTACCCCTAAGCTCCCAAATTAAATTAACTGTAAATTAAGGGGGTTTCCATCTATCTGTCTTAGTAAACCATGCTTAGGAGGCAGATCATGCCATATAACTATTATAGGGCTTAGCCACAACTGAGCATTATTTAGCCAGTAATCCACTCCCCATCCCATTTGAATTAGACTCAAGTAGTCCACCCCATATATACCTGAATTTGTACATAGAAATTTATTAAACAACAACAATAAATAAGAAATACATTAGGAGCAACTTGAGTCTTTCCTGTTCATACTACTAGGCATTCCCTTTTGTGTTTTTCCACACTGGAGAGCCAGTGTGGTGTAGTGGTTAAGAGCGGTAGACTCGTAATCTGTGGAACTGGGTTCGCGTCTCCACTCCTCCACGTGCAGCTGCTGGGTGACCTTGGGCTAGTCACACTTCTTTGAAGTCTCTTAGCCCCACTCACCTCACAGAGTGTTTGTTGTGGGGGAGGAAGGGAAAGGAGAATGTTAGCCGCTTTGAGACTCCTTCGGGTAGTGATAAAGCAGGATATCAAATCCAAACTCCTCCTCTTCTTCTTCTTCTTCTCAGCTTCTCATGTGTTGATTCTATTGGTAATGTTCCAATGGCTTTTAAATGGGTAAAGAAGGCACAGCTTTTCCTACCACAGTGAGATTTGTGTCACATAGCAATTCTGAACCAAGAAAAAAATATGTGGTCAACTCCTAATACAGTCCTAGTCTATGTAGTTTGTGTCTTGGACCATTGAATATTTAAAATTGATGACTCTAAATTAAAAACTGACAGAGAATGCATGCTTTTGTAATCCAAAACGAATGCAAGAAGAAAATCTGACACGTCTGATTATTTCTGTGGCATCAAAGACTAAATAATTAACAGATCTTTACACCTGCTATATTAGCATACTGGTGCTTGGGATGCCTTGTGGTGCCATTACCTCAATGTGTTCTTAGGAAACAGATTCCACTAGTGCTGTTGCAATGCTGTGCAAGCATCATAGTTATGCATTGGAACAGTACTGGAAATATCAGTATTATCTCACGAAGTTGTTATTTTATACATACGATTGGCAAGAGAAGCTTTAACTTCCAAAATTTCTTCTGATTCTGATTTACTGTTTGAATCTGGCCATTAACCTGTGCCATCCTTGACGTAATTATGTGCTGAAGGAGGTAGTATGAGACAAACAAACATTTGATGAACTATAAAACTTAGAAGTTTTGCATAATAGTTGTGATCTCTTTAAAATTATGGCAGATTATACTCAGTAGAAAAATACACAAAAGTTATCTTTCATAAAATGTGTTTTTTCTTGCATTTGATTCTTTTGGGCGCTTTTGTCACTCTGGGGAATACTTCTGCTCCCTGTTATTCATCTTCTTTTCCTCTCTGGTTTGCATCACGTATTTTTGTGTACTGGTTTTTGGCACAGTGTTTGCAGTACTCCTTCCGGTATTGACGGCGGCAGCGGACGTAGCACACCCTCTTCAGTTAGCACTGTTAGCACTATCTGTCCTACCGAATTGAAAGCTGCATCTAAGATGGCCCCCAACATTCCTTTAGAAATGGAACTGCCTGGTGTCAAGATTGTACATGCTCAGTTTAACACACCTATGCAATTGTATTCAGATGACAATATTATGGAAACACTGCAGGGGCAGGTTTCTACAGCACTGGGGGAAGCCACCCCGATAAGGTAATCCAAGCCACAATGTATGGTTAGCTTATTTCTAAGGCATGAATAGTGCTGCCATTATTGTTGCTTCATTAGTCGTTAAGACTTTTAAATATATCTAAACCATGCCAATTTGAAAGTCAGTGTGAAATTCTGAAAGTCAATGCCTATTTAGTCATCAATTTCAGTGGGATAAAGACTGCCACCTTGGTGAAAATGTTCTATGGAAGATGTACAGATGGACAAAATGTAGCCTAAATTGAGAATTATTAGGAGAACCACTGTGTCATGCCAGGGAGATTAAAAATGAAGTTTGGTTAAGTTTCATATAAATGTTTTTAGGTTTGTGAAAATTTTATGCATTCTAACTTATGTTTAAATTAGGGACAAATGCTTGAAAGAAAATATTGTGACTTCCTAGGGAAATGAAGAGTTTTAAGTTTGGTTAAGTTTTTATATAGCTTTATACAATTTGTGTAAATGTTACTTTGATATGGGTATATAGCTCCCCTTATATGTCCAGCTCCTACTTTGTGATAGTTTGACAACTAGAGACTTGATAACAAATCTCAATCTCAGCTTGTAAACAGTCACTGTTTACTCAGCTTGTAAACAGTCACAAGAGTCCCATAATTGATGTCAACAGGAAATGAGACAGTCAGATAAATTGCCCTATATATAAATTACATTTACATTAAAGTATATAGCAATTGTCCTGCTAATCTGCTGGAAATTGGGCATCTCTAAACTTTTAGAATTTTGTGTGCACTCACAAAGTAGCTACATTTTCTGGACAGTGATTCCCTGGGGTGTTCATTAAGTGAACTGACTTTACCCATACTGCACTCCTGGACTAAATGTTTATTTATCATATTACAAGTAGTGGCAAGCATGTAAAAAAAAAGCTTTGAGTTGTTTTTGTTGATGGGGTTCATTTTCACCAAGTATGAACTTGGAAATGCCATATTATTCCCTAGGGGTATTTTGTGTCTAGTAACTAATAGAAGCTTTAACCCTTCTTGTGGGATGCGCCAGTTGCCTATAAGATGATGATTAAAAATCAAGAGTTAAATCTAAAGTGATTAAGCTTTAATTTCCTTTGAAACTGGTAAACTTCATTTTCTGAGCTTTATATTTGTTCTCTGTGTAGATTTTCTTTTGCACATTGCTAGAATGGAACATGATCTGACTTCATTCAGTTCTGTGCCTTCCACTTTTGTTTTAAACAATGCAATTATAGTGAACATTTACTGGTTAACTATCTCATGCAGCTCATTGATTTTTCAGTGACCCAGTACCAGCTGCAGTGCCCCAGTCTGATGTGTATAGGCTGCTACATGATGATCAGCAAGGACCGAGTAAGCCACGTCAGTCCGGTTCCTTTAAGATTCTCCAAGACATGGTCTCTGATGAATCTGGTTAGTTGCCATTTTTGTACGGCATCTCTCTTCACTTACATTGCATTACATGTCTATGATGCAGCCAGGCACGCCACCTCCTAGGGGCAGAGGTTTCTTCGGCCCCCTCAATATATGCTAGCAGAGGGCCAGGCCCCCTCAATATTGAGAGGGCGGAGAAGGCTGAGCACGACACTGTTCAGTGGCTGCCTCCTCCTGAGCTTGAGAAAGGAAGCTGCACGATGCAACTACCTCTCCTATGCTCAGGAGTCAGGCACTAAACTGTCCTGCACTCGGCCTCCTCCCGCTGGTGCAACATTGCACATGCATTGTGTGCCAGGCACATGACATCACTCACACATGATGTATGCCAGCCCCCAATCTTGCACGCAAGACAGCGCCTCTGGATGCAGCCACTTTGCTTAAGCTAAGCAGGTTTTGGGCTTGTTAATTACTTAATAGGAGGCAACTCAGGACATCACTTACACATTGTCAAAAAAGAGGGAAGACATCACCAAAAAAAGGGCACAAGCCTGCATAAAATTTGCGTGCTATGATTAACATATACAGATGTGAATTAAGAAAGAATTACAATAATTTAGCTAGACGTAAGATACTTCTCATTATTGTGGGGAACACTGTGACCAGGTAACCTGTGTGCCTACTCAACCTGTTGATAGGAAACTTCCAAGGTTGCTGTTCTCTCTTCTTACAGAGATGGGAGACTTGGATTGGAGTGCACTTCAAATAAAATATTCCTTTAAAGAGTGAGCTATCCCCTGATAGCCATTCAAATAAAGAACTGTAAAGTAGGCACACATGGAACCTTGAGTTCCATAATGGAAGAAAGGCACTAAATAAAGTAAAGCCTAACTGGAACATGCACAGTGATACCAATATAAAATGTTAACCAAGAGGGTTAAACAAATGCAGACCATGTGTTCACAGTAAAAATGAGAGGGAGATAAAAGTAGCAGCATATATCTATTGCTTAATTAAATGGAATCCTGTAACTTACTGAGCAGTCCCATAACTCAGAAGTAAATCCAATTGTGTTGAATGAGGATTGCCCCCTAGTGTTTATCGGAATGTGCCTAAGGGAGAGAGGCTATAGACATGGCACCTGCAGATAATGAGTAAACTTATTTTTAAAAACAGCTTAAAAATTGAGGAAATGACCAACATTATGCCAGAGAATTTGGACGGTTAAAATAATAATCAGGCTTCATGTGTTTTGTTAGGCAATCCCTTGTTTTCTTTTATTTTGTTTTAATACTAATGAGCAATCTCATCTAGTAACTTTGCAGATGAGAATGTGACACTAAGGGAGTATTTTTAATAATTTTTCTCCTACACCATTTCCTCCGTCTAAATTGCATTTAACCCAAGACACTTAGAAGAAGCCTTGAGGTCTGTCCTGTCCTGTAAACAAAAGTGGCATATTTTTCTTTTTCTCCAGATGGTCGGGCCCCTGCTATAAGGAGTGTGAAAGCACCAGTAACGAAGGTACCTGCTGCTGGGGGAAGTGTGCCAAAGGTGCCCTTGTGTGACAAGTGTGGAAATGGAATTGTGTAAGATATTTTATTTTACTTCTAATTGATTCATGGCATAGGTCTTTGGAAAAGTTCACATCAGTTTGTGGTGGGTGGGTATCTGTGATTTCTCTTTCATGAAGTTAAACAAAATTCAAAGCATTCATACCTCTTTATAGAGCTATTTTTTATTACACATTTTAATGCATTTTGTTTTATTTTGTTGGTGCAGCATATATTTTTAAAAGGTTACATAAGGTTTGGGACAATGCTATAAATAAAGTCTGCATAGCCTGTGTTGCTCTAAAAGAAATGTTGGCGAAGCTTCTTGATTTTACATGCTCTTCTTAGCTCCCACTGAAATTCAACCTCAGCAGGGTGCCTAACAGATGCTGTACAGATTGGCTGTAACAGCATATGATCAGGAGCTGCAGAGGTGAAGGTATCTGAAATTTACTTAGTGGTTTTCATCAGTCAAATTTTGGCTTGCAGGCATCTAGGTATATTTTATTTTTATTTTTTATTTTTAAGAAACCCGATTTTGTATATTCATAATTGAACTTTAACTTCTTTTATTTTCACCCCCCCCTTTCTTTGATCTACAGTGGCACAGTGGTGAAGGCACGTGATAAGTACAGGCATCCTGAATGTTTCGTGTGCTCTGACTGCAACCTCAACCTGAAGCAGAAAGGCTACTTCTTTGTGGAGGGGCAATTATACTGTGAAGCTCATGCACGAGCTCGTATGAGGCCCCCAGAGGGATATGAAGCCGTCACTGTTTATCCCAAGGCTTAGCTGTCCGGAGAGACACAAATACCTGCATGCTCACATAAGGCACTATCCGCTTACAGCAGCAATACGACTGAATGCAATCCAGCATTCTGCTTTTTAAAACAGGGAGGGAGACAGGATGGAGAAGTTGGGAGAAGGATGATCATTCTTGTAGCCCATGTTGGTATCTATGGGATTATTTCCCAAAACATTATCACTATGGCTGCCAGTGTAATCCAATGAGTTATAAATCTGACATGCTATATTAAGATCCTTTGCAAATTGAGTTCATGTATAATACTATGAGTAATCTACAGTGAGAGAACCATACTGTATTTTTAAAATGTACCTCTGTTTCTCTGTACAAGTGCAATTAAATGGCTTTTTTAAAAAAGACATGTTCTGCAGCAGCATTTACTCCCCAGGTGTTTGTTACCTTCATATCCAGTGGAAGTGGGAAGACACATTCAGGAATATAATGTCTGAAGAAATATGACTTGTGGTGGTAGAAGCAGTGGTGGCAAATATCACAAGTTTTTAAAGGGAAGTGAAATAGAGGCAGATATCTCAAATTAGCAGTTGTTGTATCTGCATAGGGAAAAATAACTTCAACCTCATACATTTTTGGAAGAAAACTCTGTGATAAAATAAGTTTAAGCTCGTGTCTAGAGAAGTCAAGTGCAAGACTGTTGACAGGTGATGGCTAGTATGAAAATGGAATATATACCTTAATGTTAAGACTGTAGCCTACTTTATCTCCCTAAGGCATTGTTATTGCAATGTTCTGATGTAACCTATATCTTACCTGAAGGAAAAACATCAGTCCTCAAACCCTTTCTAAACCTCCTAATCCAGGCCCCCATCTAGCCTCTGGCTCTATCCCCAGGCCACATCCCCCACCTGAAAATATGCCCCTTCTCTGGGAGACACCAAAATGATTTTTGCTGGGGAAAGAGTAGTGGTTGGGAGTACATTGAAAACAAATACATGAGAAGAGATTGCAAATGTACTTGTGAATTGAGTTCTCAGAGGAAAGGAAAGAGCTGGAGAATAAAGCTATCAGAGGGCACGATGCATATCGTTTTCCCAACAGAGACACAAGTAGCATAAGATATGTGAACCATGTTTGGTTGTGTGCCAGAGGTTTCTGCCAGCACATGACACTTACTGTGGGGTCATTCAACAAGTTAAATACAGGGGAAGAGATTAACTCTGGCGAGTTACCTTACAAGGACAGATGTTTGCTCTTCCCAATAATAAAAAATCTACATTGTCAGTATGGCAATCCTCACAAAGAGAGCCCACACAGATGACCAAACTATCCTAGGGTACCTTGGTTATCTGTATCAACCTGCAGTGGAGTTCCAGGGCCCCAAAGGCAACAACAATGGCTTAGTATATTTTGAAGTCAGTTAAGTAAAACATTATCATCTATGGAGGCCTCCCTGCCTTAAATCCAAAGTCTAAAATGACTAAATTGTACAACTGTCAACCTGCCAATTGCAGTGGTCAACTGAAAAGTTGCTGCTTTCTGGGCCAAGCTGTGTCCATCAGTTCCCTTATGCTATGTGTGGGGGAAAATAAAAGCACAGTTGCCACAGCAACTAATAAATTTCCTAAGACAGGCCCTACCATGTCAAGGTACCATTTATTCAGCTGGAGGCTTAAGCGGTAGGGAGTGCACATAGAAACATAAGAAACTGCCTTATATTAAGTCAGACCATCAATCCATCTAGCTCAGTATTGTCTACACTGACTGGCAGCAGCTCACCAGGGTTTCAACCAGGGACCTTTCCCAGCCCTATCTGAAGATGGCTTGGGGTTCATCCTGGAACCTTCTGTAAGCAAAACAAGTTATAAAATTTGCTTTCACCCGTGGGTTACAGGAGGGATTGGTCTCACTGTGAACACAGAAAATCTTCCTTCTCCAATGAAATAGATATTGAGCCTGCAGTTCTTTCATTGTCACGAAACACTGACATATAAGACTCAAATCCTGCTATATTAAAATAAATGAGACAGAATCTTTTTGTTCTCTATAAGAATCTACTGAAATGGAAAGGAGAAGTGTTGCTGCTGCTACCACACGACAATGGTGACATCATGCCAGGTCTAATTTTATATGCTAGTCAAAACCATTATAACAAACAAAGGTACCTGCAAAACCACAATGCAGAGTAAACTTTTAAATATAGCAGTAACATATACGCTGTTGTATAATATTGTTGGGATCGAGCCCAGTTGGTTGGACTCCTCAGCTGCTGTGGAACAGGTGTAGGAAGGGTTTGCTAACCGTGCTCTAAATGCTAGAACTATTTGGAGACCCTTAATAGTGGGGCTACATTACAATATTTCCTGTAGTTTAAGAGACCTGAACTCAAAATAACCAAGAAATAGTGTCCCTGGTTTTCAGATCTTTATAATTTTAGGAACTCTCTAACCTCCCCCTCAACTTTGGTTTCCTTTTTTTGAAGTTTTCAAACAGATAAAACTTTATTATTATTATTATTATTATTATTATTATTATTAGTGCTATTTTTATCGGAAAAAAGGTGCCGGAACTCACCATGAACTTCTCCCTCGTTCTCTTATAATGGCAATGGCACCCACCTGAGAGGTGCCAGATCTGAGTTCCATCGAGTTCTGACTAAAAAAAAAAAAAGCCATTATTATTATTATTATTATTACATACTGGTTTACTGACTGGCAGAATTTCAATCTGATTCTATTCTACGGATTCTTCTATACTTATTGCAGTAATGTTTCAATCTGGGATTTCTTATTTTGCATAGTGCCACCAGCCTTGAGAAGGCTTGGGTCTTAAAAGGCAAAATAAAACAAGAACAAGAACCACCTTTTCGAACAAATGACTCTGACACAATTAACCTACCTTTTAGGAACTCATAATACTGTGTGTCCCTCCCCCCTGGGTGCTCAGGTGCTTTGCTCTACAACTCCCCAGGTGACAAAATCCGTTTAACGAACATCTAAAATGACGGTTATTCCAACTTTTCGAATCTACCTCAGAATTTACCTCAGAATCCTGCAGTGGTAGCGCGCGGCCTCCAGGGGGCGTAGCGAAACGACGCGTGACGTAGAGGACGCTGCACAAGCAACCTTCCCTCGCGCGCGCGCGCCCCCCCCCCCGTCTCTATGGAAACACGTTCCTTAGCAACCCCAGGTAGCCGAGTGGCGGTTAGAAAGCCTGAGAGCCTCAGTTTGAATGGGACTAGGATCGTGCGGGCGCACGCGAGGAGGAATGATGAGAGCCGGTGTTGGCTATAGTGAGTCAGGAGGGAGCGGGGAGGGGTTAAAAGTTAGCCGGGCGGGCGGGGAAAGCTTCCGGCAGGAGACATCTATATTAACAGTATTAACGCAAACTGCGTTGCAGGAACCCAGGAGTGCGGCAGGACGAGCGCCCCCAATTTCGGGAGGCTGAGGGAGGAAGAGAAAGGCTCTCCCGTGGGGCGCCAAGACGCCTCAGCTGCAGGTGAGCCGACTCCTCTCACCTGGACGTCGACAGGCCTATGATGACACTTTTATTATTGTTGTTGAAAATGCTGCCCTGTCCTCCTCCCTGGTTGGTGTAGGGATGCTGCGATGGGCAATGATGTAATTTCCTGCAACAGCACAGCGCCGTGGTGGGTTATTGTGCCCACCCTCTGTGAGATGTTTCCCTGCACCCTTCCTCCATCATAATGTGAAAATAACAGTTTTTTAAAAAATCATTACTAACAGACTTCAGCACCCGGATGCGCCCTTGCACCTCTCTCCCCAAACTACTTACTCTAGCAGTAACCAGCGGTAAAGTACTTCATTTCCACAGCTGTCCCCAACCTCCAGAACTAAGGTGCCACTGAGTGCCAATTTTCTTTTTCCTGTGGTCAGCAGGGCAATGTCACTTATTTATTTATGGGATTTGTACCCCTGCACTTTAGTTTAAAACAGTGTCTCCCAAATGTGGGTCTCCAGCAGTTTGGGGGCTACAATTCCCATCATCCCTGGCCACGGGTCCTGCTAGCTATAGGGATGATGGGAGTTGTGGTGCAAAAAACCAGCTGGAGATCCAAGTTTGGGAAACACTGGTTTAAAAGGCTGTTGGAGGGGCTTACCAAAATCAGTACTAAGATGGCCCACAAAGATATGACACATGGGGAGAAATGAATGGGAGGGAGGGAGGGAGGGCTGTCGGTTTCACCCTCCATGGGCAAAAGCCAATTGGGGGAGGAGGGTTTAAGTCAGCCACAGCAACAAAGGCTAAACTGGCGGGAGAACACATCTTCTTTGACCCTGTTGAATACTATTACACAAAAGCAACAAGCTGTGCACCATAAATGATTCCTTATGGCTGTGGAACATTTGACATATAAAGACATGGACTCAGTTGAGAGAATCATAGAACTGTAGAATTACAAGCCCCTGCACAGCAAGAATCTTTTTGCCCAACGTGGGGCTGGAACCCACAACCCTGAGATTAAGAGTCTCATGCTCTACTGCCTGAGCTATCCAGTGGCAGGTCTGTTCATATATTTTTCTCTATTTCTCAGGAATAAAATATTCTGGAATATCTTCTAGTATCAACCAGATTATACGATGGCAAATTTACTGCTGGATATAGTGTTTCAAACAGGCTTAGGACCTTTAATATGTAAATTTCCAAGCCTTAGAAATTATGACTTTTATGGAGGTAACAAAAAAGTAACTTATATTTGTTCCCACTTTGGCATGAATACTGAATATGCTTACTAAGAACGAAAGAGGCACATAAAAATACAGAATGTCAGAAGGAACAAGTGTAAATATGCATTAAGATGTTCTTGATTTAGGGAACACACTCTTGGTATAGGTCAGGGGTAGTGATTACGTAGTCTTCCAAAAGCTGTTGAGCTCCTACCATTGCTGACCACTGACCATGCTAGCTGGGGCTGATGGGGTTGGAGTCCAATAGCATCTCAAGGGTCATAGATTCTCCACTCCTGGTCAAAGTACTAAAGTTTAAAGCCTCCAGACATTCCAACATTATATTCTTCAGGGCTTATTGCACTGATTTTTCAGATAAATCTGCTTCAGGAAGAGATGGGCAAGTCCAGCCACCATCAGCATTAAAAGTAAGTTTATCTGTTTTGGATTTTGGGTGGCTGGCTGAGGGATAATATCCTTGCTAAAATACATACATAATGGCTAGAAGAGAAGGTGGTTCAGTATGGATTTTAACCTTACTAAAGTTCTTTAGGCTGTTCCCTTGTTCTTACATAATATGTTGTTAGGATTGTCCAGCCTGTGCTCCTGCAGCTGTCTACCAGCTCCATCAGGTACACCAGCTGGGACCCTACTTGCCTGCACACTGGATCGCCATAATTTTACATGCTCTGGTTACCTCCTGCTTGAACTACTACAATGCACTCTACATGGGGTTACCTTTGAAGGTGACTCAGAAACTATAACTAAACCAGAATGCGGCTGCCACACTGGTGACAGGGAGTAGCCGCCTGGACCATATAACATCAGTCCTAAAAGATCTACATTGGCTCCCAGTACATTTCTGAGCATAATTAAAAGTATTGGTGCTAACTTTTAAAGCCCTAAATGGCTTTGGCCCTGTATACCTCAAGGAGTGTCTCTACCCCCATTGTTCAGTCTGGACACTGAGATCCAGCTCCAAGGGCCTTCTGGGGGTTCCCTCATTGCAAGGTTACAGGAAACCAGGCAGAGGGCCTTCTCAGTAGTGGTGCCCGCCCTGTGGAACATCCTCCCATCAGATGTCAAGGGATTAAATATTTATCTGACTTTTCGAAGACATCTGAAGGCAGCCCTGTACAGGTAGGTTTTTAATGTTTGCGTTTCTTTAAGATAAAGAGAGAACGGGCTTGCCTCATTATCCTGAAACATTTGGATAACCCGATGCAAAGATAAGACTTTTCTTTTGGCAGCAATGTTGTGAACATAGTACAGAATTCAACATGTACAGTACAGATATCAAATATACCTAGATCAACTGTTTTCAAAACTGTACATGGCCTAAAGAGAGATCACTGTCTAACAGAGCAATCAAATTCCTTCTCTGTCCAGTTCAGCCAGCCAGCAAAGAGGAGTCCCACCAGCAGGAGTCAGTGGAAAAACTCAAAATGTGTTCTGGGGGCAGCGCTGAGCTGGCATGGGATCCATAGGATTCTGAGCAGGTCTCAGTACTGTTGTGAAGTGGCATGAGACCTGATCTGGGCCTGATGGCTGCGCCAGCTTGGAGTTAGATCAGTGATCAGGCCTGGATTTGGCTCTGCCATTGTGCCCTGCCATACCTTCAACAATTTCCTCCTGCTACAATGGTATGCAGTTTATATCTGGTAAGATAATAAATAGCAAGTAAAGATCACAATCTAGGCATAGGAAGAAAAAGTGCAGACTATTGCAGAATATGTCTAATTAATTAATTTTACAATATAGATCTTACAACAGCAGTTGGATTCATTTCAAGCCCTTCGACAACAAACTTTGCAGAATGTCAGCATGGTAAGACCAAGCCCTAAACAAGGTTTAATTCCTCATTCAATACACAACCTTTCTAAAGGCCTCTAATATTCGCATGTTGCTTTTACATGTCAACTTTTTCTTGTTATTCTCCTGCTCTGGATCACCTCATCCTCTCAAAATTCCTTGCATGATCATCTGCCACTTGGTTCCCCAATTCCAGATAGTAGATAAATTGCAGCTGACTGGCTATTGGACACTTTGTATAAATGCCTGTGGTGAAGAAGGCCGTTTCAAGTGTCAAATCACCTTCCCTTTACTTTTTCCAACAATTCCCATTCCTACAAGATATGGTTATACGTATATATCAAAGTTCTGATAAACTTTGGGGTTTTCCCATTGTGGAAGCAAGAAGGGACTGGTCATGCTTGCCCACAATATATGCATATATAAATATTATTGTTGTTTTTTTCCAGAGGTAAATATTATAGCCAGAGATACCATGGTTTGCTATCCAGCAACACATCTGATAATCAGTAATACTAAATATTTAAATTCTGCAAATGCTGTAGGGTTGGGTGGTGGTAAGTCCCACTGAACGCAGTGGAACTTACTTCTGAGTAAGTGACATGCATACATTTGTACTCAAGTATTTTTAAGAATAAAAATAAGTTGCTACCAGGCTTAAAACGTGGGTGTGGTTCTCTCAATATTAGCGGGCTAATACAATTCCCATCATCCTTGACTATTGGCCATGCTTCTTGGGGATGATACAAGCTGGAGTCCAACAATGTCTTGAGGGCCAAACCTTCCACCTCTGCCTTTAAACCAATATAAACAGGATGAAAGCAGGATAAGAATAACTATCTCACTTCCTGTTTCTTCAGGTTCAGTCTGAAATCAACCATATACTTAATAAAAATATAACTGATATGAAGAGCCCAGAATTTATTCCAGACAATTTACTTTTGACCAGCTCGCCTATCAACACTACTATGGTATGTGGGGTTGTTTTGCTTTGTTTTGTTTTGCTGACAATAATTATATAATGGCATTTTACGGTTCAAAGGAACTAATCCCTCAGCTGAATTTACCATCATTGCTGATCCAGAGAGCAGTCCATGTAATATGCACCACAGTGCTCCATAAAGTAGGGAGCAGGTGTACTGCCACTTAGGATATAATTCTCCTTGACTTTGTGATAATATTGGACATAAATGCCCCAGTTTCCTGAGGTCAGGAGCTAGAGTCAGGCGTAGGTCAGCAATAAAACAAAAACATGGTAGCTCTTTATTCAAAGAAACCAAACAGCACAGGCCTAGTGATCCCAGTAGGTCTTGCCCCAATGAAACAGTTGCAAGGACTGAAGGTCCCCACCTTCCCACCACACTCTATGGCTCCTTCTCTCCAGGGTCTGTCCCAAGCGGTCGCAAACTGCATCTGTGCACAACCCAATTCCTTGTTGAATCACTCTTTGCTTTTCCCTACTATTAATGATTTTTAAAATGCCTTAAAAGCTAGATAGTGTACAATGATTATATTCAAACAAACCAACCCTGCCCACAGCCCTACCATCTTAAAAACAAGCACCCACACACAAGAACTCAAGATGGAAAGGAGAGGAGAAGGGACACAAAAGGAAAGGGAGGCAGTAACTAGAGGTCATAAATTGGGGAGAACTAGCATACTTTCAAATGCTGTTCAGACAGTTGCAAAGAGAGAAAGGTGCAGATGTCAGGAGGCAGTGATTCTGTGGAATAAAATCTGTATCAAAACCTATATTCCCTTTTGAAAATAGCCACTCTATGCAACTCATTGGTGGTTCCTAGCTATGTTTCCTCGGTTGTTAAATACTGAAGGCCTTCTGATCTGACTGTCATCCCTTTCTCCGTCTCTCAGCCAAGAGGGCATCAAGAAGCGCTTCCATTGAAGAAAAAACTTCATCTTGGTAACAGACCAGGTGCCAGTAATTGTCTACAAACCAATTTCAACACTGTATTTGGAAAGCCGGTCACAGGTGAACGCATTCCAGATCAGGTTCTATCAAAATATATAACAGTTGAAAACCATGCCCCAACGTGTAGAAATAAAGGTATTCTGCCTTGGAATACTGACCAAATATTGAAGAGGTCTGCCAACAACTTTTCCTCCCCATCTTTTGTTGGTTTGGAAGCAGAAGAGAGGACTCTTCGAAGGGAGAAGAAAAATCAGGATGAACCTAAAGTGTGTGTGGCATTCCGTAAGTATGAGGAGGAAGAAGAGGAGTCCTTGACTGAGAGTGTGAGTTCTTCTTTCAAGGATACGAAAGAGGACGGCAAACAGACATGTAAGCATGAACTATTTACTTTTGAACTTCAAAACTCTCCTAATGTTATGAGTGGTAAAGACAATGATTCTGGTTATCTGTCAGAACAGGATCTAATAGAAAAGGGAATGTCATATGAGGATTTTAAACCTAGGGGGATTTCAGAACTAGAGGATTCCGATGAGTTGCATATTAAAGAAAATATTGCACAAGCAGCATATGATAGAAAGCGGCAGATGAATTTCCTGTCCAAATACAGACCAACAAAGATAGACCAACCAAGGCAGCAGCTTAGCACAAACCAAGAGCTCAGAAAGCATCAGGAATTCTGTGGTGCTGTGTCTGATGAATATGCTAAAAAAGTCAGATGGTTAGAGACATCTGACAGAGAATCTCAACATGTCTGTAATAAGGTGATGAGCCATGAAGATGAAAATGAATCGAAACCTCTTACTGACGTTATACAGTCTCTGACAGAGCAAAATTCAAAATATCAGAAGCAAATCAAGGATTTGCATGATGAGAAGAATAGCCTTCAAGAAAGGCTAGTTAAATCTGAAGAAGATTGCAAGGAATGCCTGAAAGAAGTGAAAAGACTACTGAAGAAATGCAAGGAGTTTCAACAGCAAAAGTCAGCTCTGGAAGAAAAGCAGGAGCAGCTTTATTCTGAGAATCAACGTATGATGTCTGAGATAAATGATTTACAACAGAAAGACCAGAAAACACAGGAAACCTTGGCTTTTTCCACACATGAAAAAAGCGATCTGATTGTGTCCTTAAAAAATTTGGAAAAACAAGTTTCAACCCTTCAAGAAGAAAATAAGAAGCTAGGCGGGGAAGTACTTCAGCTAACAGACAACAAGGGTTTGTTAGAAAAGGTGGTTGGAGAAAACCAGAATGAAATGCAACAACTGAAGATAAATGAGAAAACGACACTATCGAATCTGGAGGCTCTTATTAGGATGACACAGTCGCTTAAAGATGAAAAACAGAGTCTTGAAAAGGCATTGCAGGAGGTGCTCACTGTGAAAGAAGTCCTGCAGAAGGGGCTTGAAGAGGCCCAGTCAGGCAGAACTAATACTGAGGAAAAACTTCTGATGGAACGCAAAAGTACAAAAATAGAAATTGGAGTTTTGAAAACTAACTTGTCAAACATGGAACGAGAGTGTGAGAGGATGAGAATGGTAGTAGCAGACATGACAGACGAAAACCACGTTCTTAAAAAGGAGCTGAATGCATATAAACAGGAGGCTTCTGACTGCAGAAATAAAACAAGACTACTGAGCGAGCAGCTCCTGCTGATGGAAAATGAAGTACGCTCTACAGAGAACGAGAGAGATGTGTTGCAGTTTGAAGCGCGCCGTCTCCAAAAGAATAATGCTAGCCTCAGGGACCAAGTTACGGCTTTGGTCGATCAACAATTTAAGCAAAGGCATAATGCCAGAAGCCAAAAGCAAAACGACCAATTTGCAGATCCCAGTGAAATCTGTGAAGAAATATCTAGCTATCAGCATATTTCTTTAATACATAACTCACCAGGTATGTTTTGCTTTCTGATATGTAAAATTCAACTCAGTTCTAAGTCTTTATTATTCTCAGGAAAATGACAGTTGGTATCATCCTTAGGGTTAATGTAAAATAAAGGAATAAATGCTTAGATTAAAAACAACAAGAAATCACTGGCAATGCCTGAAATCTTAGGGAGCAATTCATCAGGCCTTTCCCCTCCCTCTCAGGCAAGACCCTTGGACATGTGCAAGCCAGTCATTTCTTGAAGTGCACCCAGGTATATAACTCATATAGTCATTAGTGGTCCCCCTTCTCAATATGCCCTTGGCCCAGAAGTATTACAGACCTGAGCATGAGGTCTGGACACAGCTGGACTTGTGGGGGGGGGGGGGGAAATATTGTGCACTCAATCTATAGATATTTTCAGCCACAACCAGTACTGAGAGAAATTGCTAGGTATAGCTGATTTTTAAAACACATTTGATTTTGTCTGTGTTACATATAAAAAAATTCAATGAATTCAGCTTTTTATAAATTTATAGTTCTGGTAAGAAAATAGTTTTTTAAGTGACCTTTTCTCTGAAATGTGTGTAGAATATGATCCTGACAGATGCTTTTTACTCATTTATGTCATAAACAAACTGGGAGAAATCTATTTAATGTTGATAAAGAGCTGGTCATAAGAATTATTAGCTTTGATTGCTTTTGGAATTGGTTTAAACTAACCTACCATCAGTGAAATATAAACATTAGCTTCAGTGACTTATTTGACTGATTCCTGAGACATCATGGTTATATAGGTTTGTAGATACCACAGTCTCCAACAGTGAATTGCTCAGGGGGTTTTTTCTTAAAGAAAGCTGTCTTTTTTTCCAGGCAGTTCCAGACAAACTCCAACAATCTGTCCTTCAAAGAAAGCATAATAAAATTTTCTTCTTTGAAACCTGTTTTTAAACTCTCCTATCCATTTACTACCATTTCCCCTTAAGTCTTTGAATAAAAAATTGGGATGATGTTTTACAGGTAACCAATGATAATGAAGTTTTACATCTCTTTTTTCACATATCGTTGCCTAATCCAGTATAGTATATACATACCTGATGGCTAAACAAGCAATAATGTAGCCTGATGAACTAGCAGAAGCTACAGAATTATAACATCAAGTTCTAACAATACCTGGAAACAAAACCACCACACTGAGACAACTATATAGGGAAGAGTGCATTAGTCAAATATGTTTCATATCCTACAGGCATCAAAGTAGTTTGTATTGCTTCCAAAGAGCAGGCCATATGAGAAGATAAAAATACTTCCTTATGACATTAAATCCTGTTAGCTCAATCCAGTTAATCATTGTAAATTTTGGTAGCAGCTATGCACAATATGCACACATTTTAAAATGCTTTACACCACAAGCCTATGCCTGCCTGCTCAGAAGAAAGATGAAATGTATGTAAAACACAATCTTATATATTTCTATATGAACACCATAGTGAAGTTGCACTAATACAGTGGTACCTCTGGTTGCGAACAGGATCCGTTCCGGAGGCCCGTTCGCAACATGAAAAGAGTGCAACCCTCAGTGGCATGTCTGTGCATGCGCGGGTTGTGATTCACTGCTTATGCGCATGTGCGAGCGGCAAAACCCAGAAGTAACCCTTTCTGGTACTTCCGGATTGCCGCAGGACGTAACCTGAAAGAACGTAACATGAAGCGGACATAACATGAGGTATGACTGTATTGACTTACTGAATTAATAATTTCTAGGACAACCTGTTACCCTCCAAATGTTGTGAATTTCCAACAGCCCCCAGCCATTATGGCCAACGGTCAATGGTCAGTGATGATGGGAGCTATAGTCTACAACATCTAGAGGGCACCATGTTTATTTCCTTTGCTCTCGGATGATCCCACTGTCATGGTCAGACCACTTCCTGGTGAAAAGTACCAACTTACCCCTTTAGCACTGGGAAACCTGTTAGAATGGCTCGCATCTGGAGACTTGAGTCCAATGGATTCTTGAATGCTCTGGGAGATATTCTGGTGGATAGAAATGGTGATCTTGAGAAGGCCCTTGTCTCACTAAGGGCACTAAGATGCAGAGGACCAGAGATATGATTGCTCCTGAGTGCCCTCTCTGACAATGTGGAGCATATTTGGCTTCCTGGTACACTGGGGAACTACATGCAGTGAAACAGGCTGGGTGATTGCCAGAAAGCAGGTGACGGAAATACTATTGCAAAGACGACTGAACATGCATTAAGAGCACATAACCATGCTTGCTGCATGGCAGTGAAAGCAGCAAAGGCAACCTATTTTGCTGCTTCCACTGTGTCCTCAAGAAATTGGCCAGCAGAACTCTTCAGGGTGGGCCAAGACTGTTAACACCTATAGCGGTGGATGAGGCTCAAGATACCTACCTCGGATACCTACCTCATTTTACCAACTTCAGTTGCTAAGATAACTGGCTATTCCTGGATCAGGATAGCTTGCACACAGTTGTGCATGCACCAGTAACCTCATGGCTTGATTACTGCAATGTGCTCTTTGCAGGGCTGTCCTTGGGGTTGGTCTGGAATCTGCAGCTGCTGCAGCCTGCCAAGACTAGGTTGCTTGCAGGATTTGTACTGGCTGCCGATATGCTACTCGCCTACATTCAAAGAGTTGGTTCTAACATATAAGGCCTTATAAAGTTTAGGACTAGCTTGCTTGAGAGACCGCCTTAGCCCTTATATACCCAGTAGATCACTGTGGTCTGTTGGCAAATTTCTTCTGTAAATTCCAAAGATCTCAGAAGCCTGCTCAGATCAGGGCTTTGAGTGTGGCTGCCCCTTCTATGGAATAGTGTTCATCTCACTATGACAGGCCTCCACCTGCACTTTCTGGAAACAATTGAAGACATTTTTGTTCCGATAGGCTTCCCCAACTGGATAAATGGATCTTTTCTGTGAATGTCTGTTTAGTAGTTTTAGCTTTGTTTAAAATTTATGCTTCTTGAGAGTTTTTATTAGTTTTTGCTGTTTTTATTGTACATCACCTTGAGATTATTCTGTAGATTAATAATGATCACAGACTCATTGAAGGGACCCCAAGGGTAATCTAGTGCAACCCGTTGCAATACAGGATGGTTATATTGTTAGCAATAATACAGCCAGGGTCTATATTTTTCTGCTACATATATTTCTATAGTCTATGAAGCATGGTTTACAACCCTTTGACAGCAGTAGTCAGATTTTGAAAATTTGCAAATCTTTGGCCTGTTCCTTGTGTTTCTTTTTGATTTGTTGGCCACACCTTCAGGTTTGGCCAACCTTATATGCATATATAGTATAATTGGTACTGAAGCTGAAGCAAATCCAAACCACTGGTGTCTAGGACTTTCTACATAGTTACACCAAGCATTTGATATGCTATTTTTTCCATAGAATGGCACATCAACCAAATATATGCAGTTACTCTCAGTGGCACCAGTCTCTTCAATAGACCTGCTGCTATGTGGAGTCCATATAAATTATTTTACCACACATTCTGTTCAGACTGAATAATGCCACATCTGTGCAAATAGTGTCCATGCCATGGGGTCATAAACATACCCACTGCAAAATACAGGGATACTATTTCAGACAGACTGCTGAAATAGCCTCTGCATTATTTACATACACACAAAAGGCTGTAAAAGTTTATGAGTGACTGAATATTAATGTTACTTCAGTAGAAAGAGTGATAGCTTGTAAAAAATTCATACCCTTTGGTGTCTGCCCATAAGAATTAATATGTGAACCCATTACACCTCTTCTGACACAATACAGCAATTTCATTTTTATGCAATGGTGTATATATCTGTATTCTGACAATTGCATTATATTGCAGATAAGCAATCAATTCATGTCTGTATTTGCAAATCTTGGGGAGGGTGGATTTATGTCTGTCATAAAAGTATAAGAGCATGAATATTTTAGTGCCTTTTTGTTTACAATGTGAATTCTAATTTCATTCATTTGCTTTTTGAAAATTGAATTAATATCTTGATGGTGTCAGAACACATCTAAAACAAGCTTCCCTCCAATTATAATTATACCTAATGCAATTTCCTGTGCTCTGTGCACACAGGATTGGGCATCACCTTCCCAACTCCAATGCAAGAGCACAAGTAAGTCCCTATGTAGCACAGGTGGTTCCCCCTGCTTACTGCCATGGCATTAAAGTGAGGTGTGACACTGACAGCATCCTCTAGTCCCTTCACAGAACATTCAGAGTCTTCCAGATCTTTAGGGGTTACAGTGGGTGGCAACAATCTCACTGTAGGGTTCAAAGGTAGGGACTTTCATGCCAAGTAAATTGGAGCCAAACAGCTCTGTTCCATCCTTTTGTAACTGAAATGGAGCAAGCCTCTGCTTAGGTAGATTAACAGACTTAGGCAATTTAGTTGCTCTGTATTTATGAATATAGAGAAAAACCCACACACAAAAATCAGACAAGAAGAAAGCTTTCAGTTGTGGTTACAAGTACTGCAATAATCAGGATGATTGTTCCACATTTAAATGTGAAACAGATTAAGTATATAAACTTGCTTGTGTGTGGCACTTACCATGTTCTCCTTTACTGGAAGATGATAGCTGTTGCTGAAATATCTCTTTCCTAGACATCTACTATCTCCACAGAACTTTCCTATACACTAAGGGCATAGGTCAAGGTTTAAAAGGTCTTGCAAAAGCAGGGATGTTGTCTGTCAACAGATTACACCCTCTGTCCTCATCTTTGGCAGAATCACTGAGCTCCTGTAAGGCTAACTTTTGAGTGCATTGAGCGCCCCACTAACTCACCTAGGAAGAAGAGAAGGTTAAACTACCCTGTCTCTCTCAAGACTGCATGCTATATTATTTGTTCCTAAACATCTAAGGGAGAGATATATACTTATCAAACAGGGAAGGAAAGTTTGTTTTACGTCCTATCAGCTGTGGGAATTCCACTGCAAATAATTAAGTTGGTTAGTTCATTAGATCTTAAAGCTATCTTGTCTTCTTTCCTAACATTTCCAATTTGGTAGAGTGTGGAAAGATTTCTGAAATCCGAAAGAAACTGGAAGAGGAGGAACTCTATACAGAAAAGAAGCGCAACACCACCAAGAAGCTCTACAGTGCTTTTTCAGTCAGCTGCACCACATCCGTCATAAAAGAGTCGGGTTTTCCAACTGCTGTGCGGAAGAAATATAGCACTATTTGCTCTGCTACTTAGTGCTTTAAGGGTTCTGCCCACAGAAGTTAAGCACTACTCTATTTTCCAATGGTTGTGCCTGAGAAGCATAACAAAGAGCAGAGCAATCAGAAATCTAAGTACTATGAAAGAAACTAACTTGAGGTTGTAGATGAGAAAGAGATTTGAGCTGCACACACATAATACATATTTATGGTTACTTTTATACTATTCCCATTCGTTTCAGCTGGAGCTTTTTCCTCAAAGAATGAAACACCTGACAATGTTTTGAATGATATGTTATGCTATTTCAATTCTAAGAAAGGAGGTAATCATCTGAGCTTTGTCATAATTGTTCACTGAATATAAAAGGAGGCAAACTGGAAATAAAGACAATTTCTGGTGAAATGTAAAACTTGAGTATTGTACCCAAAATCTTTGCATTTAAAACACTTGAAAGAGTTTTATTATTGCTGTGCTTTATATCAATGTTTCTTTGGACACTATTTGTAGTTGGTAGAGAAAAACAAAACTAAAGTAGAAGTTAAGGGTACCTTGCAGGAAACCATAATACTAGGTCATCCCATTAAGGACATCTTAGCTAATTATTCATATGAGTTATTGAACATAATAAAAGAGGCAAACACTTTTTTTTAGATCATGCATTTAGAAAATGGACTACTTAGAAAATTCATTTCCTCTTCTCTTTTTCATAGGAACAAATGCTCCTTCTAAGATAGTGTCTGCCGTTTATAGTTCTTCCAGTAAACCAATAATGTTTTAAAATAATAAAAACCCTGCTACCCAGAATAGCATCAAAATCATATTTTAAAGTTGACCAAAAGCATTTTAAACGGATCTGTTGTTTAATCCCCCACTGCATTCCTATCAAAGCAATAATAGCATTGTGTCTAGATTATGGTTACCAGATGTCCCCGTTTCCCGGGGACAGACCCCGGATTTACAAATCCATCCCCAGACAAAATCTGTCCCCGGAATGTCCCCGGATTTCATTTAATGTCCCCGGATTTATATTTTAAGTGTTGTAGATTTATTAGTAGAGAATGAATGTTGCATGATTGGTTCAACGGCACAAGACACATCATATAGGGACTTCTGGCGAGGCAAAATGGCAGGCGCCACAGCAGCGAGCAGCTCCTGAAGACAGCCTGAGCCAACTGCACTACCAGACTGGCTCTGGGCTGCTGAGACTGCTGCTGCCACCGCCGCCACTGTCAAGGGGGAACCGGGGACGCCCGGCGCATCAACGGGGAACCGCTCACACACACACCATGACCCAAATTGAGCTGGGAGCAAGAGCACCCGCCCGACTGCCCAGCAGCGCTCCGGGGCCAGGAAAACCCCGGAGCCAACGCAGGGAGAAGGGGGAGAGGAGGAGGAGAAGGAAGAGAAAAAGAGGAAGGAGGAAAAAAGAGAGGAGCCCTGACTTTGCCACACCGCTGCCACCGCTGAGGAACAGAGGTAGGAGAGCACCAGGAGGACAAGGACACGTCGCCGAGCCTACTCCACAGTGGCTAGCGCTTCAAGAGAGCAGGCCAGGGCCCAGAGGAAGGCCGCGTGACAGAGGAGACCACAGAAGAGAAGATATTACTTCTTAATTTTCTTTAAAAATAACTTTTTAATAACTTTTCTCTTTTTTTAAAAAAAGTGCCACTGGATTCTTTGAAAAAAAATTGGTAACCTTAGTCTAGATTGGAATAGGGGGGTAAGGAAGAGAGATCTGCAGACTTTAAAGGTTCACCATGATAGCAAAAGAAAGGAGGAAATGGAACACTTGGAATAGTCTCTCACCGTGGAGCTTTTGGAGTTGCAACCATGGGAAAGAGGCTTTGGGGATCTGGATTCCCAGATATTCCTTAAATCTTCAACTTTAATTTTAGAAACTCTTAATTTTTTGAAAAATATGAGAACGTGATATCCAGTGTTAGACACACTCAGAGTAGACCCACTAAAATCAATTAACTTGTGTCCATTGTTTTCAATTGGCCTACTCTGAGAATGACTCACAATGGATATCACCCTTTGTCTCACAGCACAGAACCAGCCCTTATCTGCATGCCTATACCCTAGATTGCATTCTTGTAGCCATACGAGAGTGTTTAGGAACCCAACGAAATAGCTTTTAGTAGATCAATATCTATTAACTAGGACCAGACTAGATGTCCATAACAAGATTTTGTAAATGGTTGGACATAAGCTTGAGGTTCATCAAGTGCAAGTATTTATTTTTGCTAGTGCTACATACAATCAAAATAACATTTATACCAAAATATACTTCACATTTTATAAACATTATTTGTAAATATATTATCTATTTCTTTATATATATAAAGAATATATTCATAAAACATCGTCATGTGTGGTAAACAGTTTTGGCAAAGGATAGCCATATTTGACATATTTCCCACATTTTTTTTATTTGCTTCAGACACCCTTAAGCTGTTAAAATGCTACTGTTTGCAGTATCTAAAAAGTTCATTCACCTTGCTTTGGTGCAGCTAATATGACATCACTTGCGGATTCGTGTAGTTGGTTGCATTTAATGATCTGAAATTCAAATTTGAAAGAAAAGTGTCAGAGCATTTGTGACATTTTGCTAAGATAAATAGCCATTTCTTCACCCTGGCTTTCCCACATAAGCTCTTCATTGTCAAACAAGATCTTAACGCATCAAACTAGAGCTTATACAGTAGTCAGTAACATATTCTATTCTTCATTTTAAAACCTATGGTGTTTTTAAAAATAATAATACTAATAATATAGAGTATTATGCAACTTTTGATATAATACTATTTTCCCATAGTTGGTGAAATTGTCTTAAACAATGAACCTCTCCATAGCTGCATTCCAGGCCACTGAAATAAGCCCTGGATTAGAGGTGAATGGATGGATAGATAGATAGATAAATAGGAAGGAAGGAAACTTTACAGTTTCAGCCAGTTGCATAATGCTAACAATACCTTCCTTTCACTTACATTTATCTGTTGAGAAGGTAAACTGGCAACCTGCACATTCCTCCACCCCACCTAAAAAGGGTCTTCATATTACTTGCAGTACTAGAGGCACAAATTCATTAGATTTGTATCCCACTTTTTAAGGCCTATATGGAAGTTGATCTCCAAAACACATGAAGTGGCATATCTGGCAAACAGACCTAATGGAATCATCGTAACCACTCTTCATATTACAGCCACTATTATTAAAATCAGTTTAAATCAAGCCATATTTTATGAAGCAAATAATTAATGTGCAGGCATCTGGTGATGCCTTCCAATTGTTAGGATTCTATGACTCCTGGGAGCCAGATAGAAATCTAGAGGGGTGCATTCAGCTTTAGGAAATTGAGACTCCCCATTCCTGATCTAGAACATAAGGAGAGAAAATAGATCAAAGTGCCCATGAGTATGTTTGAAGTATTATTACCCACAGCAATGAGTAAGTAGTAAGAAAATTCCCACAAATAAGAAGAATGGATTCCAGACCAGAGAATGTTGTTGAAATATACTCGGAGTTGAGAGTGGATTTCATGCTCTTTATTCAGCTCATAGTGGTGAGGAGGAATGGAAGTTCCCCCAGAATGTCTACTTTATATACATTATTTACACAATGGGCCCCATGTGATAGGCTAATTCCAAGATTCTACTGTAGGCCAATCAGGTTGCGAAGTCACTTCCACCTGGAGCTGGATTGGGTGGCTCCTGTGGACCAATCAGACTGCTGCATTCTGGGTCCTATTGTTCTAGGACCAATCAGACTGCTGCATTCTGAATCCTATTGTTCTAGGACCAACTAGAACAGACTGCTGCATTTTGGATCCTATTCAACTCAGTACGTAAGAGTTATGTTCCGACAGAAGGAAGCCAGTGGTGGAAGAAGCCTCTTGGACACCTGGGGCGGTGCGCCCAGGGGTGGGCAAACTACCCATAGGGGCGGGGGGCACCATGCCACATGGGGACAAGCAGAGGTGGAGCTTGTGGCGGCAGCTTGCGTCCCGGGGGGGGGGGGGTGCTTAGTGGCAGAGAGCTTCCCAGGGGGGTGCGCTGCGGCAGAGAGCGTCCCAGGGGTGCCACCCGCGACGATGTCACCCCCCCTCAAGGATGACACCCGAGGTGGGCCACCCCCACTGCCCCCACCTTGCTCCGCCTCTCAAAGAAGCCGCAGCAAAACTTATCGCGAACATTAAGTAATAAAAGGTATGTCATACTTACTTTTCAACATTTAATGACATAATACTTCTTACTGGTCTGCTCTTCGGTCCAGGAGAAGGATGAAATACTCGCCCTTGTTTATTGGTTGTGACAGGCTTTGCCTGTTTAACGATGTAAGGGTCTACGGAATGGGTTGGATAAGGATCAAATGTGCCTGCTTTCATGCCCCCAGGCTGGAAAGCAAGGATAAAGAATTTTGATAAGTTGGTAACAAAAATACTTCGCACAAAAATACAGAGCCTGAAGCAGCAGTTCAGAAATATTATTTCACGAAACAGAGTGTATTATGTAAATAACTAGGCAGCCAAAACCCAAATGCTTACACAGAAAACTTGCTTATCACAGTCCTAAGCAGCACAAAATGGTGTACATTTATCCTATTTCATCCCCAAAAGCTGTGCACAAGAGTGAATTTCAGCGGGTGTACTTTGCATGGCTACCTAGAAGTAGGTCCCATTCTGTTAGGTGGAGCTAACTCCTGGGTAAGTACATTCAATTGCATCTTTACTCCACTACATTTTACAGGCGTCACCAAAGAAATCTTAGTCAATCGTTTAACTTTTAGTTGATTAATTAAATTAGCACATAAGTAAAACAAATAGTTATGAAGCAAGAAAAATACTTTTTTTTACACTGATGCACAAGTGTCATTACGGCATCTTAGAAAAGGCATTACATCCAATGTAAGAGATAAGGAGGAATGCCTCATAAAATAATGCTGCATTTTTAAAAAAAAAAAACTATTCTGTTAAAAAAATTAGCATTGGTATTATTATTTTTTAAAAATGGCTCTTCAATTTACTGGGAGCACCATTTTAATCAATTTCAAATGTTATTAATTCCATTGATTAATGTATCAAACTTTGGAGCCCTAATAAGTTTACTTTGTATATTAGCACCTTCAAGAAAGAGCTGAAGAAATTAGAAACATGTCAGACGAGACCGAAGAATAACAACAAATCACTTCAGGACTTGTGGATATTTCCCACTTACTCTTAGCACCACCTTTAAACAAAATGCCATTTGATTAAATAAATAATTGTAAAAACAATTTTTCAAACTTATTTATGTTTCCACCATTCAAAATAGCTCTCTAAACTGCAACAAAAGTAAACCATCACACCCATCTTCTCTTTCTAGCTAAATGAAAATGTCTGCAATAAAAATTAAATGACAAAGAAGAAACGTTTTTAGAGAACAACTGCACCTTCTTTGCAGGAGAAGTTGGCTTAAATGGATGGGTAACTGGTGCTGGCGGGGGTTGTTTCTTTGGTGGTGGCAATGGTTTGTCATCATGGTAAGGATTTACATCAAAATATTCTCGTGGGTAAAGATTCAACTTGAAAGCTCCACCTTTCATCAAACGGTGGTGTTCTTCACTCATTTTCTGTGTAAACCAGAGAGGAAAGATATCACATTGAGTACTTCTAATTAAGATTATTTTCAATAGGGAATGACTAGGAAATAATTTATGGCTGGAATCCTATGTTTACTTATCTGATAGTAAGTCTTACTAAACTGAACAAACACATGCACAGGACTGCACTGTTTGAGATGATAATGCAATAAATGCTACAAAGTAGATGCAGATGTGTAACAACATTAGCGATCTGAACATGTCAGGAGTGGGACACCTGTAGTTCACCATCCCAAACCACTAGCCAACAACATCCATCCATCCATTGATAATAACACCACCCTTCATCAATTAGATATCAAGGTGGTATACAGAATAAGCCCAGAACAAAATAAGCCCAGGTAAGACCTCTGGAGGGCTACAGAGTCCCAATCCATGGTACATGTTAAAGGGTTATATCAGAAGGCTAACACATGATTTGTACGAAATGTGTACCATGGCAGAGCTGCAGAATGGAGGAAATGATATCTTTCCTTCTCGATCCAAATAATTAATGCTTATAGGAGAAAGAATAATCAGCCTAGCTTTGGACTGCCTCAGATTAATCATTGGGGTTGCTGGCACAGTATCATATTCCTCAAAAGCTTCACACAGGAACCACGCAAACTAGATATATGAAGGGTATGACCCTTACTGAAGTAATAGGAAGCAGAGAGCAATGCTTGTAAATGTAAATGGATTTTTTCCCATTTCCCTGCTTTTCCACTTTCCCAACACCTTTCAGTTTCCCCCCAATAGTAGGGCTTCATGTCAGTAGTTCCATCTGGGACAAACAAATGGGCCCCAAAGGCAATGACTGTACCAATGGGCCACTATCCAAATCTCCTAGTTGTTGAGAAAGGACTTGAGCAGCTTATATCCAAAAGGGATGTGGCTTAAGTTCATAGTAGACTAATTTCAAACATATTGTGGTTGGCTCAGACGATGAGTTCAGGTTACAATGTTAGGTCTAAGAGGGCTCTAATGGTGTATCCCCCACCCCCCAACACACACGCCCAAGACAGTAATCCATCAAAATGATCAGGTCGGTCTCAGTATGGGGCAGAGAGGGCTGTAAACCTTGCTACCTAGCACATTGCTGATACTAGATAACAAACTATGAACGTTTAGAGAGTACTAATAAAAATTCTTATGAAACAGAAAGAATGCTACAGTGGAACAATTCCCATTTTTGAATCAGCAAGCTGAAACAACAAAGAGCTAACAGTCTTAACTAGTTCATTTTACAAAAGAAATATGATTCATGTACATTCTCATTAGCACAGAGCAAACTAAGATCGGATCATCTGAAACAGGGTAATGTTCTCTATTCACAGACATTAATTAAATGGAAATCCAACAGAATTTTACCTTAAAGTTTATCCTTCCTGTGTCATACAGTTCCACTGAGTGTGGGTATGGTTTACCTATGGTAAGATTTGCATACCTGGGTAAAGAAAAGAAAATAATGGTGACACCAACATTCAAAAGCCTCTAAAATTAAAGAAAACATATCAGAGACTATTACAACTCTAGAAAGTTGATGTCATGTTTTACCCGTAGCCAGTTCCCTTCTTCCCTGGATTGGTATACAGATTCTTCCCAGGTGCAACATATGGCACTTTGTCTTTTGCTTGCGCACTGAAGTAAGCACATGGGCCACCGATTGTTCCATAGTAGGTTCCTATACCACAACTGAAATAAATAAAAAAACAAATAAGCAAATATTTATCCATTAAATTTGCAACTTAATTATGTAAGAACAGATGAGGAACCTGTGGCCCTCCAAATGTTGTTGGACTGAAACACTGCTAGCTTATGCTAAGAAATATTGCCTTAAGTATTGTGTCCAAGGTTTTCCCTCCTGGGACAAAAGGTTCGTTGATTCAGTAGAGGCTCTCATCAGTGGAGTGGGATGCTATTTTCAACGAAACAAACACACACACACACACACACACACACAGAGAGAGAGAGAGAGGGTGGGGGGCAAGCGATCTATGCCACCTCCTGTGCTGATCTAAAGGGTCCCTCAATCCTCTGGAGCAACTGAGGAGGTGATGGGAGTTTCAGGGTAAAAAAATGAGCATACATAAGCTGCCTTTCTTCCCCAGTGACCACAACTGAACTCAGTTGGACTTTTTTCTGAGTAGTTATGTATAGGATAGCACTGCAAGATGCTCAAAACCTTATTCAAACATCTGTATTTGCCAGTGGTTGGCTGCTTTTTTTTATTTAGTGCTGCATTTTAATATTCATATTTGGTTTGGTTAGAAATGCAAGAATTAACGTACTATATCAGACCAGAGGCCCCATCATGCTCAGAATCCCTTTTTTCCCCTGACAAGGGCTAATGCCTGGGGTTATCCTGTGGGAATAGAGGACAACAGACAGCCATCTCCAAATGATTCCCCTTCATCTCTCTGCACATGCCTTCGGCTGCCATAGCTGCATTCTCCTATTGTATCCTAGAAATGGCTCCTGGGAAGTTTGAGAAAGTTTGTAGAAATTAAAATAAGCAGCCCCAGAGGGGGAAAGGCATTTGTGGCACATGTGTCAGTGGAGTAAAAGACATTGGTCATTTCTTCTTCTATATTCCTCTCCAAGCCACATTAATCTACTGATTACCAACTCTGTCAAGAACTGCTTCATTTTCAGGATCACTAAATGAAAGACCTACCGTAACCTAGGTCTTCCCTCAAGACCCTGGCCTGTGATTTAGAGCCCAAGGCATGCATGCTTCCTTGGTTCCTCTATGAGAAAGAACTAATCTGTGTGCTCATGAACATTTTCCATTCCACTAGCTGTTTATTCTCCTTTCATAGAAAAGAAAAAAATGTGATGCACAGTGGTGGAGGGTGACATAGAAACTGTGGGACCAAAGGTATATATAAAATTCAGAAGTAAATACATTTATTTTAGCAAGAAATAAAAGCCTAACAAAAGAATCTTTCAAGGTTTCTAAAGTTATTTTAATTTAACATGTAAAAATAAATAGAACCCATATGAGGACCAAAATTAACGCCTTTCCCCAGCACTTACGGATATTTCTCTCCATTACTAGGAAGGAAGGGTTTGCTCAGGTTTTTCTTTGACTCTGCCATTCGGTATCTTCTCCTTAGCTGAACAGGATTCAGATAGCTTTCACCTTCAAAAATTCTTGCATATACAGGGTCAAAGTAACCTGCCTGGGTAGCTGCCTTCTCTTTGTTACCCCCTGGTAACATCTGCTTGTTCTTGCTTGCAGCTTCATTAAAGGGGCCTTTAAAACAAGTTAGTGCTGTCAGTTTTGGTTTAATGGGCATGGCTTTACTTAGTTTTAATTTTTAGATATTTACATCTGTGCCAGATTTTCAGACTCTTGAACTATGTAGAAGAAATTTAGGGCATGAACTGCTACTACATCTATGCCAATAAGACATTACAATAAGCTATATATCTTCAAGATGCGCTGAAAAGTAATAATTGTGAACATTTGTTCTAAACTAAAGACCCTGACCCTGCCTCCAAGTAGAGGGTAGTAATATGACCATATGGAACCCCTAATTAGAGATTTTTGACCCTTTCCCCCTGTAAGAACGTAATTTGTTTCTGAGGAATAGACGCCTGGAATAGATTTTAACATAATCTAAAGATCTACTACTACACCAAAAGGAATGCTATTGCAAAAATATTCCCAGGGCCCCTTAGTTTGAGAATTATTGAGCCTAGAATCTGGTTAACCATACAGAAGTTTAACTGAAGGATGATGGGGCAGAAAGTCCAGGCAGATCAGGATAAAACCACAGATTGCCTCATTCAGACATAACAAGAAACCATAATTATCACAAACTAGGAAGTGAGAAAGGTCAACTGTGTCCTGGTTCTATTTGAACAGGGCATTTTTCCAAGCAATAGCAGAAAAAGACTGCCTTCAAAACACATTCCCCAATATATATAAAAGAATTTTAACTAGATGGGAGAATAACATCATGTAGGGGTAAAGAATTGGGGTTAAACTGCCCATGAACTGGTAAAGAAAGAAAAGTTCCTCTCTGATAATCAGGACCCAGATGGAAGTTATTATTGTTTTATTAAAGATTCTAATTGCAAAGAAGTATGCATGAATTGTCCGTATAGTTAAAGCCACAGTTTTCCCAGTAGTGATGTGTGGAAGTGAGAGCTGGACCATAAAGAAGGCTGATCACCGAAGAATTGATGCTTTTGAATTATGGTGCTGGAGGAGACTCTTGAGAGTCCCATGGACTGCAAGAAGATCAAATCTATCCATTCTTAAGGAAATCAGCCCTGAGTGCTCACTGGAAGGACAGATCGTAAAGCTGAGGCTCCAATACTTTGGCCACCTTATGAGAAGAGAAGACTCCCTGGAAAAGACCCTGATGTTGGGAAAGATTGAGGGCACAAGGAGAAGGGGACGACAGTGGACAAGATGGTTGGACAGTGTTCTCGAAGCTACCAACATGAGTTTGACCAAACTGCGGGAGGCAGTGGAAGACTAAACAACAACAACAACAATGCGTGAATTGCTTTCAATCCAAGCACTTTTGTAAGAAAAGCCCCCAATTATTGTGGATGAAGTTTATAGAGGCTACTTTCTCAATTCTATGTGGTGGCATACAATGCAGAACTCTAGTGGCACCCTCTGTAAAGCATTGGGACACCTCTATCCTGCCTAATAGCCACAAACCCACTGTCATTTCCTATTACAATATATAGACATATGTTGTTGTTTATTCTTCTAGTCGTGTCTGACTCTTTGTGACCCCATGGACCAGAGCACACCAGGCACTCCTGTCTTCCACTGCCTCCCACAGTTTGGTCAAACTCATGTTGGTAGCTTCAAGAACACTGTCCAGCCATCTCATCCTCTGTCGTCCCCTTCTCCTTGTGCCCTCAATCTTTCCCAACATCAAGGTCTTTTCCAGGGAGTCTTCACGTCTCATGAGGTGGCCAAAGTATTGGAGCCTCAGCCTCAGCTTCAGGATCTGTCCTTCCAGTGAGCACTCAGGGCTGATTTCCTTCAGAATGGATAGGTTTGATCTTCTTGCAGTCCGTGGGACTCTCAAGAGTCTCCTCACCACCATAATTCAAAAGCATCAATTCTTCAGCATATAGGCTGAACTAATGTAACTGGCCAACAGCACGATGGAGCAGCTCTCCAATCATCCTACCTTCTTCACTGCAGTTTTACCCAAGCTCCCATGCCACAAACTAGATTGGTTAAATAAGGCAAATAAACTAACATTTACTGCTAGCTACTACCAAAGCAGTGCTTCCAACTCATGCTGCTATACATATGCAGTGTCCTGGAAACATTGGCACAATTTTAAAAATTATGTTGGCCTTTATTCTATACATTTGAGGTTTACACAGTGAAGGATTCATCAAAGCAATTTTTAAACATTTCTCATGTGTAATGAGGAGTTAATGTCAAACATACCTGTTTTATTTTCCTTGCTATAACCCATTCATAGTTTTGAAGATTTTTTTCCCCCAGAAAGAAAAAACACAGTATTGTAAAATGAGAAAAAAATATACTTACGGTTAAATGGTGAGACATATTTATCCCCAATAGAAATATATTCCATTTCACTAAAGAGGCCAATCCTCTCCATGTCTGATTTTCCTGTTTCTGAAGGCATGTTTACTTTTGTGTGATAACCCCGCTACTCTAAAATATGTGCAAATTCCTTCCTTTCCTAGAGAAAAAGAGATGGATTCATACATGTCAGTTTTCAAGACATTTCCAAAACAATCACTGTCAATTTACTGCTGAAAATACTGGTTTAAACAGATAGCAGAACTCAGTAGCAAATTTCAAATTAAGGTACAAACAGAATTTTTAGTTTCTCTTTGGCACAGCGGATGAAGCAGCAGTAAATTCATTTGAATCTATTTTATCAGACTCTCTGATCCAACTGATGTATTACTCTCCCTCACACTCATACACCTAGAATTAGACCACCAATCTGGTATGTACATAGCTGATCCTACTTTTTGTCTCAATAAGTAATTCAGGAAACATAACAGGCTAGGATTGGGCATATTGAAGTACAGAAATGGCTCAAGCCTCACCTCAAACACAAATTCACTGCATAGCCTTAGGCAAGCCCCTCATTCCTTCATCTGAAATATAGATGGAGTGTTGTAAGACTTGAGATAATGTACGTGAAGCAAAAGTGCTAATATAAATAATATTACAATGAGGGGGGAAACAGCACTCTGCTGATACTACGTGTCATTTGGAATATGCACTCATTCCCAGACGGAAAATCCTGACAAGGGGGAGACCAACCTGGACCATCCCTTTGGCCACTGAAGGTGCAGCTGTTCCAATGCTTGCTTTCCTCTCCCTCCCTCCATTCATTGTTGTTTTTTAATCCATCTTATATATTAATATGTGCAAAGATTAGTATGTTTATGTGATTTATGAGCATTAATATATTACTGGATTTCAAAAATCCATTTATTATCTGTTTCATTATGCTGACACAGTTTAAGCAGATAAAAATAGTTGATTTTTATGTTATGGATATAAAAGTCTTCCAAATACTGATCAGCAACAAACTACTAGGGATGTGCATCATATTCAGAAACCTGGCAGGATCTGTATGAGGCAACACAAATCAAAACAGGGACCACTGAAGCACTTTGTGGTAAAGGAGGTGAGGACAGGTGACCCCACCTAGGCCCGAAGTCACACACCCCCTCAATAATCACCCCAGGCCTCAAAACTGTCCAAAATTCCTTTTCTGTCTTCTAAAAATCCACAGCTAAAGTTTTCCTCTGTTTTCTCACAAGATGCTGTGCATAGGCAAAATGTTACTTTTATCAGCACGAGAAGGCTTCAAAAAGCTAATGAATAGGCTCTGTTCAAAGCAAGCCTGAAAACTGACTTTTATCTCATTCAGTTGCAACATCTTGGACATGCTGAACTGCAAGGCTCCTCAACCCCTTGGCTTCTCACCCCCTTTCCTGGGAAGAGTCCAAAAGAGTCCCAAGACAGGAGCTTTCTGTTCATGCTCAGGGGAACTCGAGGGAGGACTCTTGAGGAGGAGGAGAAAGGGGAGGGAACTAGAAGGGGAATATATGCTCTGTGCAAATGGCTGTGAACTCGTGCTTGTTTGTGAGTTATCACACTTGCTCATTCTACCAGTTCATGGATGGTAGAAATAAAGCTTTTCCTCTGAAACTATTCCTTGAGTGTCTGTTTTGACTCCCATCTCCCTTTCCCGGATGCAATACTTTTTCCCACCCGAGGGCAAAGCCTCATAAGGCTACAGTGGCACCTCAGCAATCCAGACTTTTAAATATCGATGCAGACAAGCATCTGCTAAAACCAGTGCAGTCTTGAGACACCAATTCAAAAGTTCAACAGCCTCTTTGCAATAAGCAGATGGAAAAGTATGGGAGAGCTAAGTGTCATCTGCATATTGATGACACTTCTACCCAAACTTCCCAGCAGGTTTATATAGATAATTAATAAAGCATAGGAGAACGAAATCCTTAGGCAACCTCCAAGCTTGGGAAAACTTAAGCTTGCAAAGAATTGCACCACCTGCTGAGAAAGAACTTTTGCCACAATCCTAAATGCCTATGGATAAAATACTAGTTGTACCTTATTAGGCATAAAGCAATAAAAGCACCATGTAAAAAAAGAAGCACAAATTCAATTGTGAGCCCTTGGAAGAATAGCAAGGGCAAAATGGCAAAATGACTGCAGTCCACCTGGTGCCCCGGGAAAGGCTTAAGCGCACACGTGTAATGCTGTATCCATACACATGACACGCATTTATCGTTGCACGTTAAAGTTTCTCTTCACAAGGCACACACACACTTTTAGGGAAGAAACTGCATTACAATTAGGCTAATTATTCCTTCAGTTTGCACCATTTATGCCTCACAGCTGTCGGAAACAGGGCTTGGAGCCCAGGTTCGGTGCAGGAAATAGGAAGCCCTTGAATGATTGTTGTTTATTAAATTTGTATACCGCCCCTCATCCGAAAATACCAGGTTAGTTCGCAACAGAAAAAATACAAATTTAAGGATACGAAAAATATTTTTAAAAACTGTCGTCACCCACCTTCTTTCTTTCTCTCTCTCCCTCCCTTTCTCCCCACCAAGATGGGCTACTCTGGCTCAGCAGCAGAAACTTCCTCGGCCTCCCTCTTCCACCCGCAATAAGCGCCAATTTCTCCTTTGCGCAGAAGCGTCTCTTTGTTGATGCGCGGTTGCCATGGATTCGGGTTAGCACCATCATTAAATATTTCACTTCCTCCTCCCCCCCCCCCCGCCCGCAGCTCTCGTATGGCACAACCCGAAAGGATCGCGACGGCGGCGGCTGCGCGGTGAGAAGGGCATGACGGGAAATGTAGTTCAAGAGCCCGGATGCCGGCGTACGCAAGCCCGTCGGTGGCTTTAAAAAAAAACAAAAACGCAGAGGGGTGTCTTTGCTTTGCCCTGGAGAGGCAGCGAGAGGGTGACGTGTCAGCTCGTTAGGGGCGTGTGCAGAGGAGTAGCTCTAACCTTGCCTCAGGTTGAGGGGGAGGAGCCATGCAGCCGCCCCTGAGCGTGCCGTTGACGGACGTGGTAAGTGACGCGGGTAACCGCCACTCTCTCCCCGCGCGAGGAAGGGGTCGCTGTGAGGGGAGAAGGAAGAGGAAGAGAGGGGGTTGGGGGACGGTCGCGATGCTGCCATGGGGCTCCTCTGCCAACAAAACAGTGCCTCCCTGGGGCATAAATTTAACTCTGCCATGCAGCCGGTGGGCACTGGACTTGGCGTGGCCAATGAGAGGAAAGACCGGATTCCCCCTAGTTTATTAACCCCTCCATCTTCCCCACCACCAAGAATATGGAGTAAGGTGGAGGAATATAATAAGTGAACCAAGACCTGGAAGACAAAAGTTCAAATGCCTACAGGGCCATAAAGTTCACATTGGGCCAGGCACCGTCTTCCAACACAACCTACCTCACAGGGTCGTTGTGAAGATGAAATGAGGAACCATGACTGCCATTTTTCTTTTTTCCTCCTTTGAGGATTCGTGGGGTGGGATATAAACGTGATGGTGAAGAAAAGTTCTGGCCTGTCCACACCCAATTCTGAGTTGGGGTAATACAAAAAGAACACCAGCCCTAAAATGATAATACAGTAATAACAATAAAAAAGAATCTGGGAGACAACCAGGTTATACTAGCCTATGCACATGAGGCGTTTGAGGCAGACAAATCCAATGTGTGGATGACTGGGTGGGTTGTGTAAGGCATGTTCCTGTACTAAATACCTGCTCCAGAGTCTGATTTACAAATTTTAAATTGGTCTAAGTACTAGTACGCGGGTGGCGCTGTGGTCTAAACCACTGAGCCTAGGGCTTGCCGATTGGAAGGGCGGTGATTCGAATCCCCGCAATGGGGTGAGCTCCTGTTGTTCGGTCCCTGCTCCTGCCAACCTAGCAGTTCGAAAGCATGTCAAAAGGCAAGTAGATAAATAGGTACCACTCCGGCGGGAAGGTAAATGGTTTTCTGGTTTCGCCAGAAGCGGCTTAGTCATACTGGCCACATGACTCGGAAAACCTGTCTGCGGACAAACGTCTGCTCCCTCGGCTAGTAAAGCGAGATGAGCGCCATAACCCCAGAGTCATTCATGATTGGACTTAACTGTCAGGGGTCCTTTACTTTTTACTAGGGTTGCAATAAACAGCATGTAATACATATAAGATGCAACCTTAAATAATGATCAAATTAAGCAGTTATGGATTACATGTTAATAGGAGCCAACAGAAGAGACCTGTTGTGGCTATGGCCAGCATTTGTTGCACACTTCCCGCACATAGATGCTAAATGAGCTTCCCTTAGCAGATGGGGAACTGGAGGATTTGGACATTAATATGTAAACATGGTGCCTAGCACAATTTTCCTTGCACACATTTGCACCTTTTTATTGAGTCTTAAGATTAACAAAATGTCAACTGGCTTTTTGTGATTGCTGTCATGGCCTTATCATGAGACTGGATCTGAGCATTCCTGAGCACTCAAATCTCAGTTTCAGTTCAGTCTTGCATCATATTTCAGTTCCATTGTGAAGTAGAGGTGTACTGTATTAGTTTCATCTTATAAATGAGATTCAGCACGTTAACAACATACAGTTTTGATGCATGGAGAGTAGAATTGAGTGTTAGGCATGGGCCACACTCCAATCACAACTTGTGAAAATTTACAACCAAAGCAGCAGCACTTCATACTAACTCAACTTTTTCTTACCCTCCAAATAGGTCATCTTAGAGACTATGGACATACTTTTTAGAATAAGAGGTGGCCTTGATCTGGCATTTCAACTTGCCACTACTGATGGTGAGTCTTCATATCAAACACTGTGTTACAATATTATTACTGAAACTAATGTAAGGAAAATATTTCATTTTAACCAGATTGGCATGGGAATAAGTTTTTGGTGGATCTAGGCAGGCATAATTTTTAAGGATTCAGGTCCTTTAAAAATATTTTTTGAAGGATCCAGATACAGTTGCAATGCTTTGTTAGCACAACAGCAGCAGTGGGTCCTTTTGCACTATAACTTTCTCTGGTTTTGCATCAGCATATAAACAATACAAAGCAGCAGAAAGTGAATGAGCCAATGTTGGTTTTATGGGCAGCATCCAAAGTTGTTTCTGTAAGACATAAACCAGAAAATCAGCACAAGCACTTGTGCCTCTAATTTGTTAAGTGGTTTGCTTGAAAAAATAGTTGAAGCTGAGTGAATCCATCCTCCTTCCCAAGTAAAGGATACCACAGAAAAGAAGGCAGAGCTTTGCATGCCAGAGGTTCCACATTCAGTCCCTGGACTATTTCCCCTTAAAAAGGTGAGATAGCAGGTGATGGGAAAAACTTCTACCTGAGATACTGGAGAGTCATTACCAGTCAGACAATAATGAGGTAGATGGGCAAGTAGGTCTGAGGCAGTTTTATGCTTTCACTTTAGCAAATAGTTTTGACAACTAAAGAAATTACTATTTCTTTTTGTTCCATCATCCTTCAGAATATTTAAAATGTGCAACTATCTCCCCAATTCCTTTCATCTTCTTTCTTTTCTCTGTGTGTTTTAGATTCGTCAACAAAAGAGGGACTGAAGTATGTTTTCAGTGATCTTTCAGCCAAACTGGCTTCAGATGTGCTGGTATTCAGAATCTGTCACAGCTCAGTGTATCTGTGGCCAAATAGTGGTAAAAATTCAGTTGCAACAGAGCTTACAGATGATTCTGCATGTAAGGAGATACTACGATTTATTCAGTGAGTATAGCTCAACAAAAATAAGAATGATTTTTGAGGGTTCTGATAGTATACGCATTTCTCAGTATGAGTTGATTTTATTACTGTTTTTCAGATTTGAGCAGGAAGATGATAACAAACGCAGGTTTTCAAAAAAGAAAGATAAAAAGTTACAAGAACTGGTATGTTTACCTTTCCTTGCTATGGCTTTGTAGAACTGAGTGAGTGAAACCATTGTGACATTTTTATAGCCAAATCATGCATTTGGTGTAAATGCAGAAGTTTACACATTCCGATAAAATTTTAAAATCTCATCTGCGATTGTTGACTTGCAGATCCTAACATGTTCCCAGCAGATCTGCCTGCAACATAGGCATAGCAGTCCTGCTGTTTTGCTATAATACTGCACTGGTGGATTGATCAGTCAGCTCAACCCCCTACCCCACCTCCTTGCGAGTCTGTGGGTCAAATTAGATGTTAGATATCTTTGTCTCTTAATTTCTTTTAAATGCAGTTACAGGGCACCTAATTTGGATTGGAACTGTGATGCTTGGAGGAAAAAGGTGTTTAACCCTTTTAACATGGTCAATTTTAAGAATGAGATTTCCCTCCACAAAAAATATTTTGTGCTTTGTTAAGGAAAACAAGGGCAGTAAACTGCACAGCTTGCACATTTAAATTGTTATTATTTACAGCAACCTATAGTAAATATAGATCTTATGCTGGAAATGACAACTTCGTTAGATCCTCTTTCTCCAATCATTGAAAAGGAGAGCAGGGGGCATCACTACATAAGCATGACCTTGCCAGTTGATGCTGTTGTCTCCGTGTCTCCAGAAGAAGTGTGGCGGAAGTAAGTAGATTATGTATAAAGGATGTGCTTGAGTTTTTCTATTGTATGATCTTTGCATATTTATCATGCGAAGGTGGATATATCTCTGCTGAATTTTATAACATCCTTAAATCTACAGTTGTAATAATTAGGGCGAAAAGAAGTGTGCTGAATTGTTGTCTTGTTACTCAGAAAAGTAGATGCCCAAGAAGCAGATTGTTCAGAAAGACTGAAATACCTAAAGGTGTGCATAACATAACCCAATGTTATAACTAGAGGTTATGCACTTGGAAATTAATTAAAATCTTCTGGCAGGGAATAGTTATCTTCATTGGGCTTGAGAGAAGTAGTATTTCAGCTACACCATGATGCGAGAAGAAAAAGGCACAGTGTTGGTAAGCTTTGGGTAGTGCTATTTTATATTTATGCATACAAAATGTTATAAACCCTTTAAAAAGTTTCTTCAAGCCTAAGCAAGGAAGAGATAGTATGTAGTACAATGTAATCCTGCCACGTATTGCAGTGGAGCATGCATCCTCTGTTTTCAATATATAGACTGCCATTTATATAAATATTAAACTGACTAGGTGCCAATAGGCAGGCTCATTTTACTCTTATATATGTGCCAGTATGTCGTTATTGAATTTAAACAAGTACTCCTCAATCTGTATTGGTTTCTTTCAGTTGATTCCTGAACTGCCATATCAAAAGCTGTCTGCCATATCAAAAGCTGCTGATAAATCCAAAAAGGCTACAAAAAGCTGTTTAGATGTATCCTAAGTTTTTTATTAGACTATGTAATCTAAAACGACCAATGTGCAAAATCCCCAATCAATTCTGTCATCTTGAGCACATGCTCCATGCCTTCTTTCGCATATGCACACTCACTGGTCAATTGTCATTAACCCCAGTATAGATACAACTGTATAAAGTGAAGCAAAGCAGCGTATTATGGGACTTTTTCCTCCATCTCTTGAAAAATACACATAGTTTGAGAGTAAGAAAGTTATTCTGATTTTCTGGTGTTCTTAAATAGTTCCATCAATATCTTGCAGTGTACGAAGTCTCCTGGTGAATGCGATTCATACTCAGCTAACTGATATGGAAAAGTGCATTTTGAAATATATGAGAGGAACAACTGTTGTGGTACCTGAACAATTTCATTTCATGCTACCAGGAAAAAAACACCTTGTTACAATCTCATATCCTACAGGCGTTTCTGATCAGCAATTGGAGACTTACAGACAGGTACCTTATGTTGAAAGATTGTTTGGATGGTGACTAAAACATGGCATAGTTAATAGTTTTACTTTATATAATTATTAATAAAAGTAATCTATAGTTCTCTTTTTTAAACTAAACTGGCCTTTTAAAAGTTATGTTAGGTTCTAGTACTGAAGTTCATTACTATCAAGTGGCCTATGTCTACTTCCATACAGATTATGATGTATACTGTTTTTCCGACTATGATATTTTTAAAATAGCACAAGAATGGGGGACTGTTGTCAGCTTGAAGGTCACATCCTCCCATAGGAAACCTTCCTTGGGCTGCATGCTGATGCTGGGTGTGTCCAAAGTGAATGGATCAAGTGGATATAACTCTGGTGCTTACCTTTGTAAAATAGACTACCTCACAGCCATGCAGAAATCAGTTTTCTTCATTCACTTTTGCTTCTCCAACCTCCATCCAGTTAAGCAAGAGGAATTATGCAGGAGACCTTCCAGCCAGGCAAAAGTCTTCAAGGAATGTATGGAGCACATCTGGTGGGGGTGTGGCCTGAGGAGAGTGGGTGTGCCTTTTCTATATACAAATTGCTCTGTATTTGCACAGGGATTCCTTATAGTGTGTGCTGGGCACTCAGTACAAACAAAGCCAGACATTGTGATATATGTGTGTGGCTACTGCCAAAAGCTGTAGTGCAGCATTGCTCCCTCCTCTGGTAACATCCACAGAAATGAAGGTTGTAATGTGATGTCATCAAATGCCAAGCTTTCCCTTTTCTTGTGCTATTTCATGGGTTGCTTTTGTGGGGTGAGAGAAAGTTGGCGCGTGATGCTGCCACATGTTTTTTTCTTCTACATATTATCCAGGCAAAGAGAAAGAAGAAATGCTAGGTTACTGGATTCCGTGTCATCTGCACATCTCTCACACCATCCGGTTCTTCCTTCAGAGAATCTGGGTAGAGCTTGATGGCTTGAAATCTGCAAAGGCTTTTCTGTTTCCTATGGATACACACTCTCTCTCATTTTTACCTTGCTTTTAGGAATTACATAGACGGTTTAATCTACCATTTGACAGACCTTATTTCCGAAGGGCTAATGCCTATCATTTTCCAGATGAACCATTCAAAGATGGATATCTCAGGAACCCACATGTACATCTCAACCCACCTGGTATAGAGTCTGGGATGGTGAGTTTCATTTGTACTTGCTCTCATCTAATGGCCCAATAAGGAAACAGGTACATATGCTGACTGCATTGCAAGAGAACTGGGAGGCTATTCTTGGGAATTGCAGTTAACATTTTGACATCGATGGTTCTTCGTAGTGCATGCATACTTAGCGGTATCCTAGTGCCAGTCCCCTAATTTGCAAACAAATTCACTGTGTTCTACTGGGAAATATACTGGCAGTGTTGAAAGGAGAGGGGAGACAGCACAGAACACACAATGGGACTAGCTGCTCTTAGACAGCTCTCCCCAGACTTCTTTCTCAGTGGCTGTTCCACATGGTCATTAAACATTTTATGACACAATTATGAAGAATTACTACCTGATTCTGCTTGCTTTCCTGTTGGCTCTCCATCCTTTTTTCCCTTTAGTAGCATATTCTTGTTGGTTTTTACGGCCCCCAGAAATCTTTAATAAAAATACTTTTAATAAAATTAGTAACAGCAGCAATAAAAATACCAATTTGAAATACAAAATTACTATCATAATAATATTCTGAACCTGACATGCAGGACTACAATGTGCTTTTTCTTTCCTACCCAGGTGTATGTGGTATATGGCACATATAGTTACCATCATTACATGCAGGATCGTATTGATGATAATGGCTGGGGCTGTGCCTATCGGTCTCTACAGACTATATGCTCATGGTTCAGGCATCAGGGATACATGGACCGATCAATACCAACACACAAGGAAATCCAACAGGTACTGAAGACTTCCAGGTTTGGGTTCATTGAAAAACAACAGCTCCCAGTGGAATTGTATGTTTGGGATAGCCCACCTACACTTACCAGACTATATGCGGTTTGACATTTCTGAAGCTTGCATTTTGAATGATTACTTTATGTTTGTGCCCCATCACTGCAGCACTGAGCTGGCAAACCTGTGTCTGCATTCCACTTTAGATCGGAAATGGACACACCTGATAAAAGGCTTCATATACCATGTTGGGCAGAAGGATCCTAGTCTAGCCTATAATTACAGTTATATACATTTTCTATTTTGATATTTATCATATACTGGCTAAAAGCAAACTTTAATATGGCAGGGGCAGTTTTGGTGTCAGATGTAACATCTTAAGTCAAGCTTTTTCCACAGCACACCTTATGTTAATAAAATTGTGTATCAATTGTAATGAATAATTATTTAATTTTGTAAAGATATTTCCCCCTCTTTACCCCGTCCTGTTTTTAATAAACCAGATTTAAAATAGTAGTAGACAGGTAAATATTATTATTATTATTATTATTATTATTATTATTATTATTAATTACAGTTATGGTACAAATGACTTGTTACTTTTGTGTTTTCATTTGTGGTGGTTCCAAAGGCTCTAGTTGATGTTGGAGACAAGCAACCAGGATTTGTTGGATCACGCCAATGGATTGGTTCTATCGAAGTGCAGCTTGTACTGAACCAACTCCTAGGGATAACTTCAAAAATACTCTTCGTCAGGTAAGAATGCTCACGGGGAAAACTGAGGAAGGGCTGCAGCTCAGCGGCAGAACACATGATTTGCATGCAAAATGTTCCATCTTTAATCCCCAGCATCTCTAGATAAAGCTGGGAATTAACTGCTGCTTGAAACCCTGAAGAGCTGCTACCAGTAAGTGTAAACAATACTGAACTAGATGGATCAATGGTCTGACTCAGTGTATGGTAGCTTCCTCTGTTCCTAATTTCTAACAAAACCAAGATGGCTCAAGAATCAGGTGAAGAAACAAGTGCCTCAGAGGATGAGCCACAATACCATAGCGCAAATCATAGAATACACCATTAAATGACAGATAATGCACCAGATTCCATGTTAACAAAAAGAAGCACAGTCAGCACCTGAGTGGATAGCGATTGGATATTTTGTTATTTAGTGACCATTATGTTCATTATCAAGAGACTGTAAAAATGTTTTGATTCTGAATTATTTTGTTTATGATGGTCAACTCTAAAATGGAATTAAAGAGAGGACATTTTATTCAATAGTAATTTCATTCTAGACCAAACACAACATTTTTACCACTGATATAATACTATAACCTTTGTAAAATTGGTTTCCGTTTTCTACGTAAAAAAATATCCTAATGTTATTTTCTGTCACTGTTAGAAGCAGCATACAGTTTCTTTAGATTTTTATTATTGGGACTGGCAGACATACCAGTAGTGATGTTTTTATAGCATCTGTAGAGCACCTTGGAGATTTCCCTTTAATGTGTAGTCAATGTGCTGTTTTAAGTGATTGCAAAGAGAAAAACCAAGCTGTATAAGTTCCTAATTTGTGTTATGAAGAGTGCAGCTTAATACACTGACCTGTATGCTGTATAGTTTCATGAAGAATATATAACTATTGGTAACTATTTGTCATAAGTGGCAATGCCAATATCATTCCTTCCAATATTTCTCTAATGAAAATAAGAAAGTCCAGTATACCGTTCATCTGTTGAAGTACTTAAAATGAGGTGGTTTTTTTCAACTGAGAATGCTACAACTTAGACATTACCAGTAGTTCTGACTACCGTGTTTTCAGGGGAATCCATTGCAACACACCTTAGATGGGTACTGCTGAAAGCAATGCTCAAAACACAGGTCAGGGGGAGGCAGAGGGGGCTCAGTCTTTTGTGACGTTACTGTTTTTATCAGGCTATGGTGTGCATGATTGCGAGGAATATAATGGATTGGAACTTGTGGCTTTCATGAACCCCCCACCCCCAATTTAAGCACTAGCTGAAAACGATGACAACTTTTTCTTCTAGCCAAGGGTCTGAGCTGGCTTCTCAGGGAAGAGAACTTGCTAATCATTTCAAGACTGAGGGAACACCAGTGATGATTGGTAAGATTTTAAATACCGCCCAATCCACATTATCCCAACTTTTCTTTTCTAAATATGCCCCTGGCCCTTTAAAAGCAGTGTGTTGGCTTTGGAGATTCTGGTTACATTCTTAACCCTGTCTTGGGACTGTGCTACTTTAGCACACAGATAAGGGATTGCTTGTTAAATGTTTGAATGTTCTGCAACTATTTTTCCTGGGAGAAAATAGCACATCCAGGAAAAGCTGCTTCTACCAACATTTTCCTTTTTATAAATGGACACCTTTCAGTCATGTGATCCTCTATTTGCATTTTGAGGTGATGCAGTCTTGGGAAGAGCTGTATCATTTGAGAATTTGGAACACACGGCTTAGAATGTAAAGCTATGTCTGTGGCAACTTTTTTTCCACTACTGACATGTTGAGTCTATTAGTGCAATGTTCCATTTCCAAAGAACATCTAAGCTATTCCTGAGATATGTTTTTGCTGGTCCTTACTGTCTAAGAAATCTATTATTCAGAATAATGACCTTAACTTAGAAACTGAAAAAGAATATTCTTTCCCCAATTGTTTTTAAAGTCTGCAGGATATACTTAATGATTTCCAATCTGGGAAGCTATAAATTGAGTAACTTCTTTTAGACTGCAGTCCTATCCTATGAACACTTTTCTGGGAGTGGACACAACTGGACATCCTTCTGAGTAAACACACATAGGAATGCAGTGTTTGAAAGCAGAGCTTGTCAGGAATCTTTAACAAAAACCTCTATCACCACATGATTGTGAATCATGGTCTTTCTTTTGTTTACCTTGCTTTTTAGATAGCTTTGAGGTGGCTTAACAGCAGTAAAGAAACATCTGGCCTGTGATTTATTTTTATTTTTTATCCCGTGTGCGGCTCCTTAAAGAAAAAAGATCTTCTGGAGTCTTAAGCAAGATAAGAGCCCCTGTAGGTGACCTTCATCCACTAGTTGTTTCTGTCCCATCTTACTTAAGAAATAAGATGGGGCTTAATTAAACTTACTTTCCAAGAGACCTTGTAATTATCCATACAACTTGAATGTCTTCCTTGCCCTCTGTTTTCACAAATGGCACCTGTGGCAAAGATGTACAGCACCCAGGCATGTTTTCAGAGGATTTCCACATCAGCTGCCAAAGGTGTCTCCTGTAATTTTAGACATTCTATTCAGTTTCCAAGGTCCAAGTTTGTAGAAGAGGGAGTGGGAGCAAAATGATTCAGTTCTCTCAGCCCCAATTTGAACATCACAAGAGTGGTGCTCTTCACATGGTGGAACAACACAACTTCCATTCCCACTAATGGGATAACACAACTTATGAGCCGGATAGTGTACGCCAACATCTAGTAAGATAAAGGACCTACTTTTACAATTTTATGCTTTAGCCTATGTTTGCCCACTTGATGTGCTCTTAGCCTCCAGAGACAGAAAATGCAGTGTTCACTTATTCCTTTTTTCATCTCTTCAGCACATTGTTCTCAACTTGCTGTTGACACTAAAAAAAACTGTGTTTTATGCAGATATTTCATACTGTTTGGGCAATTTTCTTTAGACTTCCTAACCTCTAGAAAAGACTTTTTTTTAAGGATCATACATGATGTTTTCTTATCAGTTGTTTTGAGTGGTTATATTGCTGAAAACAAAACAGAGTGCAATTCTAAATATACTTACTAGGGAGTAAGCCCCATTGAACACAGTTGGAATTCCTTCTCAGTTAACTCATTTTATTTTCAGTCCTGTGCATGTTTATCTATAATAGCTTATTTCCTGCACAGTTCCAATTTGGCTTCTTTCAGCCTTTGTCCAGATTTCTTCTACCATGCACTTCCACGAAAGGCTTTTAGAATTGACTTTTAGATGTTCAGAAATGAAAATTTCCTTCTTGACTTCAGAGGATCATTTAAAAGTATGATTAGCAAATGATAATTTTGTCTCTGAATGTACTGTCTTACCTCTCCATCTTCTTTCTCTCCTCTTCTCTATTCAGGTGGTGGAGTCTTGGCTCACACAATATTAGGAGTAGCATGGAATGAGATCACAGGGCACATAAGATTTCTGATCCTGGACCCACATTATACCGGAGCAGAGGATCTGCATATTATATTAGAAAAGGTGAGACTCTGCCTTCACATTCCAACTGCATATGTTAATACTGAAAGGGAACATTTTGTGACATGTTTTAAAAAGTCTGCGATTCACTTCTCTATCATTAACCATGACTTTTTGTTTCATCTTTACCTGACAAATGGTGATGTAACTGTATCTTGTTTGGAAACAAGTTATCTTCAAACCATTGCTTATGAAGCTGGTTTGTTGCAATAAGCCATGCTTAAGATTAATTACAATTTAGGCTTCAGACATAATTTTAAACAATAGTTAATCAAAAGTGGGTGCAAAAGTTTCCAATCTGGCCATGATGGGGAGAGAAGAGGAATTGCAAGCCAAGGTTTCCTGCTGCACATTCCCAACAGAGCTGAATATCCAAGAGGTGTTTTGTTATCCTTGGTGTGTATGAATTAGTAGAACAAAACCTCTGACATTCATATCAATTTTACTAAAATGCCAGCTATTTTATTAGAAGCAACAGACTTAATAGTGTATTGTTTTTCTTCTGTACAGGGCTGGTGTGGATGGAAGGGTCCAGATTTCTGGAACAAAGATGCTTATTATAACCTGTGTCTTCCTCAACGACCAAAAACTATTTAAATGGCTATTTAGATGATCATGGTGAACTACCAGAAGTTCTGTAAATACATATAGGTATACAAACACACTTAAGCAGTGATTATTTATTTTTCCTTAACATAGTATTATGTTGCTCACCACCAGTTAAAATAAAAATGCTAATCCAATATATTAGAGTCCAAATAATGAAGTTTCAAATAAAACCTGATTATCAAACATTGTTATTTCCTAATAGCTGGCTTTTCTGCATTTATAATCTGATCCTAACAGTGCAATCCTATACATATCTGTTCAGACACTGCTCAACAAAATCATGTACATTTTAATCCTCTGTTTGAACACTGGTTAAAGGTATTTGTAAAGTGGATCTTGGGACCTCATAACAATGCTAATTTTTAATATACCATCTTTGTTCCTCTGCACTCCTTGAGTGTGTTTGTGTGTGTATATATGTGGAGCATTTGTTGTGGAAGGAACAAAATACCAATCACAAAATCAGTGCTAAATGTCACATAGTTACTTGGGGCATAGATGGTAGAAAGAGAGGGCACAATTTATACATACATATTTTTTATTGTGTGAATACAGGAATTAATATTTTTTAAAATCTTCTTCAAGAAGCAACCCATTCTCCTTCTTAGAAGGCACTGTTCAAAATATTTGGTTTTGAGATGCAGACTTATTTCTTTGTAAAGTTCTTAGTGTTCACACGTCTTCTTGCAGTAATTGGCTTTCACGTGACATCGAAGACTTCATCTTTATTTAAATGCAAAGAGAAGATTTGTATTTCATATATAAATCGTGCATCTGAATTAAGCATTTGCTAACCTATACATAGCACTCGGTTTCAGCTTGGCATATCTCAGTCTTAGAAATCAGTTTTGTGGGAGGTAGTTGCTTATTCCCACTCCCTTTGGCAGCTTAGATGCTCTCCCCCCCACCCCTTGCATACAGATTGACCATGGCAGGGTTGTTACAGCTTTCTTTTTTGTTTAGAACATTTTATGTCAGTTTTCCATCTTATATAAGCAGTCAACATAATGACCATAGAGAATTTTTAAACAAAAAAAAATCCCTTTAGAACTTTAACAAAACAAAAAAAAAGCAACACTTGAACACACAGAACAAATCATCCAATTAAAATGAGTGGAGATGACCATGTATACAGTACCAGCATAAGAGCGCAATAATATGGCTGTGAACTGTAAACACTTTTAAAAATTGTTTGGAGCTGTGTTCTCAAAATGTCAAGAGAGACTGTGGTACCCTTTAAAAGATTGTTGAGAAGACCTAGGCAGATATGTGAAATACCTGTTACCTGTCCTGGAAGGAGCCCTTCTCCTTAATTCTAAGTGCATATTGCTGTGTGGTGAGGAAATGACACTCAGTATATAATGTTATATAAATGTGCAATCTGTATTCCTTTCATTGGAAGAGGTAATATTAAATGGGTGCTGTTTAAGGAGGAAGGATAGGGTTCCTAGACTGGGACAGTAATACTAAACACTCTTACTAAGAATTTCCACTAAAATCGAGTGGGCTTACTTCTGAGTAAGCCTGTTCAGGATTAGGTTGCATAACTAACAGTATCTGAAATACATTTTGTACTTGCACTACTGTGATTGAAGTGTCCTAGGGCAGGGGTGATAAACCTTGGGCTCAGGGGTCAAATGTGGCTTTCCAGGCCTTCCTGTCTGGTCCTGGGGCTCTCTCCAGGCCACACATCACACCAGCTGTGCTCCATCTCCACCTCCCACTTGAGTGTTTTTGCATGGCTGAAGCATGCCCTTGAACTCTGGTTTCTTGCTTGCCAGGTTAGAGGGGTGTGGGTGTGTAAGCTAGCCTACTATACAAATGAATATGTTCATTTTCACTGTGCCTGTTTGATACATCTTTTAACAGATAGAAGTTGTGTCAGATAAAACATTGTGCTTTGAAGAAGCTGCCTTGTATCTGTTGTCTAGTGAAAGCTAAATTCCATACCATTTGATCTCCTCCTCTTCTTGCTTATGGATCTCTTGCTTTCATATGCTCGTTTCTGTCTTGCCTCTGTGTCTTTAAGCAAGCTGTCATCATGCAGAGAGTAACTAAGCTGTGTTGTTGCTTTCCTGTTTTGAATGTGTTTCATTTTCCTGAGGAACTGTGCACAGTCCAAAAATCCAAAAGCCCATGCAAGGTCTTCTGCTGTTTCACCATTCTTATTACGCAAGCTAAGAAAAGAGAATTAAAACAAAATCAATACATTTGACTGAGTGATGATGATTATTATTGATAAAGTAAAGTGAAATAACAAGTGTTAAGTGAACTATTATGAATTTTAAAAACACTTTTAAGAGTGCAGTTCTCTAAATACCCAAAAGCGGGTCTCAATGAGTTTAGTTGGGAATCCTTTGCATTGTTTTGGGGGAGTAAATTACATTGAATCCAATAGGACCTACGTCTGGCTAAATGTGTAAGATAGAGCTACATGGCTCTGATCTAACTAAAGGTCATGATTGTTATGTTGAAATCAACATGACAATTTAGGCATAGCTAATTTTAAGCCCCCTTGATTTCAGTAAAACCTAAGTAGATCTAACTAAAGTATATCGGGACCTAAATTTCCATCCTTTACCAAACTTGCCTCAAAGGCCATTGTAAAAGTTGTGTGCAAGTGATTATTCATAAATTAAACTGCAATTCAAACTTGTACAGCATATTTTATTTAATCAAAATAACTCCGCTGTAATAATTCCCCTCCCCTTGCATTGTTTCCCAAAACTAAAGAGATCAGTAATAACTATTTTTGTTGTTGTTGCTAACTTTAGGGTTCATATTCAAATCTCCATTCACATTTCCTCAATATAAACACCATAGCTTTGTTTGGATACATTATGTGATTAGTAATTGAATTTGTACACTTACTCAATGTCAGCATGACTGGCAACCAGCAAAGTGAGACACTCCAAACTCCCAACTTTAGCTGCCTTGTGAATTGGAGCTTCCCCAATCCAGTCCTGAATAAACAGAGAGGTTTCCTTTTGTAAGCATAGCCGTACATAATGGTTGTAATCAGTTACTATAAAAGTGGTGGGGATCTCTAGCGTAGTGCTATACTACTAAAAATTGCCACAATCTCCAATCCAAAAATCCTTATCTTTAAGGGCACAATTCACAAACCAAGACCAACTCCTGCAACAGAATTAGACGTACAGCCCACAGTTCTCTGGATTGGGCCCCACTGGGAAAATATGTGCATTGTAACCAAAATTACTCTCCCCCCAAATAGTGATTTTTTAACATTTTGCTATACAATGGCACCTAGTATATGCTAAACCGAAGTACTATCAAAACAATTCTAGCATATCTAGCTTTGCATCAACCTTGTTCGTAGTGTTAAGTGTTACACTAGAATGGACAGCTATTGTTTAAGAGGATGAGGTCTGTTGGAACCGGACTGCCTTCCTGAAAAATAGAAAACATAACTTATACCTGTTGGTTCAGATTGGCTCCTGTCTGCTGTTGCCAAAGTAGGAAGAAAGCATGTCCTCCACAAGCAGCCAGATGAGCTGGGGACTGACAAAATCCATCAGCAGCTAAATTCACTTCAGTCCCAGCTTCCAAAAGGTGGCTCTGCCCATCAGCCTACAAGTCAGATAAATGTTTGAAACATTTATTGTTCCTACCCCCTCGGTAGCAAAAACCAAGGTTCCCAATAAATGATGATGAAAATGATGAAGCATTGTAGAAGTGTGACTTCTCATTGATCTTAAAAGTCTGTGAGTTTAACTGGCAATGTTAACATCTATAAATCTAAAAGCACATTAAAAACAAAGGCTTTCCAAGCATTACCTCTGTGTTGCAATCCAACAGTAACATTATTTCTTCTTGCCTTCCTCCAGTATACTTGCGGCAAAAGTTGTGGTTGGATTGGTTGACTTCCAGCACAGCTTTACTCTATCCAGTGAATCTAACCCAAGACGGGCAGTGCCAGCTAAAGAACAGTGAGACACTCTGGCTGCAATCCCGCCCTCTCTGCCGGGAGCTGTCTTTTGCACGTACACAAACAAGAGCACATGCAACTCGACCCGCCTTGCTGTGTCCTGATTGGCTCCTGCTGTTGCTTTCCCCATGCATCCTGTGTTTGCTATGCTTATGAGATGGGAGGGAGCAGGAAAGACTTATGGCAGGTGGGGCAGCCATGGAGCACAGTACAGCTAGACACGTATCACACACCCACACACTCAGCCACCCGCAGTCTGCCCCCCTCCCTTTGCAGCCTCCTCCAGAGAAGAAGGCAGGAAGCAAAACAATCCCTCTGTAATAAGTATTGACATTTCCTTCTGAAGTGGGTCTTGGATAAAATGCATTCGAGATACTTAAGCAAAGAAATAAGGCCAAAAACCAGAAAAGATAATGCTGCAAAGCATTAAAACAGTCAACTACCCATAAAGGCACTAAAAATAATAATAAGCAACACCATAATCGCTTACCTGGATATAGGGAAGGAGGTAGCCAGCTGAGCCTCTCTTAGAAAGGTGCTTCAAAAGAGTGGATGCTATCACAAAGAAGGCTGGCTGGCTGGGTGTCACTGCTCACAAAAGCTTGGAATGAAGGGGCATCCATAGCAGCTCCTCTCTTATTTAAGGTATGAGAAAGCCTATGGGGGAGTGCTTTAGATATCCTGGACCCAGATCATTTCAGCCTTCATAGCTCAATGTTATAGGCATATTTCTTTAAAGAGTGTTCAGTGGGGCTTAGCATTTATTAGCAAGTGTATTTGGGATTGCAGCTTTAAAGGTTAAAGACTAATACTGAATTGGGCTCAGGACCTCATGGTAATCAGTTTGAGAGCTGGGAGTTATACCTGCTAGAACCAGTTAGCCAAGGATAAAGCTATGCTGGGCAGCCTAATGGGAATCTTAAGTTCTATGATCAGCCACAGGCTCTATATTTAAATGCCTTTAAACTGCAGCCTGTTTCTATAAGATGTGAAGCAAGAAGTCTTACAATGTGATTGGTCATGAAAACACTTGAAGCAAATAATTCCATATGGAGCAGATACTAAAGTTTAAAAGTGGTTCACTACTTCAGCGCTGGTGTCTCAAATATTTGAGAGACTCTAGGTGGAAGTAATGAGCAAGAAAATAATTTGGATTGATATTTGTCCATGTTCCAGGAAAATAATGATTAAAAACTAATTGCTTCATATATGTTATCTCTAGTAATCCTTACAACAGCCTGGTGATATAGCTGAGTGCTGTTATTTTCATAATGCATATAGGAGACAAATAAATAGCGGCTTGCCTAAGGCTGCAAACTGGTTAATGGCTAAGAACCAAACTATAGATGTGGCTAAGATCAGTAAACAGGAACTTAGTCAGCTGAGAAGCTGGGGTTTTCTTCACCCCCATCATTTTCCTGGTTTTAAATTACTGCTTCCTCAAGTTGCTATTTGTGTCCCATGTGGGGGAAATGCATACTTAAGTTCATTCTGAATTAGTAAGGGGGGGGGGGGCTTCCTGACCCCCAGAGACAGTCAATGGTTGCCAAGCACAGGATCTTTCATCCACGCAAGCCAACTCAATAGTTTGGGATAACAGCTGCTCTGGCTACCCTTTGTGTTTCTTATGCCGGACTTGGCTAAAGTATGTTATTACATATCTCCATACAAGTAAACAATAGAACTGGAAACATCTAGAACCATATAAATGGAAACCATATTGCTTAATGCTCAGTTTATAAATAGTATCTATGCATAGCAATGGTGGTTACAAATAGAAACCAAAGAACTTGAGTTATTTCTCATAAACTTCTAGATACTATTGACAGTTTACAGTTCACAGTAATCCATCTAGCACACTGTACTGACTTAAAGGCAATAGAAGGCATAAAGAGTTTATTCAGAAAAGGGAGTTAAGCAAAGAAATATCTAACAATTAGCAACTAAGATAGTAAATGGAGATTATTCTTACATCACAATCCCTCACATTTTATTATGGGTGTGTATGCCAATCTCCTGCAGGGACCGCTGTAGTATATTTAACACACTAAGTTAAGAGAATAGATTCATGTAGACTGCCCACAGGACTTAGTTTTTTAAATTTATAAAAGCTTATCTGGCCTATGATAAAAACGAATTCTAAACCTAGCAAATACATTCACTATAGTTGTTTGTCCGCAGAAATATTTCCTGTCCCATGCACACATGCAGCATCTTAGTTTGACGGCTTCTTAATGAAACAGAATCAAGAGCTAATTCAGTCTGGTTTCAATCCTGATTTTTCGACAGAATCATTAAGATGCTGCATAATGAAGCAAGAAGAAAGCTTTGAATCTTGCTTCTCCTCTTATCTGAGTCTTGTGTAAAGGGGAAGATGTGTGCATCTTCCCCCTGCCAATTTACAGAAGAGCTAGAAATGTAAGAGAGAACAATTTACACTTTGTCACTGCCACTGTGGTGACAAAGTGTGAATTTAGAAGTGCTATATTTAGTGAGATTGTCCGTGTAATGTTTTAAAGTATAAGACTGTGATGTGCCTTTGGCTACTGCTATTCTAAAGAGAATCTAATTTATTATTGCTAGCAGTAGTCATCCCCCCCCCCCTTTATGGGCATAATTCATTCATCACAGAAACCAGCAGTGAGTCCTAAATATTTTAGCACATATCTGTAACTCAGGTTTCCCAGCACCTGACACTCTCTACCTTTTATGAGTAGGTAGTGCTTTCCTGTAAAACACTATAGTTGTAATTTTAAACTAGAAATCTTAACAGTCACAGACATGGGAGGATGCAGTTTGCATACCGCTGCATTTCCTCTCAAATTGACCGTCTTGCACGGAGTCACTGCAGTGTCCCGCCTAGACAGGAACGACAGAATTAAAACATCAAATTTGTGCACCTCCCTCCGGAGATGCAATTTGGGGTAAATTAGCACTAGCCACAAGCACAACAACATAACAGAATAAAATTACTTAGGTAATAACAAAACTCCCGCAGTCAAAGCCATGCAGTCAAATGCTTCAGGAGAGCTGATACTGTGAGCAAACCATAAGGCATATACAGTGGTACCTCTGGTTACTTACTTAATTCGTTCCAGAGGTCCGTTCTTAACCTGAAACTGTTCTTAACCTGAAGCACCACTTTAGCTAATGGGGCCTCTCACTGCTGCTGCACCGCTGGAGCACAATTTCTGTTCTCATCCTGAAGCAAAGTTCTTAACCTGAGGTAATATTTCTCGGTTAGTGGAGTCTGTAACCTGAAGCGTATGTAACCCGAGGTACCACTGTATATCAATTGGAATTAGCTATTACAAACTAGATTATTCCAGTAGCTTCCTGCCTCACATGCTTGCATATGCTCAGAGGCACTCTTCTTTTTATCATCACTTTCCCAGAAGCCCCTCTTGATTTTGACTAGGTTGCAATGCTGTAATTATGTACTTATTTATTTATTTTGACGGACTGCCCTGTTTTGCTGCTGAGGAAAGCACGAAATGCTCCCTCGGTCGCAGGCAGCTTCTGGAGCGCGCGCGCACTGCCCCGTCATCCCTCCACCTTACCGGCACTGAGGAGGAGGAGGAGGAGAAGCGGGGCGGGGCTGTCTGTGACCCGACCGCGCGCGCGCGCGCCCCTCGTTTGCCCCGCCCTCAGCAGAACGAACAAAGGATTCCCGCTCCCTCAGCGCCTCCTTCCCACTCTCCGCTCCCCGCCAAGCGCTTGCGCGCGCCCCGCAACACTCGAAGAGGCGGGGCACTGGGAGAGGGCGGGCCTTTCTGGGAGGCTCGAATGCGGCGTTGCCAAGCAACGCGAAGCTGGCAGGAGGCGGGCGCTGAGAAGTGGGAGAGAGAGTGTGAGTGAGCGCGCGCGGGAGGGCGCAGTTCGCCATGGGAACCGGTGGTCAATTCAGTGAGTCTCGCGCGGGGGAACCGAATCGGGCGGCTTCATTTTCCCTTTCCATGCACTTCTCTCTCACCCGCCCCCACGCACACAACAAAGCGCCTGGTTTTGCCCCCTCGCAAATGTTACATAGTACATAATTTTAAGTACTGGGTTTCGAACGCCACTTGAAGTCACACACGCATCAGACCCCGAGGCTAAATCGTAGGTGCACGGGTTAATTTTGGTGGCGCTGGTGCACTCTACGCATGGTCAGAGGGCACACCGCAGTCTCGGCGACCACCCGAGCACCATCCCCTGGCACGGAAAGTGTTCTGAGCCCTAGAAGCTCCGGTTCGAATTAAGACATACCCGCCTTTCCCTGTTTCGCTCAGCTGTTGGGGCAATTCCTCCGACGAGACGTGGGGAAGGAAAGGGACCCCCTCGCCCTCCCACTTCCCAGATTTCCGAAGGAGGGGTGAGAGGCAGCCATGGTCACAGAATCGTCGTCGTCATCATCATCACATCACTGACCACCATCATAATAAGCTGAGAGGGTCCATATAGTGATGAGGAAGTTCACTCAGGATCGGGGACCTTCTAAAACAGGGGGTTTTTTTCTTCTTCATGTCCTACATGTGTGAGAATCTCCCTTTGTAAACAAAACGTCCCTCTAGACTTAGAGGTTAATCCCTTTCCGTCTGTGAACAAGGCATTTATTTGCACAGTAATAGGGTCAGGAAAGTCCTTTTGACTGTAGCAGGACTCTTTGCTAGGATCCTGGCAACAGAGTGTTGGCACAGATTGATATTGGAGTAAGTTTTAGGCACTAAAGTGGCCTTTGTTGGCCACTTTGGCCTTTGTCTCAAGAGACAATGGAGTGCACCTCCGGAGGTTAAGTCAAACGGCTGCATTAGGACTGAAATGATGCCCCCCCCCCCCCCGGTGCAAGTCTGGGCAGTGTGTATGAAGGTCCTGGGATGCGGGTGGCACTGTAGTCTAAACCACTGAGCCTCTTGGGCTTGCCAATCAGAAGGTCAGCGGTTCAAATCCCCACGACGCGGTGAGCTCCCATTGCTCTGTCCCAGCTCCTGCCAACCTAGCAGTTCAAAAGCACGCTAGATACATAGGTATCTGCGGTGGGAAGGTAAATGGTGTTTCCGTGCGCTCTGTTTTCCGCCGCAGTGATCTGTTGCGCCGGAAGCGGTTTAGTCGTGCTGGCCACATGACCCAGACAAACTCTGCAGACAAACTCTGGCTCCCTCTGCCTGAAAGCAATATGAGCACTGCAACCCCATGGTCGCCTCTGACTGGACTTAACCATTCAGAGGTCCTTTACCTTTACCTGGGATGTCAAGATGATAAGACCCCCGCCCCACTCTCGGCCTTGCTGATGTGGTCCAAACAAAGGCTGTTAAATGCGTTTGTGGCACCAGGTTGGCTGCAGGAGTTGCCAGAAGGAGGTGTACAAGATGCTATCCAGCAGTCTTAGGGACTCCACACTGGAATTGTGTAGGGTTTACTCCTGAGCCTTTTCTTCTCCCAAGGATATCCCACAGGGCAGTGGAGGTTCAGGATTAGAGTTTTCGTTCTTCTAGATTCCCAGGTTGACAAGTCCCATCTGCCCATCACTTCCCTCTCTACAGCATGTGCAGAAACCACCTTGTTGACCGTTGGGCCCAGTATTGGTCTTGTCCTCTCAATCTGTCAGAGCCTGTCTTCACATGCAGGGGAAGTCCCTAACTCAACAAGGGTTTGAGACCCAGTCGTAGCCATTGTGTGGCCACTGTTGCGTGCTGACAGCTTCTAGGAGCCCCCAATGAGAGTTGAGTGCAAGGAGTGTGCTGCCTTGAGCTTCTTGGGAAAAGCGCAGGTTAAAAACATACCAAAAAAATGTCATTATGTTGCAGGGAAGACTTGCCAAGGGATTTGTTGCTACCATAATACAATGGAGGAAAGCAAGACTATGGAACCTCATAAGATTTTGCACCGGGCCCTGTCACACTGAGAATGTTTGTGCTGTTCTGGATTTAGGATGTGTTTTATAAAAACCAGATGACAGAATGAAGGGAAGTTGATGGCTCCGTCGAGCTAAAAATTTATAAAGGGGGATATGATGTTCTAATAATGTTAAAAATGGAAAAGCAATAAAAATATAAAAAAGAGAGAATGTTTGTGCTGTTCTGCAGAGCCCAAGGCAGGGCAGAGCAAACTTTTTAAGAAAAGTATACAATATGACACACACACACCCAAGTTTGCTTTCTCTTATCCTATTTTGAGCCCTTGTTAGTAAAAGTTTTCAATTGCCTGGAAATGTGTATGTATGTAGCCAACAGCATATCTGCTTGTTTTCAAATGTTGGATTAGTGGTATGTGTAGGCATCAGGCATCTCTCTTTTTTTTGCCTCCTGTTTCAAATCAAGCCTCTCAACTGTTTGGAGCCTGGCCAAGATCAGGCAAAGTGTAGAAGGTGCCCTTCATAACAAGAGGCCTTTGAAAGCTTCTGGCACACTGCGTTCCCATAAAGGTAAATGTGGGTAGTATTAAAAATCAGCATGAGATGTTCCTCTTAAGAAGAGAACCTTAAAGGATTAGATTGTAGCTTCTGAATCTCTTATTTTTGATGGCTGAATGAGGCTCAAGTAGTAATTATTCTGTGGTCCTCACAATCTCCCAAGCCTGGGCATTTACTTCTAATTTGTTCATTTATTCCAGAAAGAAAGAGTTTGAAAGAAAGAAATGGAGCTGACCAGTGAGCCTTTGCCTCAAGAAAGTAGAAGCGAGACCATTCTCCAAACCATCTCAAAGGTCCAGATTTCTGAATCAGGAGAGTTCAAACCTGACCCAGGTAATTATTATTCATTAAATTTGTATACTGCCCTGATCTGTAGATCTCAGGGTGATATACAGCATACAAGTACACTACAAAAACACTGAATACATAATAAGAACAAGAACAAAACAAACCAGTAACACACACCCCAACCTCCCACAAACACATTTAAAAGGACCTAGGATGTTCAGCAACCAAAGTCCTGGTTGAAGAGGAACGTTTTCACCTAGCACCTAAAGGTGTATAATGAAGACCCTGGTGCCTAGGCTGTTCGATTTTTCATTCCATATCCCATGGATGGTATCATTAAAAAAAAAAAAAATCTGTTCACAGTAGTTGGCTGGGGCTGATGAGAGTTGGAGTCTCACAACATCTGGAGAACACAGATTCCCATCTCTGCTGTGAAGTAACACTCTGCGCACTGCAGCTTCTGAGCTGAATGGAAACATATTTTTTAGTAGAGAGGTGATGTTGCTGCTTCTTTACTTCATCCGTTGTGGTGTATAAGCAATGTATATAGCCACACACATCCTTTTTTGTTGCAGCCTCTAGCCCACACCCAAGGTGAGGATGAATGAAGGGAAGAGATGGTGCTTGTGCATTTGTGTGAATGGAAATGTTTGTGTGTGTGTGAGAGAGAGGGGCGGGGAGCATGGATGAGAGGGAGTGTCCCACACCCACCCACTTCTTGCTTTGGTCCCACCTATCGCCACCAGTATTGCAGCCCTTAGCTCTGAAAAGGTTGTCTTCCTCTGGCTCGTGGGATCTGCTACCACTTTCCTAAACACAGGGAAGAAAAGAACCTCAGGTTAACAGGAGCTTTGTTCCTTGATCTTAATTTTGCTTCAAGGTCAGATTTATTTTCCAGGAACATTTTGAAATCATTCAGGCACATTGACACAAAGAGGGCAATCTGTGCATTGTGTGCATAGGCCTGCTTTCAGGATTGGGCCCCTCAGGTGCCAAGGAGTGTTGTAGATTTTTTTAAATAAAAAGAATACACACACAGTGAATGCTGGCAGATGGCGTGGTCAGCTTTGATATTCCTGTGGATATGGCTGTTGAAGGTAAGGGGGCTGAATTTTGGCTCTCCTTCTCCCCAGTTTAATCAGGCACTGTAAAAATTGACTGTGCCATCTGTATAGCTGGTACTCATAGGCAGAAACTGTTGTGTACAGTGATCTTTGGATTGGGGCCACTTACTTTGGCTGCAAGCCCCAAGTTGTATTTCGCAGGATGCATGCAGACAATATCAAAAGAAGCCCGAAGACTGTTTAATGCAGCTTGTAGTGTAGCAAGACAAGAACTACGGCATCTCATAGGTGATGATAATGCAATGAAGATTGTTTTAAAGTTTCAGGATCAAATACTATTTTTGTTTTTTGCTTTTTAAACAGAGATTTACAGTCACGAGTATCTGCTTTCAAGGGCTGAATTGTTACTGGAAAAGCGGATTAAAAATGGAGATCCTTTGGCCTCTTTTCTCAGAGGGCAGATGTATTTTGAAGAGGTGGGACTTTGCGCACACACCATATACATACATGAAGAAGTTTGAAATTGTGTTGAACAAGTATCAGTGTCGAAATGTGGGATTAAGAATTCAGATGCCAATATGTTAGGAAAATTCACAACCATTTACCAAGTCAGATTGGTGTAATATGCTCAAACTGGCTCATTTTCTATCTGCTGTAAGGGGAGAAATTTTAAGGGGAAATTTAAGGGGAATCTTCTTGTCCTGCCAGGAAGATGCAGAATTTCAAGTTCTTTCATGCTTTTATATTGCTCAGGACTTATATTATTCTATTCAGGCTTTACACCTTTATTTTTATTTTACTTATTTCCATATGTGCTAAAATGGGGCCCAGCAATCCAGTGATTTGCCAGAGAGATTCAGAATTTTATGTTGTTGTATATAGTTTTATTTGGGTATGGGTCAGTTTTATTTATGTAAACTTAAGTCATTTTTATGCAATCTGTAGTTTGCTAACATTCATGCTTTGTGATGTCCAATGGCTAGTTACAAATGAAGAAATTGAAATCCATTTAGTACTCCAACCATTTGTCCAGTGATCCTTTGTGGCTCAGTGGGAACCCCGATATCAACTCAGGCTTGTCCAGTGACCTCAGTAAAGGAAACTGCTCTATGTACACAGCCCATCACAAAAGCACACACAAAGTTTTGGGTTCATGTGACTTGTTCTTTCCAGTGGTTTCTTCCCAAGAACCTCTCTTCTGTAGTGCTTGCATTTCTCTTTAGGGGAGCAAGCAGAGAACCTGGCCTGTTTAGCAGGAGAACAAAAACAGCTAGTTCTTATTCCAAGGTTCTCTGCTGAAAGTGACACGCATCTCTCATGGCTTGGATCCAGGCATTCCGCGTGTTTTATTAAATAGTTTGCATAATTTCCGTATTCCAGGATGTCTAGTGACAGTTTCCGGGTTGGATTTTATATTTTATTTACAATATTTTACGTTAAAATGGCACAATTGTATCCCAAAGGCTTCAGTAGCTAGATTTAATCCTGAGTATTTGATCTCTCGTCGTTTCTTGCACAGGGATGGTATGAAGAGGCACTGCAGCAGTTTGAACAAAACACAGATTTTCAGTCCATGTATCAACTAGGCGTAATGTACTATGATGGACTGGGGACCACACCAGATCCTGTAAGTTACAACCAGATTGGTCCCTCCCTTTGGTTATTCGTTAGGTAACAACTTTTCTTACTTAATAGCATGAATTTCAAAGATGCAGATTAATAAGCAAATGTCTGAAGCATAACATCATTGGGCAGAGCAAATCGGTGGAGCCAGAAAGCAGAGGATGCTTCTAGACTGTTAGCGTTTTCAGGTGGCAAATTCAGTCACTGATAAAGTCAGGTTGTGCAATCATAGTTTATTGGGGGGATCTTATCCCCCCCCCCCAACACCCAATTCTGAGAGCGCTGTGCTTTTTATTTATTAAATTTCTATACCACCCTTCATCTGAGAATCAGAGAACAACTTACAATATAAAAAACTATGCATACCATAGTAACAAACAAAAGCAGTAACCCAGCCCCACACAATTTAAAAGGCCATAGATTGTTTCGCCAAAGGCCTGGGAACGAAGAGGAGGTCTATCCATGGAAAAGGTGGTCTGAAATATTCTATGGCCTCTGAGAGGCCCTACTGAGAATCATAGGAATGTGCCCTAAATATGGTAGGCAGAGCCCAATATTGTCACAGGGAGACTTTCCTGGTGCTTTTGTTATGATCTTTTGGGTGCTAAGTAAAAAAAAAAAATTATCTGTACAAGCCTTTTTTAAAAATCAGGCTCTCAAAGTCGGATCTGTAATTTGCTGTACATTTGTGCTGCTGTCTTGGTTTTATCTTTTCCCCCACTCTACTGGTAAAAATAATTTTATCCAGCAACTAATTGTTTTTGACCTTTTAAAATATCGCATTGTCTTCTTTTTGTGAGCAGCCTGGAGAACATGTATCAGGTGGCCTACATAGATGCTGGATGGTATGCAATGCTACTACAGTGGTACCTTGTTCTCGAATTTAATCCGTTCCGGGAGTCCGTTCAAAAATCAAGGTGCGGCTTCTCATTGGCTGTAGGAGCTTCCTGCAGTCAGGTGGAAGCTGTGTCGGACATTCGGCTTCCAAAAAAGGTTCGCAAAATGGAACACTTACCGGTACTTCCGGGTTTCAGGCGTTCGGGAGCCAAAACGTATGAGTACCAAGGCGTTCGAGAACCAAGGTACCACTGTAGTCCTATCCTTGAGTGCTGCATTCATGCTAGAGCTAGAATGTATGCATATGTGAATTCTGATACAGTGGTAAAGGTAAAGGTACCCCTGCCCGTACGGGCCAGTCTTGCCAGACTCTAGGGTTGTGCACTCATCTCACTCTATAGGCCGGGAGCCAGCGCTGTCCGCAGACACTTCCGGGTCACGTGGCCAGCGTGACAAGCTGCATCTGGTGAGCCAGCGCAGCACACGGAACGCCGTTTACCTCCCCGCTGGTAAGCGGTCCCTATTTATCTACTTGCACCCGGGGGTGCTTTCGAACTGCTAGGTTGGCAGGCGCTGGGACCGAATGATGGGAGCGCACCCTGCCGTGGGGATTCGAACCGCTGACCATGCAATCGGCAAGTCCTAGGCGCTGAGGTTTTACCCACAGCGCCACCCGCATCCCGATACAGTGGTACCTCGGGTTAAGTACTTAATTCGTTCCGAAGGTCAGTTCTTAACCTGAAACTGTTCTTAACCTGAAGCACCACTTTAGCTAATGGGGCCTCCCGCTGCTGCCGCGCCGCCGGAGCACGATTTCTGTTCTCATCCTGAAGCAAAGTTCTTAACCCGAGGTAATATTTCTGGGTTAGCAGAGTCTGTAACCTGAAGCGTATGTAACCCAAGGTACCACTGTACAAGGGTTTTTTATAAAAAAAATAAATAAAAACGAAGAAATTTATATGTTGCCCAGTTAAGTTTTAAAAGCCAATTACTGTATTAAGTTTCTACAATTGCCCATCAATCTTAATAATATGAAATATTTCCTAATGTCACTAGAGGGCAATATATTAGTTACATTGCGGGGTGGGGTGGGGGTCATTGTAATTTCCAAAGGAAATGCTGCACATGAAACCAAATGAAAGAAGCAGATAAAATTGTGAGAAATCAGGCGCACTATGCATCTGGCTACACTTTACCAAACCCTTTCTGTTTTACTCAAATTGGTACTTGTAAAAAAAATAAATCACTACAGAGCATGCTCTAGCACATCCTGGGGAACTGGGCTGTTCTCGAAGTCTGTTGGCAGCTATAGAGGGGCAGGATTTTCCAGATGTGTTTCTGGGTTCCTGTAGAAGGTGAAAGTAAGACCAAGAGGGATTTCACGCAACTGCTTGCGGGAAAGGACGACGACAATGGATTATCAGCAAACCACTACTCTGATTTGATGCCACAGAAGAGAGTCTCAGGAGTACCCCTGCCTTAACACAGGCATTCACCACCTAAAAAGAAATCACTATTTCTATGCTGCAAGGGTCTCCCAGAGCAGTGCCCAACAAACCAGTAGAGCACAGTATTCCATCATGTATATGTTAGAAAAAAATAAGCCATAAAACTATCTGAAATCAAACAGGCAGTAAAACCAATCTCCGGTCAGGTCCTAGCATGTTGATGGCTATCTTTGGAGATAGATACGATCACTCAGGCAAACATACATGTGTATCACATACTTTACTTGTGGATCCAATGAAATACGTGTAACCCAAGCTTCCATCCATGCAGATAACCCTGTTTCCAGCCAATCTGACTGGTTGCTGCGAGCCACACAATGATTGTGGCTCAAGCTTGCCAGAGAAGCCTCCCCCAACTGGAATACATTTCTGCCTCCTTAGAATGGCAGAAGCATCATTTCCCAAAACTTTGCCTTGATCCTAATAGTCCTATGCTAAATAATAATAATAATAATAATAATAATAATAATAATAATAATAATTTATTGTTTCTACTCTGCCCATCTGGCTAGGTTTCCTGATACACAAACTTTTCTTCCCACAAACTTTTCCCCCTGGTGACAAACAGTTACCCCCTTGGTAACTGCTACATTTAGTGGAATGTTAATGTTTTTGTTAAGCTTGCCAATATGCATATCATGTGCTGTGTTTGGTAGAGTTTTGTTATGCTGTGTATTTTTGCTATTTTTGTCACCTACAGCAAAAGGGAATTGAATATATGGAGAAGATTATCAACTCCAGTTCCCCTAAAGCAAGGCATTTGAAGTTTGCTGCTGCCTACAACCTTGGAAGAGCTTGCTATGAAGGATGTGGAATTGAGATTTCAGAGAAAGATGCTGAACGGTAACTTTCACGAGACACCTGTGCTACGTGGATGCACTTTTGAGAAAGGTCACATGTGTTAATGCCTCTTTCACGCACGCACACATCAGTCTTTGCCTCGTCACACCACATAGCTATATTACTGGTAGGAAATGTGCACAGCAGGAATCATTTTCTCAGCACGGAGACGAGGAGCTCGGTCTGCCACTTTTTCCAGGTACCCACTTAATTGTAATTGCATCTGGACACTGCAATATAGAACAGCCCTAAAGCAGGAGTGGGGAAGCTTTGTTGTTGTTTTTCACTTGTCAAAGCCAGCATTCACTTAGGAGTAATCTGTCAGGTGTCATTGGTGGGCAGGGACAGAGCCTCTTTGTCCATGCATGCTATCACCTTTTAAAAAACATTTCATTCCCTTCTCCATCACCTCCACATAATGGGTTTGGCTGCCAGGAGATGGAGCAACAGATTAATTTTGCCAGAGGTCTGAGCAGATAACTTACAGAGGGCTTTTTAACTCTCCACCTTCCATTGCTTCATCAGTCTTGGGCGGGATCTAGACACATCAAAGAAGCATTTCAGTTTAAAGCATTGTAAATTTAAACAGGGAAAACAGGTAGAGAAAAACAGGACTCCACGTCGCCATCTGGTTTCACAATGTTATATGGCACATAAAGGTAAAGGGACCCCTGACCATTAGGTCCAATCGCGGACGACTCTGGGGTTGCGGTGCTCATCTCGCTTTATTGGCTGAGGGAGCCAGCGTGACTAAGCCGCTTCTGGCGAACCAGAGCAGTGCACGGAAATGGTGTTTACCTTCCTGCCAGAGTGGTAACTATTTATCTACTGCACTTTGATGTGCTTTCGAACTGCTAGGTTGACAGGAGCAGGGACTAAGCAACAGGAGCTCACCCCGTCACGGGGATTTGAACCGCCGACCTTCTGATCAGCAAGCCCTAGGCTGTGGTTTAACCCACAGCGCCATCCACGTCCTATATCACACATACAACGCACATAAATCGCTTTTTCTTTACCAGTCTAGCTCTGTCCATTGCTTCTCCCTTTCCCTTTATTCTTCTGCCCACCCCCATATAAATTCAGTCAGTGAGTCACGGGTTACCTATGCCTGTTTTAAGAGGAACAGGCCAACCATGCCACTCATGTTTTCCTATGTCTTCCAGTTTATGGTTTATTGCTGCAGACCACGGGAACCCAAAAGCAAGTGTAAAGGCTCAAACAGCCCTTGGGATGCTGTATTCAGCAAAGCATCGAAAGGATCTGAAAAAGGTACGTGTCCTGCTTTGGCTTACATCACAAAGCTTGATTCAGGTGTGCTGTCCAGTTAAATGAGGCGGCTGTGATTTAGATGTGGCAAGAATCAAGTGAGTAGTACAAAATACTTGTGCATCCACAGCTGGTTTGCAATGAAACGCTGCCAAGCATTTTAAGGTGTTTCTTAAGTACCTGGTGCCTTTTAACATGCAGCACTTATTGCCAGGGGGGAGAAAGTTTTACAGCAGCACTGTCCCTAATCTGCTTGTAGCTGTAGGCAACTAGGCATGTGTAAGAGCTATTGCAGGGGCCAGCAAACTTTTTCAGCAGGGGACCAGTCCACTGTCCCTCAGACCGTGTGTGTGTGTGTGTGTGTGTGTGTGTGTGTGTGTGTGTATTAGGGGGGGGGGGGATGAACGAATTCCTATGCTCCACAAATAACCCAGAGATGCATTTTAAATAAAAGCACACATTCTACTCATGCAAAAACACCAGACAGGCCCCACAAATAACCCAGAGATGCATTTTAAATAAAAGGACACATTCTACTCATGTAAAAACATGCTGATTCCCAGACTGTCCGCAGGCCGGATTTAGAAGATGATTGGGCTGGATTTGGCCCCCGGGCCTTAGGTTGCCTACCCATGAGTTAGTGGCTCTTTGTGAAGCTACATCCCCATTTGCATCAAAAGATGATCCAGCCATTATGACACTGATGAGAACAGTATCCAGCTGCACGTTGGCAGTGCATGTAGAAGCCTGGTTATACAGGCAAATCCTCCTTGCTTGAGAAAAAAAATACCTATTATCTTTTCTCTATGTGAATAAGGTCTCCTCTCAAGCATGCTTGGTATATTAAACCATTTTAGAAGAGCTAGCTTCTACTAACTTTCAGAATAAACTACGAGACACAGTAGCCTTTCACCTTATCTGAATTTAGGGTTCCGGATACCCATATCACTTATGATTGTTGCCACTGCAAGAAGTGAAATGTCTGGTCGTCCCCCCCCCCCCAAGCCATTTGCTTCCCTGAGTTTTCAAGCAAAACACACTTCCCCCATGTAAGCCAAACATTCTTGCCTTAGCTTTCAAATACCCAGGAGAAAGAAGGATCCAACTTGCACCAATATAAACTCAAATAATTCCCCCCCAAGAAATTGAGCCACAGCAATTATGAGAATAGTTTAATGTACTACCAGATGAAGGGCAGTGTAGAAATAAAATGAAGATGATAGCAGCACTACAAAGAAAAAGAATGAAGTGGTACGTTGGCAAAAGCAAAATTCACTTTCGACCCTTTGACATTTGTGGCCAGGTTTGCGTAATGAAACACTAATGAGCTGCGTGGGTTGGCACATCAGACTTGGATCTCATGATAACAGCATTAGTCATTTGAAGGAAGGCTTTAACATCCTGGGGTAATTTAACAACCAGTCTTTTCTTAATGCCATGAGCTCAACATTTCAAAAAATAAGAAGGCATTAAATATCAGAGAAGTTCTGCATTTATAACTAAGCAAAACATCTGGCAGGCTGTAAATAGAAACATTGGCTTGCTCTTTTTAAAAGATTGTGTTCTAAGATTAAGTGCTCAAAAACACTTCCACTTGTCCCACTGCTTTCCCCCAGGAAAACGTGCTGTTTACTGCTGAATCAGAACAAAACGTCAATTGGGTTTTCTGCGGATCAACATTTGTTCCGATTCAACAGCAAGTTTTCCTAGGGAAAGCAGCGGGGCAGACAAAGAACCTCTCGTACCAATGCCTATCAAGCACAGGGCAAGCAGAAATGTGGTGGACAAGCCCCAAGAGTCTATACTGCAGTTGGTAGCCGCCCATACCCTACGTCAGAAGTGCTGGCGTGTTCACTACCATTTTCACTGCCATTTATGCATATGCCTAAATTGGGAATCGCCAACATTTTTGGGACCATGAACAAGCAGGAGAAACTGTTACGGGCACCACATATAAACTCCGCAACCAAGGCCACACCACAACCTGTTCTATGGGCTGCAACAGAATGTTTCTTTCAAGCCTGATTTCAGCCAGGGCAGGGGACCCCGTAGGCGTCAGCAAAAGCCCCTGTGGGAACCACATTGGTACCCCCTAATCTATGTAATCCTGTCAACCTAGCAGTTCCTGCCAACCTAGCAGTTCGAAAGCACGTTAAAGATAAATAGGTAGATAAATAGTAGTAGATAAATAGGTACCACTCCAGTGGGAAGGTAAACGCCGTTACCATGCGCTGCTCTGGTTTCGCCAGAAGCAGCTTAGTCATGCTGGCCACATGACCTGGAAAAACTGTCTGCGGACAAACGTCGGCTCCCTCGGCCAGTAAAGCACGATAAGCGCCACAACCCCAGTCGTTTGTGACTGGACTTAACTGTCAAGGGTCCTTTATCTTTACCTTTACCTTTTCTGGCTATATAATAAGAGAGCCCTCAAATCAGTTGGCTAAAGTGCCAATGACATGTAATTTAATGGCCGTTATATTATGGTGAATACAAGTCTACATCTCTGCCTAGCCAGTGAGGCTGCTCGTAAGGGTATTTTGTACGGTACCCAATCAACCATGTTGCCACTACATATGTTTCAAAACCCCATTCTTTCTCCTACAGGCCTTCTTTTGGCATTCAGAAGCTTGTGGGAATGGGAGCCTGGAATCACAGGGCATCCTTGGTCTTATGTATTTTTATGGGCACGGTGTACGTCCAAATTTAAAAGCTGCTCTGGAGTGCCTGACTGCAGCCTCAGATCGTGGGAATGTCTATGCTAAAGGTCACTTGGTGGAATATTACTACAAAAGGAAATTTTTTACAAAAGCAGCTGACTTTGCCAAAAGGTAAATTAATTCATTAATAGTTACAGATAGGTAGCCGTGTTGGTCTGCCATAGTCAAAACAAAAAAAATTCCTTCCAGTAGCACCTTAAAGACCAACTAAGTTAGTTCTTGGTATGAGCTTTCGTGTGCATGCACACTTCTTCAGATACACACTTCAGTGTATCTGAAGTGTATATTCACTGTATCTGAAGAAGTGTGCATGCACACGAAAGCTCATACCAAGAACTAACTTAGTTGGTCTTTAAGGTGCTACTGGAAGGAATTTTTTTTGTTTTAATTCATTAATAATTCAAGTGGAAGCTAACGATGAAAACAAAGGCATTATTAGATCAGTTCCTAAAGAACAGATACATAGAAATATCGTACCTTTTAAATTTTGTGTTGCTGATCTTAAAAAAAACAATTCTGCTTGTTGCAACTAAATTTCCTCTCTGCTTGGCTCTCCTTGCTTTCTCCAGCAAAAGGGAAAGACCGGGGGGGGGGGGGGAGAACAATCAGTTTTATGTTTTGCCCTTAATATCCACTAAATTCAGGATACTAGATTTTAAGTGGGAGGAACACATGTGTTTACCCAAGAAAGGCATAATTATCTAGTTCATATCTGGTGAGGCATGGTGGTAAGACAATTTTCTTCATGTCACTATTCAATAAAGAATTATTTTACTTTCCAGATTGCATGTTCAAGTGCTAAAGTAATCTTCTTCTAGCTCAAGGGTTTTTTCAGCAATACATCCAGCTTCAGTTTTAAAGCACTTGGATGTCATTTGAGAATGGAGAAATGATTCAGCACTCTCATTTTTGCCTTAATGGCTTTGTTAAATGATGTCCTAGAACTTTGGGAAATAGCTACCATTCCACTTGTTCCTACCTGGTTTGTGACAAGAATGATACATCTAACCTTTTGCCTAATGGTGCCTGTCTAAGCATGCTCACTCAGAAGCAAGGCTCACTATGTTCAGTGGGGCTTACATCCAGGAAAGTGTACATGGGTTTGCAGCCTGTATCTGACATTTCTGGGAAGAGTCTCTGAAGACGAGGGAATGCAGTCACAGACAGAACAGGAGTGGGTTAGTTCGGCACCCCTGCATCAAGAGTTCCCAGACTCAGAGCAGCAGATTCAGAAGGCTTGCAGACAGAGAGAAGGGAAGAGTAGATGACATTGAGGGGATTGCTATGCAACCAGGAGGGAGGCAGCATTTAGAGGACTCTTCTTTTGAGGGGGGGGAGTCCACCCACCTTCTCCCCAAACCAGAAGAGCTGAAAGGGAAGTATAGACTCAGGGCGAAGACTCAGAGTGACCAACTTGTAGTTAAGAGCGGCAGGCTCAGAGCTGCTCTCTGGGTGTTAATTGTAAATAAACATACCGTAAAACTGCCAGAGACTCGTTAATTCTTATCGGAGCTAGCTTGCTTGCCTGCCTGAGATCATTACAACAAGTCACTATACTACTGTGAAATCTTTGGGCCAAGCTCAACATTACATTATTCACATTGCCTGGCCTTGTACAAGTTGATTTCATTTTTGGTTTAACCCAGTAGGGGCTGTGTCCCTACTTGCTCTGCTCGCCATTCCTCCACATTTACTCCAAGTGGTTCCCCCTTCCCACCCATGCAACTACTAAGTTTGGTTTTCACCACCACAACCCCATTTCTGCAGCCACTTCTCTATTCTTTTCCTCAGCCCTGCTCCACCTGGTTTTACCTTCACTGCCATGTCCATTTGTGGGCTCTGCGTCCTTTTTCTCTCACACAGGAGACAGCTGAAGAATGGAAGACGGAGATGTTTGAGTACAATGAGAAGGGAGGGACCCTGAGAAGAGAGACATGCTGGTGTTCTGGGAAGGGAGAGCAGGGAGGAAAGCCCCAATTAGGACTGGTACCATAGTAGGGGGAAAGCCCTATTTCCTCCCAACCCCCAGCATGCTCTCAGTCTGGATCACCACCTTCCCATGTCAGTTATTTGTTTAACACATAGCCAGACAATTTGAACACCATCATGTCTGTAAGTTGCCTTTAGTCCTATCAGGGGAAAAGGCGGGGTATAAATAAATATAATATAATATAATATAATATAATATAATATAATATAATATAATATAATATAATATAATATAATATAATATAATATAATATAATATAATATCTAGTCTGGCCCTTAATTCTCCCAACTTATAATGATTAGCTTGCTTTGCTATGAGATCACAACAAACTTCTAATCTCCCACCTCCTTCTGACAGCAGCAGCAATGCCAGCTTTTGCAGACCCTTCTCGTTCTAATGCTGTTTTGACCAAGAGCAAAAGGCTCTTAGTATTTAACATCCCCTCCATTTTTTCTGAAAACAGCAACAAAAGCCCTATCAACATGCTTTTCATGTTCAGGCAAATGAGAATGAGAAGACAAGATGTGTGGGGGCGGGGACTATGACACAAGCCTGTCTCTGTTGCTGTTTCACAAGGAATATGGCTTTAACAACCCTTTGCTTGTCTCTTGGTTCATTTGCAAAAAGTGGAGCAGGGCATGAGGATTTTAGCACAAAAATGCACCAATTATACAAGTTATTCCTGCTTCTTCCCTTAAACATCAACATGTAAGGACGCTGTCATGCTGAGGTTTGCGTGGCTGCTGGTAGGTATTTAATAAATAAAAATAAAAACAAGTAAACAGGGCAAATGACAGGCAGGCAGGTGAGCAAACAAGCAGTGCAGTGGCAGGCAGCCCTGACAAATTTATTTAATGGCGGGGGGGGGGGGGAGGCGCATCAGAGAGCTGTTTAGCAAGGCACCCTGAAGTACCTCCCTCCAGCTGTGTTAGCATTCCAGAAAACTGCTCTTTAAAGCACCTCCCCATTGCTTTAAAAGGGCTTAGCAGAAGGTGGGAGTAGAGAGGTGCTTTGTGCTAGCTGTGACTGCTGCGGAGGGATAGCAAAGGGGTGGGTGTAAAGTGAGAGGTTTGATCAGATGTGGAGGACGAACAGTTGGCAAAGTCGTAATGGCGGCCCCCAAGTGTTCTGAGAATAACTAACCTTTTACCTTGTATTGTGAATCCAAACAGGACTGCAGAAAATGATGACGTTGAAAAGTTAGCAAAGGCAACAGACTGCATTCCTTTTTATATAAAGAGAGGGCTTGCTATGGCTTCCTTCTACCTGGCTAGATGTCTCCAGTTTGGCCTAGGAACACAACAAGATTTAGCAGCAGCTAAAAATTATTATTCTAAGGTAAGTTGCTTTAACTCTGTTAGTTCTTTGAGGCGACATTATTTGGATTTTCATTCGAAATACTTTTTTTAAAAAGTGTGTCCCCTTGTAGCTTTGTAATATAATACGATGAAGGTATAAAGTTCATTTGCAATATGGTCACTTTAATTCATCTTTGTGTTTATAGGCATGCAGGCTGGATCCCGATCTGGCTTCTGAACTTGAGCTACTGGCTAATCATGGGAGAATTTAGAGCAACATTTTGATGAATCTGAGCAAGTTCCGGCAGTTTGTCTTTATAACGACAAATGTCAGTTGTCGTTCAGCTTTTGATAAATCATGGTTATTATTTCAAGCATTTTAGGTACATAATGTTCTGATTATCTTCATCTAAAAGTAAAGCATTGTATGAGTTACTTTCAGTGTTACATAACCATCAAGTTTAGGTCAACGTGCATTAAGTTCAGAACTGTAGCTCTGTTACCTGGTATCAGGGTGGGGTGCAGGACTGTCTCTCACCATTTCTGACAGTTCGCCATGCTGACTGGGGCTGATGGAATCCAACAGCATTAGGAAGGCTGTCCAACCCTAGTTTACTTAATAAAAAGTGCATCATTAAATGCATCTTTCATTGCCTACAAATACTTAAGTTTTGAAGGCCAGCTTATTAAATACCCCTCAGTTCTTAGATAATTTTTCTTATTTCAGTCATCAGTTGCACATTGCAAAAGAATACTGGAATTAAACAACTGAACCATCCTTTACATATACTACTTTGTTGAAAAGTCCCATATCAGACCTTTCTAGTATTGCTGAACAGTAGCACACCCTGTAGATGCTGAAGCTTTACAATTTAGTCACCGTCTGTTTGTCAAGACATGCCTCTTGGGCAGCTGCATGAAACTGGTGAGCACTAAACCCTCTGCCCTGTGTAGGTTGGCATATTGCAGAATCAAAGTAAACCGTGAGCTCAGGCATGTGGAGTTGATCACTGACACACTGTGACACATTGTGTGCATTTGAAATTGTACCATAAAAGTCCCTTACTATTCAAAAAGCTATTGGGCATTTCTTCAAGGCAGTAGTGGCTATGTTTTGAGCTGGCAAAGGATTGAGCCACCCACTCATGGAAAAGCGAAGTGGCTGTACTGCGGCATTTTTCTTTAGGAACAAGGAATTGAAAAGGGATGTTTTCTCCATCTGTTAAGGTGTGGGGGGAGACCCAAAAGCCTTTGGGGCCTACTCAGGCTTTGGAAATACCACCACATTTCCTAGCTGGACTAAATTAAGTTTCAAAAAATTCAAAAAGCAGGAGTCTCCAGCAATGAATCGGCAACCTTCGCATTAAATCCAGTTGTTCTTTTACCAGTGCTTTAAAAAGAGCCACATTTAGGAAAATAGCTATATAAATGATATCAAGAGGGGATGAAAGGTTTAAGTGAACAGGTTATTAGTATAATTGTTTATGCAATGAATGCCAAGTCATTCATTCATGTGATTTATGACAACATGAAATCTATGTTCTGCACCTTGCAGAATCAGTGCAATTCTCTCTGAAAGCAGCACTTTGACCCACTGAAAGTGTAGCTTAATTATGAAACACTACAGTTCATTTTTGTTATTTATTGCTTACAAAGGCTCCAAACTATGGGAAATCTTTGGTAAAAATAAAAACAATAAAATTTACACAATATCTTTACATATATTGCACAACAAGGCTCTTCAATACAACAAGAAAATAGAGGAATGTTCATTATCCTCAGCAAGGAAATTAACTGTACAACATTCATTGGTATACCACTAAAGCAAAATGCCTTTCATAAATGTTTTAAAATACTCTATAGTTCTTATACCTTATATTAACATTTACATTTCAATCTGCATCTTAAACAGAATTATTCATGTAACAAGTTAAATAAAAGCCAGAAACTACGCAGTGCTGGCATTCTACCGTATCGTCAGTTCTTTCAAGTCTTGTTTGCTCCATGTAGAATTTAAAAAGAAAAGAAAAATACAAATTTGCAGTAGTCCTCAGCCAGCCCTCTGTGGAAAAGAGGGAAATAAGTTACATGTCTGCTATTAAGAACAGACATGTCTCTAGTAATTCACTTGTGCAGATTCAAACCTGAGCTGCTTTAAGCTGTTCTAAATGAGTTCGCAACTCAGGACACAGTTCAATTAGCAGCAATTCCAATAACACCTGGAAAAGAAGAGAGATTAAAAGCGTTTCCCCCCCTCTTTCTGAACTGGTAATTACAAACTTGGATAGCAAGTCATTAATAGGTGCAGAGATCAAGCCCACACACCCTGCCCCCCAGGACTACCACATGGATCCCACAGTGGTCAATTCAGGGACAAGGGGCATATGTGGAAGGAAGTAGCTGCTATAAAGTCCACAGATTATTGTGGGGCCCGTTATGCTTTCCTCAGAGTGGCTGTCCAGTAAAAGCCTTTTCTAAGGTATTATACCTAGTTCCACAAGTTCTCGCTGGAAGCTGCCACGCAACTCTGGCGGTGGGCAGGGCACGGCCCCATGGGATTTCACCACCCCAGGCGGCTGCTTCAGGCTGCCTCATGGGCGGGCTTGGCCCTGTCTGGAAGGCTACAGGTTGTCCACTATGTACTATGGTTCATTGGCTGTTTTTTTAAAAAAACAATTTGCACATCTGACAGTTGTAGAACCACACATGGAAAAATGCTCTTGGTAGCCCTCGGGAGGACCAAATCCTTATTATTCATCAGTGTTTACTGTCACCTACAGGGCTCTGCACAGATTTTCACATACCTACGAAGACTTCAAGGATTAGTAAATTTATCAGGTTTAGATTATCCCTCTTCTGCCCAGTCTAAACCAAAATCTCAAGTGGCAAAGAACTGCAAGGGGATTTTATCTCCCAAATTCCACATTTCCCTCAGTGGATCTCACCCATCCCTGGTTAAAACAAATTCTGCAAGTTAATTCTAAAAGGTTAGAGGATAAAACAGCTACTGTTGCAGGCCAAAGGGTAAATGCCAGAAACTAACACCAAGAATCCGAGTTCTGAGGTCTGAAGGAAGAGTAATTTTAAGTAACAAACCCATGCAATAATGTGCTGGTAACTCACATAAAGAAGATGCTTATTGGCCTTGGTTTCTTGAAGTGCATTGAAGACTTTGATTACACCATGGCGAGCATTTTGCTGACCAACAAGACTCTGTAGTGTATCTGAAAGAAAACATATTTAATTTTGGTGACGTATCTGCTACTGTGTTTTAAAACACAGTATTAAAAATTAAAAATATATATGCAATGAGCAACGTAAGCTGTGTATTGAGATACTGATTCAAAAGCCTGCATATCCAAAATGTCAAAATAGATTCCTGTTATCTATCTTTTAAAAACAAATCAGAGATTTTAACATCAAGAAGAATATAATATGGATTAATACACATGTAAAGTGCCTTTTTATTTTCAACATTTGGGAGCAGTAGATTTAGTTCCCTGCTTCGCTGCTTTTTCCATATCACCTAAATGCCACCCTGACTTCTTTTAAAAGAAACAGTACTTCTACCCACAGAGTAACATCTGACAGACGTCAGGGATCCGTATAAAGGTTAAATATGCAACTCTCTCTGTGTGTGTACTTGGTTTGCTTAAAATTTAATCTCATAGACTCTCACAGATTTGCTTATTAAAGTGGGCAGAGTTTAACTCTGCCTGTGGAGTGTTTTGAACATTCTAAGGCCTAAACAAATGATAAAGATTGTTTATTACCATAATCTCCTTTGATTCATTACATTCTGAACATTAACATATGACACGTGATTTGATATGCTCACCTGGAATGTTTTCAAGTAATTTTTGCTGTGCTTTCTGTTTCGTCTCCCGGCTTTGCTCTTCACTTCTGGGCTTTGAGCTGGATGCCAGTTTTCCATTTGGCCAAAAAGCATCTCGGAACACATTGATGTAGTAAACAAGCATTGGTTCACTGAAGATCCAATTTACAGTGTCGCGAATTTGCCTTGAGGGAGAGGCGCCAAGAAGAAATGGTCATAATACTACAGCCAGAGTAGACATGCTTTTAACCCACTTCAAAACTTCCTAGAGACAACTTGCACATCAAGCAACAAAAATAGGGTTTCCATGAGGCAAATATCCACCTAGATAATATGTTGCTTAGACAATACAGCAACTTGGACTTATCTAAATGTTACTCTTACAGCTGCAATACCTAAAATTTGGAAAATAAAAAGGGGGGAGAGAGGGAGAGAGAGCTAGGAACAGGATAGCAGCAAGCAGTGAAAACTAGGTTTGAGTAAAACAATAACTGGCAGTAATAATAAAATTATACATAAATGCAGCTATAATAATATTGACTATAAAACACAAACTTTTTAAGTTTCAACTTAAAATGTGATACTACTGTATTGTTGTGGAGGGGGAAGCAGTGGTTTATTTTTATTTTTTTTAAAAAGGTAGAGGTGAATCCCACTTCAAAATGTTTGAGAAGCACTGTTCTATGGAAACATCCAAATAGCTAGAAATCCTCCATTCTCATGCCCCCTCTGGTGGCTTCTAGTCACATTATATTTCAATGCAACCACTGTGTGTCTACATCTGATACTGGCTAATTCAGCATCCTGAAACTCTTATGCTTTCATTTAAGGGGGGGGAGGCAAATTTCTAATCCCCAAAGCTGCAAGGACAGGTTTGGGAGTTTGTAGGGCATGCCTGATGAAGTCTCATAAGCTTGGCAATGTGCTGTGTAACTCTCATCTCCCCCATGCCTGACAGAATGAGAATTATGCAAAATAAGCAAATACCGTATTTTTTGCTCTATAAGACTCACTTTTTCCCTCCTAAAAAGTAAGGGGAAATGTGTGTGCATTTACTGAGTGAATGCAGGCTGCACAGCTATCCCAGAAGCCAGAACAGCAAGATGGATTGCTGCTTTCGCTGCGCAGCAATCCCTCTTGTTGTTCTGGCTTCTGAGATTCAGAATACTTTTTTCTTCTTTTCCTCCTCCAAAAACTAGGTGCGTCTTATGGTCTGGTGCGTCTTATGGAGCGAAAAATACGGTATATACAAATTGATGCAGATCACAAATTTGAATTTCCTTGGCACCAAATTTTGGGAAAGCCTGGCTCTCCCACCCACCCTGCTTTCTGGTTCAGCCCGGAGTACATAAGGATTTGTGACATACAAGGTGCATGGGGAAAGTTAAGAAAGATTTGTCTGTAATTCCGAAACGAAGCTCGTGAAATTTTAACTTTCCTTTTCTACATACAAACATGCAGAAGCTAGTTTCTGAACAAACATGCTAGCAATGTCAGTGCTGTTGTCAGCTGTTCCTGCATCAAGCAGCTGATTCAGAGTACAATTCTAGAAGCAGAGAAATCGTAATGCACTCACTTGTTGATGGTTCTTCCAAAAGTGATTTGAACTAGTGCAATTAGCGTCTTCCTCACCCACTTAAACACTAAAACAAACAAAAGCAAGCAGCACACAGAAGTCAACTCCAAGCATGCAGTTAGGGTCTACTCAAATACTCTTAAGTATATGTTCACGTTATGCTGTTTACTACGTAAAAATCCGCCCCCTTTTAATTACTACAAGTGATTATGTGACTTTTCCTACTCAGCAGCCTTCATAGGGAGCCCAGACAATGTTTAAAAATGGCAAACCTTTCTAGTGAACAATTCTTTCCTAGTGCTTATTTGCACACAGATGGTTTGAATGTATCAGGATACAAAACTCATTTATTTATTGCTACATATTTTCAGTGCTTTTTTTCTAGAAAAAATAGGTGCTGGTACTCACCACGAAGTTGTTACAGAAAGTGTCACACTTTTTAACAACAAAAGAGGTGTAGTGTACCCTTGAGTACCCCCTAAAAAAAAGCACTGCCTATTTTACATTGAGGATTTTAACATATAGCATGCAACACTAATACACCTTTTTCCATGTGGAAATTAGCTAAAGAGTTACACTGCTCAACATGCTCAACCTCAGAATGTTTCTTTACAGAGTTATTTCTGCAACACAGGGGCTGCGCATTAACACTAAACCATGACTAAGACATATGCAAATGAGGTGCAGGAAACCTGATTTATGTGGGCCGCGGGTAGAACAATTTTACCTGTGTAAATGTTGCAAGTGCACCTACCCAGGTCACAACCATGCTAATGCTACATGCAAAAAGCACGCGTCTATGCAGTGAGGTGCATGTAGAACATTTTACATACGCAAGTGCTTGATTTGACAGAAAACCACCTTCCCATATTAAAACTGAGCATGAAAATGTGGTGCATTTCTCTCATCCTGATGAGTGCACTCACAGAATCATAGAATTGTAGAGTTGGAAGGAACATCACCACGGTCATCTAGTCCAACCCAACAATGAACAAGACCACTGCTTACTTCCTCGCAGCTCAAATATCTCTCCTATCAGCATGAAGCAAGGCTCCGCAAGGGCATCCCGTTTCCCATCCACATCTTCTCCATAGTCAGACAGGTCGTCGTCGTCTTCAGCCTCCTCCTGGACAAACCAAACAAGCACAGGGTGGCAAAGGTGGTTCCAAAAGTTATGGCGGCCATTTTTGCTCCCCATCTAAGATAGCAATCTGAGGCTGCTCCCTCCGCCTAATGGTGGAGCCACCCACACTGTCCAAGTCTGTACCTCCAGCAAAAATTTATATGCCTGAGACAGGCATCACAAATTATTTCAAATTAAACATTTAAGTAAGAAGATACTATGTAATGCCCCTGCATATATAAATCAGCCGTCAGATCCAGATTTACGCCTCTACATCTTGTAGCCATTCAAAGGCTGTCCACTTGTTTTATGCTAATGCCAAATCTTCACTCCCATAGTCCATTATCTCTTACTCTTTCTTGCCAATGAATTAGGGAGGACAGCCATGGCAGTAAAGGTTGAGCAGAAGGTTAAGACCAATGGTGCTTCTACAGTGGTACCTCAGGTTACATACGCTTCAGGTTACAGGCGCTTCAGGTTACAGACTCCGCTAACCCAGAAATAGTACCTCGGGTTAAGAACTTTGCTTCAGGATGAGAACAGAAATCGCACAGCAGCGGCACAGCGGCAGCGGGAGGCCCCATTAGCTAAAGTGGTGCTTCAGGTTAAGAACAGTTTCAGGTTAAGAACGGACCTCCAGAACGAATTAAGTTCTTAACCAGAGAACTTATATATACCACTGTATATTGACATAAGCTTTCTAGAATACTGCCTAGGCTTTGCTGCCCAGGATTCTTCAACTGAGCAAGGCATGGCTTAGACTTGGGTCTCATGCATGCCATTGTACGTGCTTCAATCACCAAAATTTGTGTACCTGGGCACAAGCCGCAATGGATTTCACAATAGCTTTCAGTGGAGCTTGAACAGTTGGTGCCAGTGAAATGTGGAGATGGCACAAACATTCATTGGCAACCTGCACTACAATTGGCAGAGCACTTTAATATGCTGTCCATTAGTTCATGTATTTAAATTAATTCTGCAGATAGTTCCATCTGAGACGCTTCCTATTTATTTTGGGTGCTCATCTACCGCAAATATTGCTCTTTGCCCACTCACCTCTTGATGAGAAAAGAAATCACCGGGAAGCCTCTCCAAAAAAGAAGCGAGTGAAAAAGAAGATTTCTTTCCCTGGACATCGATAACCTTGAGGTGTTCTGGAGAAGGGCTTAAAAAGGCATAAAGTGCTTCACTCTGACAGAGCCTTTCATCAGAAAGCAATTTCTGTGGAAAAAGAAAAGCCACCACAATTGTAATTTTCTTTTTTAAGCAGAGCAGATGAAGACTCTGCATGAGGGCAAGGAGTGCTAATCAGCACTGCCGATGTCAGCCAGTCTTAAGGGTTTACAAAATCAGCAGTGATTTCTGGAATCAATACACTTCAGTAGCTCCTAGGCACATTCCTGGCAAGTCTGTTAATTGAAAACAGCACAGGGGAAGCATCCTGTTTATGCTTTTCACACTGGTGCCGTCTAAGTGCGAAGTGGACCTACCTAACAATGGCCTCAGAGAGTTGCTAAGGGACAATCTGTAGGCCTTGCCACCAGTGCTGTCAGTAGCTAACTGGACTTCTCCTAGTAGCTGCATGTCAATGGCATGGGTAGCTGGGTAGTTGTGCAGGCTGCACGCCCCTCTCTCTCCTTGAATATTGGTCAATTGGGGCCATCAAATAAAGCAATCCCATCATCCCCCCTCAACAGTACTTAAAAGAAATTACTAAGATGTTTTACATATTATTTGATCCTGAATAAGAGTTACTTAAGCATTGGGGGAGGGGCTAGAGGGCCAAGAGAACTCTTAAGAAGATTTCCTCTAAGCATGGAACCCCTCGACTGCTTTCAACAGCAGTTTTGGAACTTCAACGAACCGCTCAGCAGAGCAACCTAAAGGAAATTTTCAGCTGCATCACTATTTGGGGTTGGAGAAAAGGGTTGATTAATGAAGTCTGGTCACGGTTGATGGTATGAGTAAGAATGTAGTAGGATTCTGAAACACCACAGAATCCATTGAAAGGTGAAGTGGGAGATGTGGAGCCCATCTGAGAGAGTACCTAGTTTGTCCCAGAGAACGCAACAGAAAAGTAGGAGCTGTTATTGGCTACAGGCACAGCCAACCAGAACAAGTGTCAAGAGCTGTTCACTACATTGGGCTGTATGCTAGAAAAGCCACGTTTGACACCACCAGCCAGTTCTGTGTACCTGACAAGTGTACTTCTTTGATACGCTAAACATATGTAAACCTAAGTTGCACATTTACACAGATCCAAACATATACATCATAACTTACTGTATGATCAGGTTTGCACTTAAAATACCTTGAGTTATACATTTAAATAACACAGGCCTAAATCCAGAGCAATTTGGTCATACTAAAGTCACATCCACATCAACAATTAGTTGTAAGTAATGCCCAATTGAAATGAATAGGACTTCAAATTCGGCTCGCTCTGGATTTGGATTGCAGTATGTGAAAAGGCCAATAAACATTGGGGGAAAATATTTGGAAAACCATTAAAAGGATATACATTGAAATCCAACCAAGGGGAAGCGAGGAAGTCACTTAACAATGTTAATAAGTATAATTTTAATAAGGTTATTATTTATGTTTGTTTGTCTTTTATTTGTTTGTTTATAATTTTGTGAAAATCAATTTTAAAAATTGGGGGGGGGGGGAGAATAAACATTGGGGGAAATGTGAGAATATGCAATCAAGAAATTGAGTTCCTTACTCTAAAGCCCATGCAAAAAAGGACAACGCACCATTCTGAGTTAGTAAAATAAAACAGATATATATATTGTGATTGCTGCTTCTTTGATATCTTACCTGTAAGAAGTTATTTAACTGGTTCTTTGACTTCTCCATAAATTTCTGGTCTACTGATTTAAAGGGCAGTTTGCTGAGTGAAGGCAACTGAGCTTTTTTTAATGATGGGAAGCACTAGGTGGGAGGACGGGGAAAGAAAGCAAATCACAATTATTTCTCCATTTTAATTTACACACTGTCTTTCTTTTTGTCCTGTTCTATTTGGTCAGAAAGGGAAGAACTAGTTTTCGGCTCCTCTGCCTGTACCCTTGATCGCCTGCAGGAACTCTTCCATCAATCAGCCAAAAAGAGTAGCTCTAAGTGCAGTACTAGGCTGCAGAAATAAGCCAATGCCAGCTTAAGGCTCATTGGAACTAACATCTTGCAAAAAATGCAGAGTATAATAGGTTATAAAAGGGTCAGGTCAATGCAATTAAGCAAGTAGAAGAAAGCTGTAAGGCCTTCATACATAGCCAGAATAAAAATGGCAAAATAAGAATGAACCAACAAATAGTTGGAAGGAAAAAGAAAGAGCTATTGTGAAAATAATTTACTTTAGGTGTATATGAAAAGACGGAACAAAGCCTATGTTCCCATTTGCCTTTCAGTGTCAGCTTAACATGTCATGATGCCTTTCTACCACTGGCTGCTGTCACTCACACTCACATGCACACATAGTATGCCTTGCATGCTATGCCTCTTTGACTTGATGTGCTTAAGCCAACTCTCTGAACTAACATGAACACAGGATAAAAAGTTTTAGATACAGCATATAAGCTTACACTCTTCTAGGATGTTGAGAGCCAGTGTGGACTACGCTCTAACAAAACCAGATTAAAAGAACGGGGGTGCGGGGGGCACATGAACATAATGGTGTTTGGTGCTGCTCTGGGCTCCTTTAGGAGGAAGGGTGGGATATGAATTTAGTGAATAAATAATAAACACACAGAAGGCACCCTGTGGTTGGAATACTCCCCTTGAAAGTACCAGCAGCAAAAACACAAGACAACAAAGAGAAAATTGCCAGGTTCCCTGAACAGAAAAATGTTGCTGAGAAGAATCAGTAAATGTAGTGAACAGAAGGGAGACAAAACACCAAGAGAGCGAAAAGAAAACAGCCCAATTTTCTGCCTCACAAGAGCAGAAAAGGGGAAAGAGGAAGGAAAGGGGGCAAAAAAAAAAGGGCTTATGATCAGTGGAGTGATATGTTCTGAACTGCAGGAGCTCATGAAGAGAACCCCCAACTTGATTCTGACCAAACTAAGCCGCCTGATATATATTTTGCTCTAGGAAGGTTAAGCGTGGTCAGAATCAAATACATGTATACACTTTCAGAGTTGTTGCTAAATACATTACTTCTGGTAAATGAGCCACCATAGCGGCTAGAGGGGAATCAAAATTTGTGCTCCCAGGCTTTTTAGACTTGTCTACCCATGTACTACCTGAAACCCAAGGGGTGCATTGGTTGCCAGATCTGACCCCCCCCAATCTCCTACCCCACTGTTATTGAATCTGACTGCCTGGTACTGGATAGCGGGTTGTTGTTTTTGTCAACAGACATGTCTGGCTCCTTCCCTACAATATGGGGGACAGAGGATACAGAAGTTGGCTATACAGAATATTAAAACTTAGCAAGAGCAACTTCCACATGTTCTCCATACCTCACTGAGTTTCCTATGTAGGCTTTGAAACTCGCTGAGCTTTCGGAGTACCGTCCATTCCTTAGCTTCAACGCTGCCAATCTCTTGTAAACTCACCATGACAGAGTAACAGGGCACTTGTTCACCATTTTCTTCTATGACCTAAAACAAAGAAAGGGTTGGTTTATTATTATTATTATTATTATTATTATTACATCATCATCATCATACTGGAAAAGGATATGCATGCACACCTACATGACAGAAAGTTTCCACTTATTTATATATATTTTTTTAAAAAATTAAATAGAAGGAAAAATTCATACTTCGCTGGAATTTATGAAGGCTTTCCACATGCCGAAATTCTCACACCACCAATCTGTTCTTTCAATGTGCAATTGAAGGTCACCGTGTTCTCGCTCCATCAGAGTGATTTCATCCTTCAGTTTAGAAACAATCTGCCAAGCAGGGGGGGAAACCACTTGTTATTACCGGTTATCATATTCCTTCCTTCCTTCCTTCCTTCCTTCCTTCCTTCCTTCCTTCCTTCCTTCCTTTAAAGAAAATCTACACAACTATTGCAACAGATCACTCTGGTGCATGTACTGGACGAAACAGATTAAAACGTGTAGCAATAAGGAAGAGAAATAAAAAATTGTCAGGGAGTGGAAGGGAAAGAGGCAAGGAATTTAGTAAAAGCTCCCAAACCGATTCCCCACCTAAATGACTCTGTCTTGACATAGCAGTACTGCTTAAAAGGTCATGCATAATTTGCTTAAGGTCACGTATAGTTCAGAAATGAAAAGCAAATTAAGCCCTGAAACATAATGATAAATGGAGATTTAGCGCTGAGTTCATGAAAGATAGGGGGAAGGGGGAAATCATTACAGAAAAGTTTTTAAAAGATGCCGTGAACTAAAAAAATTAAAAATACTTAAGATATTGTCCAGCACTAATTCACTTAGATAATTTTTTTTGGGGGGGACACAGTAGGCTGTTAGACAGCTGAGGGGAAATGCACATTCAGCAACCTAATAGATAATCTATGCAGAGAGGTCCAACATCATGGTGCAGAACTAGATTGTAAAGAGGCTTTGGAATCTTTGGACCTTAAAAAGTATGGTTATGCTACACACTATTTTTATGGGTACACACAGAATATTGTGTTTATCTGTAAAACTGTAACAAAGGCCAAGTGGCAATTGCATGACTTCAGATGAATGCATCACATCATGAACCCAGGAATCTGACTTAGCCATGCCTTAGTTGTTATATCACAGCAACATTGCTTTTGATGTTAATGTATGAAGCCCAAGGATGCACTGAAGGATCTGAAAGTGCTGAGGTGGCATTGTGGTTTATTTTATTGAATGAGCAGGAAAAGTGAAATAGAATAGAAGAGGCTTATACTTGATCAAAAAATACACGAGTAACCAACTACCAACAATTTTTTATAAGCAACTCCCATAAAGGCAGTTATTACTAAAAAAAATAATGTTTTTATTGATTCTCCATTGCTCATGGTAACAACAATAAAACAACAAAAATTAAAAATTTTAAAAACTTCTGGGTCATTTGACAACGTTTTACTCCAGAGGTTAGTTTAGTAGAACTCTCCACAGACTGCCATGTGTCAAAGGCAGGTTATGAACATGGTCCTCATGCTGTATGAAGTCATGGAACGGTTGCCAAGTATTTTAAAATTAAAGGGGTTTGATTTCCCCTTGATTGCTCGTATCAGAACAAAAACCAGTTCTTACTGTTATACCAGTAAACACGCCAGATTAATTCCATGTGGCAACACAGCTGCAAAGCTCCGAATAATATTTTCCTGTGATATTGCAATCAACCCACATGGCAGGACCTTCCATGCCAACATCTAGGACTTGGTATCATTTTGTGTCTCATTTACCAAACCAAAGAGCAAGCACTGGAGAAGCAGGCAGGAATGCAGGTTTGATGCTATGCCATCAAAAAGGCCCATAGACCCTCATGCAGCATTTCAGGAATGCTAGAAAGCCCCACTGTCTATTCCACATTGTCACTAAAGTTCATAGTTCAGCAGTAGAGCACCAGCTTTACATGCAGAATGTCCAGAGCTCAATTTCTGCCATCTCCAGTTAAAGAATATCAGGTAATAGATTTGAGAAAGATCTATGCTTGAGTCCTTGGAGAAGAACCAGTGTCAGCTGGAACTGACGATTACTGGGTTATAAGCAATCAAAGATCTGATTCTGTGTCAGACAGCTACATATGTACTTATATTCACTGACAGAACAACACTGCAACCCGCATAAATTGCTAAGGTCAGATTTTCAGGGTGCTGAGAAGGAAACAATATTAAATATTGTATATCATTGCCTTTGTGGAACAATCAGTGGCTAATGAGAAGCCTGGAAAACAGCACCTTCCAATTTATTTTTTGAAGTGAAAGCTCTCTAGAGTCTATCTACATGCCTACTCTGAAACACAGTCTGCCAGTATAATGCATATAAATAACAAAGCCACATACCTTTTTGTCAGGTTTTGGTGAACTGCAGAGAGAATTTAGAGCTTGTCTCTTATATTCAAGTCTGTCATTTAGCTGGCGTAGCTTATTCACAGCGTAACTGGCCTGCTCATTAATTCCGGAGCTTCCTTCATCAATAACTTCTTCACAAACTTGGTTCTAGAAGAGAAAGTATGGGTAGCCAACAGTGATCAATATATGTTAAAGTATAATCCGTTAACTTGACTACCTGGTTTAACACACATGGTCTAAGCAGAAGTAAATAACTGTACCAACTAGAATGAGATCTGGGTTTGAATCCCTCCTCAAATCACAAAGCTCACAGGTTAACCTTGAGCCAGCCACTGTCTCACAGCCACATCATGGTTGTTGTGAAAGTTAACATGATGTGGGAAAAGGACCATGAATGCTGCCCTAAAAGGGGTTTGATGGAAGACGTGTCTACCACTTACTCTTAGCCATAATAATTAAATGGAAGCTCCAGGTTCAGAGACAACACATCCAGTTGTTGGGGCAATAGTAGGAAGAGCTATTGCTGCCTGGCCACTGTTGGAAACAATGATAGACTAAGATGGACCTTTGGTCTGATCCCCCAGCGCTTATGATCCATGTCCCCCAATATTATTATGCTATCAAATATTCTAGTTTTTTACCCAGTTTATCTTCCATGGCAACGACAGTGCATCTGTAGGCATCACTCACCACTTCATCTTTGTCGTCAGATGTCATCTGAACGGTACTCCTCTCTTCTTCCTTCTTGATCAGCCTCTCATACAAATCGCTGACAAGGAACGATGGGTAGTACCTGTCCTTCAGTGTTTCATAAACATCAGTCTGGATTTTGTAAAACACCTCAATGCCTTTGTTGCCTACAAGGCTCTGCTGTATCTCTTTATACAGTGACTTTTCCACAGTAATCTCTCTGCCTTCTACAAAGAAATCCTGATAGATTTGACTCACAAGTTGAGGTATTTCAGCCTAAGGAGGAAGAAAAACCAACATGAAGAGATGCATCCATCATAATCAAGAACCATGCCGTTAAATATATGCTTGTTTATCCTATTCGGTTCTCTGAAGAATGACCCTTGGTTTTAAATATTTGTAAGCATACAGCAAATAATTATAATCATAATCCAGAGTACAGCATACTCAAACAGAAAGCAAGAAGGATCACACCCCATGCAGGTTTTTCTTTATTCCTTTTCATATGGCTGATCCTCAGCAACACATGGTAGGGAGATCACAGCAGCAGACTTCTTCTGCATGTGAACACTAAAAACATTATTTAAAAAATACCAGTGATCTGAAAGATTAAGTGTTAACTGCTTATGTTTTCGAACAGTCCATTTTCTTCACTCATTTCATGAAATAGGGAATTAATTTTTAAATTTGGCCTGGTTTTTGCCACACCAGCACAACTGACTAGACTGATAAAATATCTAGGAGCAGTTTATATGCAATTTGAATACTAAAGCCAATGCCAACTTTTTATACAACACTGGTTTACAATTAAAAGTCTTGCCAAAAATTATTTCCAATAACAAGGTATGGCATATGTTTATCTACTTTGTACCTTGTTAGCATTCTTCAAGTATTCCACGGATTCCCAATATCTGATCAAATATCTCTTATCCACTCTTTCCATGTATGTTCGGAAGTGCTCTCTGTAGGATGGGTTGCACAAAATATCCTCAAATTGAAGAATCTGGAGGGGGGAGGGGGACAATTAATGACATTATTTCAATTAACTAATCTAGTTCACAGGTTACAAACCTCATTAAGCGCACTTATTATTGACAAAGTGGATTAAGGTTGGAATGATCAGCAGAGTTAATCCAAGATTCTGGATTCATTTTTTTTTTAATACCTTACCATTTCCCCAGCACTCTGATAAAAATCTCAGGAGGCATTAAAAATGTTTCATGGATGCAGAGATCATCAGTGCCATCCCCACAAGGGCCCCTCTTAGCACATGCAAGAATGTTTTTGTGTATACTAGGTTCAGCAGCAGCAGCTCCTTGTACTGTATTGGAAGCAGTTTTAATTTATTATTTATTAATTACATTTATAACCTACCCTTCTCTATATGGTCCCTGGGAGGCGTTGATACATAACTGCACAAAACATTTTTTTAAAAGAAGGTCTTTCTGAGCACCTCCGTTTTAAACCATTTCAAACTCCTTCAAAGGGCTGGACAAACATGAGTTTTGAATTTCCCCCCAGTTCCAAGGAAAAGTGCCGAGCAGTAAGGAATTGTATCCAGAAACTGGGGGGGAATAACTCAGCAGCTCACCACACAGCTCTCTGGATACACACCAAATACTAAAAACATAATAAGCAATTGTTTATTCCAAAGAAAGCAGATATAGTATTCTGCTGTTAATCTCTTAAAAAATGGTGAGAAGGTATGCTATGTTGCACAGCCTTAAAGACAATTTTTATGAGTGTTCATGACACAACTGCTAAGACAATGCCCTACCTGATCACACACCAATTATTTACACAAGGAATTAAGGAACACACTATATTAATTTTCCTTTGTGTATCTTCAGAAAGAGTGACTCATTCACCCAATCCAGAAGTTCTATGAATTTTGCAGAACTCCTCCATATAGTGGAGCCCTGAGGGGTGCAAAGTTTCTTCCATTCTCTTCCGTGTCGCTGATGGCTCCATATGCAAGAGTAGCCTCCACTTCTAATCTATACAATTTCCTGGTTGAAGAGCTTTTCCTCACCTCACCTTTAGTTTTGCAATCTGGAGCCATAGCCGTTATGTGTAAAACAGCCAGCAGGACAATCTTAGTCATGCTTACCTTTAAATAAGTCCCAAATAAATAGACAGGACTTGCTCCCAGCAAACATGTCTGAAACTAGAGCATTAACAGCTTAAGCACTAGCTCATATAGCTTCATGCTGAGCTGCAAATGAGACACTGGAATCCACTGCTGTGCTGCAATTGTTACGATACAGAAACAATGAACCTTGGGATCCAAGATGCTCTAACCAAGAACTCAAGAAGCAAGTTAACTGGAGTGGAGGGAAATAAACGTTCTAAAGTGTTCCTTATCAGCACAGTTATATGCCTGCTGATTTGCTATCTGTAACCAAAATCTAGTGGCTGGAAGGGCAAGCAAAATGTTCCGCATGAAAAAAATACATCTGTTTTGGAGGCTCAAAGTATTTCCTGAAAGACCCCAGAAAAAGATGGTTGTTCCTGTTCATTTCACCACCCGAATCAGCTATAGCTTCAGTGTTGATTAAAATAAATTGAACTCCTCCTTCCTGTTAACAGCAATGCTGTCAGGTAGCTGGTAAGATTTGGCTGAGAGATGGTGGTTGATTTTTAGCCAGCAACAAGTAATGTGGAACTGCAGCTGCAGAGACTGCATGCAAGAGCGCCACCTTGTTAGCAGAAGGGGAGCCCCGCAGGAGTGTCTTATAATAAATAATAATAATAATGTCGGTGGCTGTTTTAATTTATTTACCTACCCTACACCCTAAGTTCCCAAGGAGGGTTGCCACAATTTAAAAATACGACATTAAAACCAGTTTAAAACAACTTACTATCACAAAAATAGGATGCATCCTTAAGGTATACATCTCAGGGTTATGTTTTAGAGGCCAGGGCAAAGAGAGCATTCAATGAGAAGGGCCATTCAATAGTGAAGGTGCCAAATGAAGGTTCCACTACTTAGGTGCTGCCACAGAGAATGTCCTCATGCAGGCCACCACCATGAACTTCTGAATGCAATGGTCCTACCAAGAAAGCCCCCTCTGCTGATCTTAGCACCTGAGAGGGCCTTAGGGAAACAGATGGTCTTTCCAAAATTTGGCACCTGAGTTATTTAGGGTTTCAAACATTAATGTGAACACCTTGAATTCGCCCTGGAAACAAGCTGGCAACCAATGCTCCTGCTTTAAAACAGAGGTTATGAGAGATCTAAACGAAACCCCAGAAAGTAACGTGGCCATTGCATTTTGGACACAGCAGGAGCAGGATTTTAGTCGCTGCACATTTCCTGGGTCTTCTCTCTCCCACAAAATTGTTAAAATCTTGCTCTGGGCACTCGTGTACCCAATTCATCCTGGCCTGGCCTTTTTCTCTATGCACAAAAGGTGCACAGTGGGAAACGGGTGCCACTCGTGTGCCACTGGAGGTCCCACCACAAACATTTTAGACTCCTTTTGCACAGCCCCAAGCCACCACAAGGGGGACACGTTGTACCTGGTGGGCGGGGAATTCATAGCAAAATGTACCCTATCTCATTGAACCTAGCCTTGGAGAAGCCCAACAACCTGTTCTCAGACTGGCAGGGTACTGAAAAGGCATGGAAATGTTTGGCAATGTCTGGCTCTCCAAATCTAAAATGGAACAAGAGGGCCTAAAAATCTTGTTCTGGCCACTCCAGAGCATCTACATGACTCTTCTTGCCCTTCCCTTTTCCTCTATACCTTCAATTTACTCTTAAAAATGTCAACGTCTCTGTAAACTGGACTCTTTGAAGAGGAATTTGTTATGCGTACCAGGCAAACAGATTTGACAGGATTCTTCCCCCCCACACACACACCTTTAAATGGAAGGGAGTAGAAGGCCACTCTCCCTCCAGTGATTCTTACTGCTAACCATCTTAAAACTAAATTCAGCCGCTATATATTTCATCCGCTTGTTTAAATAGCTCATTCCCTCTAAACCTATTTCGATGCTTCTAAATCCCCAAGGCAGGGGGAGTCAAATCCAAGGGCATATAAAAAATGCCACAGGGTAATAAAAGCAAAAACACAACTCAGTCTGAAATATTATCGCAATGCAATCACTGGCGCTCTCGTTGTACTTTATTAATTCAGTACTGTCAGGAGTGGTACTCGTTTGCAAATATTTCTTCACAGATTGACTTGCTTTAAAGTAAGAAAGGAATTTAAAAATGAATTAGATGCATCATTATCCTGGTAGAAGAGGCTGTGGTTTTTATGCTTTGGCTGCAAGCATTCGTGCCAGTTTTACCAAATTTTTGCACAATCCTAATTGCATTTACTCAGAAACAAGACCCACTGTTGTCAGTAGAAGCTGCATCCAAGTAAGATGCTTAGAACTGCAGTCAACACAGATACAGTTCTTTAATTGCCTTCTCTTCCAAGCATGTGAAATTTGTATAGTCCTTGAACAAGGCTGAAATGTTCTCACAAGGTCTTGAAAATTCCAGTACCCTTGGTGCCCTGCAATAAACTGAAAGCAGACAGCTATGCTGGGACACAGGCAAGAATCCTGTCACGTGATTGGCTATGAACTAGAAGATCTAATTTTAGAGCTAGTCCACAGCTACGGTGTGTCCCTTTAAGCTTTTTAAAGTCAAGTAGCTTCAAACTCAGGGATGAAAATTCAACAGGTGCCCTTTAACTCTGCCGCATCTCAGGAGGAGTTGAGAGTTGAGACAATGAATCTTTCAGTCTTGATCCTGTGTATGTTTACTCAGAATTAGTCCCACTGAATCCAAGGAGACTTAATTCTAAATGCAAGCACACAGAATTGCAGCCAAGCGGTCCAATCATGTCCACATTTACCCGGAAGAACGACAATTTGTGTTGACTGGGGCAGTGTCCTTATTGTTACCTGTGAAGTCAGCATAGGACAACCTTTGCTGCTCAAATATTCTGCCAAAGCACAGCTGGAACATATAAATTGTTGTATTTTATTATGAAATGTGGAGTTTCTTCCCCATGCCAACCGTATGCCCAAATATATGATTCACATATATTTCATGACAAAATATTTGACAAACTGACTTAGGTAAGCTACTAAAATTATGTACTACATTTCAATATAGCACAATTTTTATAAGAAAGAGGGCCATTCTGGCCTGTAGTATGAGTACCATTATGTTAACTGTGGAAAAAGAGTCCCAGCTTTTAAAGGCTTTCCAAAGAAATTGACAATTTCCAAAAGGTTTCCACTAAAACTGCAGGGGGGGGGGAGAATATCATACAGAAATAGCCACATGAAAAATATAATTCTGACCGAGTATAAGCTTTTAGGGACTTGCACCCTTGTTTGCAAGTTCTGCAACACTTGAAGAACACAGAACAAGGGTATCTTCTGGATCTCGTGCTGAGCTTTAGAATCAGTGAGACTCCATACTGCTTCCCATAGTCAGTGTGCTGTCTGAAAGTTTCTCTCTGTTCTTCCAAACTTTGACAATGCCTGGGGAATCCCCTGACCTTGTGCTTAGCCTTGGGAAGCAGAAATAGAAGCACTGGCAAGGTCACAGTCCCTACAAATTTAATGTGATGAGGACAAATCCCTGAACGGTTGCACTGGGCTTCAAGAGGTGCTCCGGCTCCTCTGAAACTCAAGAGCAGCACTGCAGCGAAGACCTCCGTGCTCCCACTTTATGGAGAGCAAGGGTCAACAGCAAGCAAAAAATTCTGGCTGGCTCTTGAAGCTAGTCAATATTTGTGAACAGTGCTAGAGTCATCAGAGAGAGTCAGGTGCAGGCCTTGCCAATGTCCCTGATAGCAGGCTCACATAAGATATTTTGAACTTTCCAAAGGAAGTGAAAGATAACAAGTATAGAATGTTTTTTTTTTTTGGGGGGGGGAGATAAATCTCTGCATTGTTTACAAAAGCCACAACCTTTCCTTCGTGCACACATGTAGCCGCTGCAGTACTGAGACTCCTCCAGTTTGCCTGCATTTACTTCCAATCAGGTCCTATAACATGAGGCAGAAGAAGCTGCATCAACGCCACCCAGAGAGAGGGGTGGGGAGAGGGAGAAAGAAAGAAAGAAAGAAAGAAAGAAAGAAAGAAAGAAAGAAAGAAAGAAAGAAAGAGCCAGCATGCCTACCTTCTGGTTCTGTGGGCCATCACTATCGTCAAAGATGCCATCTTCTTGCTGGTCATAATCAGGACCTCCCAGAAGCCGTATTCGCTTTTCGCACTGCTTTTTTGCTACTGTTAGCTGGTTAATATACCTCTTCATGTTCCGGGCTCTCAGGTGGTCAGCTTTCATTGCAGCCGTCTCTTTACCTTTACTCTCTATCAAAAACATTTGTTAAAAATTTAACTTTTTGAACTTAAAAAGGTCAGCATGTAATGAATTTTGAAGAATAGACCCATATAGCAGTCTTGACTTCAAAACACACACACACACACAAAACCACACCTTGTAGTAAAAGTAAGGATTGTCTCCTAGTGCCAAGGTATTACAGTTCACAAAAGTAGGTTTTCGTTTCTTTCCTTTATGCCATAAACAGCTAACAGAGATACAAATTGTGCAAGCTGACTAATAAACTTTATTGGTCCACAACACTTTTTATCATCATAGAAATGTATTGTTCATAAACTGTTTACATGTTAGCTTTTTATTATTATTTTCACCCCTGAAACATCTAAGAGTCTTGTGGCACCTTAAAAATCAACAAACATATTACAGCATAAGGTTTTCTGGGAGACAGTCGACTTCATCAGATGTTGTGGGAGGAGGATTGTTAAGGCCGCTCCACTTCCGGGTGGGGCGGTGTTGCGGGCAGGCCATGTGGACTCCCACACACAGCAGGGGCTGGGCTAAGCCCCCACGTCATCGGGGAGACCCTGGCCACATCACACAACCCTTCCCAACCTGTTTTCAAGCGTTCAACATTTTGGCCTTGCTATGGATCTTGGCTGGTTGCCTGTTGAGGGGGCCTGGTAGGAATTTTCCGACTTGGCAAATTGACACTGGCCATTAGGTTTTCACCTACCTCGTAGCAACCGTCACAACTTTTGTAAGGTTTTGCAGTTAGGCATTGGTAAAACCTGGTTTGGGAGAGGGGAGGTGTGGCCATCACCTGCCCCTCCATTTGTAAGGGTATTCCATTAAAGGGATCCGGGGTGTGGATCTTGTCCAAAGCCCGGGTAGGGGCTAGGGCCATGCCACGACCCCATCTGGGACCCTGGGGGAGCTCTTACTTGATGTACAACAAGAGGGCTCCCCCTATTGGTGGTTGACCCTTACTGGACTACCTGCATGGCGGGCAGGAGTCAGATATAGTCAGTTCAATTCCAATGCCTAAGCCAATACCGCTCACATTCTGTAACCAATAAAGTTGTGGCCCAAATTTGCCCATTTAACCTAATATACTGTGTCCAGGTTCAACATAAGGGGGAGGCCTTGGGGTCTTGACACGCAACAGTGAGGTCAGAGAGGCATCTTCAAAACAAAACTGATTAAATGCACATCCATATAGGTTGGTCACAGTCTTTGTCCCACCAGAAAAGAAAGTACTACATTCTCAGTGATCACTTATCTCTTCATAGTTAGCAATTTTCAAAAGATCAGTTGTATGTAAATCTTAGGTGAAAATAAGGAAGGAGTCAAGGGTGTGGGGGGGGTGCTCTTGCTTCCTTGTACATGAAACATTTAAATTAATAGTGAAGGATATCCTGTACACACAAAAAAGCATGTTTAATTGTAAGTGATGTTTCTACAGCAACCATCCCAAACTGATGAGGGCACTTGCTAGAATCTAAAATTATTAAAATAACCCCTCCTTAACAGGAATATTCCAAGATCTCATGGATAGCTTTCTTAATTACAGTGGAACCGTGGTTCTCTAATGGCTTAGTTGGCGAACAAATTGGCTCCTGAACGTCAAAAACCCAGAAGTAGGTGTTACGGTTTCCGAACGTTTTTCAGAAGCCGAACGTCTGATGCGGCTGTTGGCTATTGCTTCCAGGGCTCCTGCACCAATTGGAAGCTGTGCCTCGGTTTTCGAACATTTCAGAAGTTGAACAGATTTCCGGAACGGATTATGTTCGAGAACCAAGGTACCACTGTATAATCAAATTTAACCTAGGTAACAAAGCTATGAATTATAAGTTTGCCAACTATTATTGATCTTGGTGGATGAAAACATGCCTCAAACATTCAGATCAGTTCTGGCGGCCATGAACGGATGGGAGAGTTATCCTATTTTTATAATACAACAGTTCTGATCAACCAGGAAACCATTTGAGCAGGTTTTAATTGTTCTTTGAGGCAAAATTCAGGAAGTCTCTTTGTCCTACAGTTTAAATTTTGTTTATACAAATGTCTAAAAATATGCAGATGAACTTTCAGAACAACCAGTGACACATGTGTTTTAAGATGAAAGAAAACAGGTGTTTCCTTCAGGGAGCCTAACATGGTTCTCAAGGCAAGTTTTGCTCCATTTAGCTCAGTAACAGAACAGAGTATTAATTGAAGATGTTTAAATAAACCCTCTGTTAACTACAAGAAAGAGATTACAAAATTAGCAAAAGAATATAAATGCCTGATCACAACCAGAACAAAAAAAAAATCTGCATTTGCGGAAACACATCTGCCATAATAAAAAGTGAACCGCTGCAAAGCACTAATTACAGAATAGTAAATGATGCATTAATTAGCCTCCTTTATATGCTTCAGGTACTTTACGTACATTAGGAGCTCTCCTCGGGCACACAAGAGGTGCTTCTCGCAAAATGACTGCTAAACAACTTCAAGTCCATGAGATACAAGTTACAAATACAGTGGTACTGAAGCCTTGGAAGTCAAACGGAATCCGTTCTGGAAGTCCGTTCAACTTCCAAAACGGTTTGTAAACCAAGGTGCGGGCTTCCGATTGGCTGCAGGAAGCTCCGGCAGCCAATCAGAAGCCACGGAAGTCCCGTCGGATGTTCGGCTTCCAAAAATAGTTCGCAAACCGGAACAGTCACTTCCAGATCTGCAACATTCGGGAGCCAAAATGTTCAAGAACTAAGCTGTTCGAAAACCAAGGGAGCGTACATGGTTTATCTCTCTCTCTCTCTCGCCAAGACATTTTGCTGCCTGAGGTGAAGGGGAAGGTGGCAGTTCACATACAGATGTCAAATACAGTAGCAACTTAATCTGAGACAAAAGTCTAGTTTAGGGGGTCCAGGACAGGTTATGTGGCGCACACAGTTCTCATGTTATTCTGCCTGGCGCAGAATATTCTGCCTGGCACATCCTCACAACAACCTGTAAGGCTGGGACAGAAAATAACTGGCCCAAGGTCAGCCAGTTAACTTTATATTCAAGATTTGAGCCTAGGCCTTCCCAGTTCTATGGCTTGTCCACAAATGTGGAATCACACCAGCCTGCCTTCCCCATAAAAGTAGAGGTGTCCTGTTATTATGGACCTTTCCCTCTTTAAATAATCAAATCAAATACCCAAATCACAAAAAAAAAAACTCTGCATGTAAAGTGGAAAAGGCGCTGGACAACTGTGGACAAGTCCCTACAACACTGCCTAAAAAAACAACAACCTAAAAGCCTTTCTCCTCCAAACATTAAAAATGAATGAAAGAGAAAAACCTTGATACTGTGCCCAAGATGCAAAAAATAAATTCAAACCATAGTGTTTGGAATTCGCAAGTTATTGTTTGCATTTTATTTATCTACAGTATTGCTTCCCACGAGGCATGCCCAAATGATTTACAATACAATACTTTTTGAGCTATTATAAATAATAATTTGAAATTTAAGCACCTAAGCATTTCCCCCCTCAATCCCTTTGATCTATCCTCAAGGCATAGAATCAAGGTGGTTTGTTTTTTTCATAACAGCACATCCTAGCTAGAACCTTTTGGCCATAATACATCATTATTAGACAGCGGAGTATAACTGAAAACCTCAAAATATTTTTTGAACAGCAACCATCAATAATATGATCTCCAATGTCAATCATAGTTTGTTTTGAAGGTTTTTAAGAACACTATAAAAAGTCACATTTTGGGAGCTGCACAAACTCCGCACTGCTGTACCTGACAGAAAAGCTAGAAGTTAACTGCAACAGCACCTGATGAGAATCTGCAAGAAATTAAAACCCAAGGCATAAAATAAGTGCCGGTGAGAGTTAGGAAAGCTTTTCAAAATGATTTTTTCCTAGCAATGACTACTAAACTATTTTGCATCCCCACCTGCACTCTGAGAGAGTGGGTTTCTCAGTTTCTGGCATTCTGTTCTGACTACAGGGCTAAAGTCTTCCCAAAACTTGTATAAAACCTGAGTGCTATCTATCATCACACTCTTATAGGTAGAGAAGCCAAGACAATACTTTTAAAAAAAGAATCTTGCAGCACCGTTGAGGACTAACAAATTTATTACAGCATCAGCTTTCATGGATTCTAGTCCATGTCTTAATCACAGAATTCAAACATTTCGAACAGCCCCTATTCTACCGAGTAGATTACAAAACTAGATATATGCAACATTTTTGTATTTTTTATTATGAATGTATTTCTCATAGGTATAAATGCAAAAATGAAGAGTAGCATATTTATGCCTACTCAAATTACTAAAAAATTGAAATTCCTTCACCACCCACACCTAAACGATTAAGCTGTACAAATTGGTTCCTGTACACACAGAAGTGCACTTTTTCGCATCGACTTAAAAAGCTAGTACAAATTGTACCTACTTACACTGAAACATTCAAGTGGAAGAAACTGCGTAGCCTCCTACAATTACTGATTCAGAATCTCTTAAGCTCTGAGGGAGCAAGATCTTTTGAAGAAGAAATGACCCCAGGTGGAGTATTTGTCAAAATTTTGAAAGTGAAGGCTATTCTCATACAGAAAAGTACAACTAACAAGGATCTTTTTCTGGCCCATAACCAAGTGGGTAAAAGAACAAGTAATTCAAGACTGTGAATCAGATCTTCTCTTGAAAACACTTGGTTGGCTGAAATTTGAGAATACCACCTTTCCCTAGGCCACCTTCGCATTCTTCCAAAAGTATCCAGTCTGCCACAAGTCCACAGCTAACTTTTTCCACAGCAACTGAGTAGAAATGAGTATTCCATAAAGATTTTTTGCATTCTACAAAAATGTGTAAGGAAAGTCAAGAAACAGAATATACACAGATATTAAGATTTTGATCAATAAGCTTGACATTTAAACCACAGTTGTGACTCAAATGGGAAACTGTGGTTTGAAGAGACAGAGATAAAGCCAACAAACAAAAGGTGGGTGGGTGTGGCTCCAGGATGCTTTTCCAGCTTAACAACACCCTAACAAATTCCATATCCCTTTGGTTCACCCTCAGCAGCCTCCACTATTGCCTGGTATCAATGACCTGGACAATCAAGGATATGGTAAACAAGTATCTGGGAAAATTCAAAATAAAATGTGATATTATTTATGTCTACTTTGAAGCAAGTCTCTGTGAGGTATAAAGAACTTATACAGAGTTGCAGCCTGCAATGCTGATCTGCAGAAACTTATTATTTTTTATTGAATTTATATACCTTCCACTTTTCCTTCTAAGCCAAATAGTAAAGGTAAATGTACCCCTGCCCGTACGGGCCAGTCTTGACAGACTCTAGGGTTGTGCGCCCATCTCACTCTATAGGCCGGGGGCCAGCGCTGTCCGAAGACACTTCCGGGTCACGTGGCCAGCGTGACAAGCTGCATCTGGCGAGCCAGTGCAGCACACGGAACGCCGTTTACCTTCCCGCCAGTAAGCGGTCCCTATTTATCTACTTGCACCCGGGGGTGCTTTCGAACTGCTAGGTTGGCAGGCGCTGGGACCGAGCAGCGGGAGCGCACCCCGCCGCGGGGATTCGAACCGCCGACCTTTCAATCGGCAAGCCCTAGGCGCTGAGGCTTTTACCCACAGCGCCACCCGTGTCCCTATTCTAAGCCAAATAGAACACTATAAAAATAATACTATAAATACTATAAAATTTACATACAGAATCAGAAGTGGTTTGAAAAATACACAGCTCTCAGTTGCTGCACTCCCCTGAACATGGGACAGTAGCACTATAAGCTCAGGGTCTGCCACAAAATTAAGTAATTATTTATTGATTTGATTTCCATACCGCCTTTCTCCTAAGGCACTCAAGATGGTTTACAATTTGAAACGCTAAAACAAACACATTATATAAAACATAGAGTGGCAAAGTGATATAGGGCCAACTGGTAGCCAATGGTATGTGCCTGGGCTGCAGATACACTAAAAAAAACCACTATTGTTAGTTTGTTATATAAACTTTTAAAAAGTATTTTTCTTCTTTAGAAGACACAGGGAGTATTATTTCAACAGAAGCCCATAGTAATTTCACAGGATGATGGAAATTGGAGAGAGCTCCATTTTCTGTCAAGGAAGGAAGGGAGATGTGCAATCAATTCTAAAAGCTGCACGGAAGAGGCTTTGTGACACACATTCAGTGTTCTTTGCAGCAATCTTTCTAATCATGCTGAGGGGGTACTTAAAAAGGACGTAATGAGAGAGATTAGTTGTCAGCTTGTCATCCTAATGGCCATTTGCTGCAAATGTCAAGCAAGCTGCTATGAAGAGAGAAACACTGACGCATTTTTGAGGTAAGGGATTCTTACCTGCAGCTCAGGGAGAGGGGATTTCGGAGGGGAAGGACATTCTAGTGGACCAAGTAGCAAAAGAAAGCAACAACTTGGCTTGCAGCAACCCTTTTTTTTAATAAAGAAGTAGTAGTACAGTGGTACCTCAGGTTAAGTACTTAATTCGTTCTGGAGGTCCGTACTTAACCTGAAACTGTTCTTAACCTGAAGCACCACTTTAGCTAATGGGGCCTCCTGTTGCCGCTGCGCCGCCAGAGCACAATTTCTGTTCTCATCCTGAAGCAAAGTTCTTAACCTGAAGCACTATTTCTGGGTTAGCGGAGTCTGTAACCTGAAGCGTATGTAACCTGAAGCGTATGTAACCTGAGGTACCACTGTACAGTCATACCTCGGCTCCCGAACGCCTTGGAAGTCAAAGGTTCCGGCTCCCGAATGATCGAAAACCGGAAGTGAGCGTTCCAGTTTTCGAATGTTCTTTTGGAAGCCGAACGTCCGACGGGGCTTCCGCGGCTTCCGATTGGCTGCAGGAACTTCCTGAAGCCAATCAGAAGCCATGCTTTGGAAGTCAAACGTTTCGGAAGTCGAATGGACTTCCGGAACGTATTCTATTTGACTTCTGAAGTACGACTGTGGTTAAAACGTTATTAGCGACACTAAAAACATCCAAGGGCACCATTTGCTATCTCAGCAGAGATCCATTGAGTCTTTAATAGTTGTATTCCTGAATATGAATTCTAGAAACCTGATTCCTGGACCTGGAGAGCTTAACCACAGTGGTTTGAGTACTGGTGATTACAAGGCTGGATTACTGCAATGCACTCTATGTGGTGCTTCCCTCGCACTTGGCCTCTAAACTGCAGTTAAGTGTGGAATGCTGCAGTGTAGTTTCTGGTACAGTGAGCTTATAACACCTCTGCTCATTTGTTACCAGGTCATGGTCAAGGTGTTACTATTGGCTTGCTTGTTCCGATTCAGCTGTAAACAATGCGTTTTCCCAGGAAAAGTGGCAGGGACAAACTCTGCTTGGACCTGTGCCTACAAATGACAGCACAAACGGAAGTCTGCATGAGCCCAAGCCCAAACTGTTTGGACATGTATTTAAAAATCAATAACCCAGTGTATGCATTTTCTGCTTGCTAGCAGAAATGGATTCTTGTTGGGTACTATTTCTTTATTTTATTTAATGAAATGTATATACTGCTCAACTGCAATAAAACCTCTAAGTGGTTTGCAAGAAATATTAAAGCTATAGAAACCTTTAAACAAGAAATGGAAAAAAATAAAATACAGTTGTACCTTGGTTTTCGAACAGCTTAGTTCTCGAACGTTTTGGTTCCCGAACACCGCAAACCAGGAAATGAATGTTCCGGTTTGCGAACTATTTTTGGAAGCCAAACGACTGACGTGGCTTCTGGGGCTTCCGATTGGCTGCTGGAGCTTCCTGCAGCCAATCAGAAGCTGCACTTTGGTTTCTAAACGTTTCAGAAATCGAACGGATTTCCAGAACGGATTCTGTTCAACTTCCAAGGTACGACTGCCAAAGATAATTAAAATTAACAGTACAGTAAAAAGAGATTAAAATACATCAACATCTTGCCTAAGCAAAGGTTATAAGCAAGTGCTGAAAAAAGTACACTGAGGGTGCCTCCCTGATAGGGAGCTTAAAAGACTGATTTCTTATAAGTACAAATTGAGTATTATGTGGGATTTGTAACAGTCCATGCCAATTCCACAGATCAAAGCAGCTGAGTGGGCACATATGGGATAAGACGATACTGCAAGTAAACAGTGGGTTTTCCGAGGGAAAGTGGCGGGACAAAAGAAAAACGTTCGGACCCATGCCTGGAAATCATGGATCTGAGCCTACAAATCACAGCACAAACAGAAGTCTCATGCCTATTGTGTATCCTCTCCACTCAGTATCTTATGAAATGGTCTTTCCAGTAAATGAATATATTCATAAATATCTCGCTCTTTGCAAAGGGAAGTTAACAACAACTACTGTTTATATTTTGCCTTTAGTACTATTTCAACATTAGGCTTTTTATGCAATAAATAACCTATTTCAAGTAACCCATTTCAAAGCATGCCTTTAGAAACAGGAACAGAACAAAGATAACTAGAGTATGTAACAAAAATGGAACAGAAAATTATGCACTTAAAATGAAACTGAAGTAAAATGAAGCACGTCAGAAATCCACGTAAAGGCACACAAAAACATTCAAATGATTTTGGGGGATGAGCATGCTATTCTGGGATTCTCACCATGCCATTTATTTATCATTATTCATTAATCTTCTATTATGTTATTTATTTGCCAGTAGTGAAGTTGGCAGTGCATTGTGCTTATCACAATGGATTGCCAGAGGGCAAAACCCCACAACAGAAAAGTCTGTCCTTTCGTCCCCAAATAACTAAAGTGGACAGATGTGAGAAGTGAACCAAAAAGCAAGTAAAATGTACCAGTCTTGAACAAAGGAACAGTCATCTCAGTAAAATAAAAATGATGTACGTGAAGCAAAACTGAAATGGATCAACCAACAATTAGAATACTGGAAAAGTTTTGAAAGTGGTTCCATTGTTGTTGTAGAAAGCTGAAGGCTAAGAGAGGCGTGTTTTCAACCAGCCTTCATTTTTCATCAAATGAAAATACTTTGCTTTAGACTCTCTCTGCATGTAGACAAATTTGGCATCAAAATAAAAATGTGCATATCCTAGGATGATATACATCATTTCAAGACGGTAAAAGAGGGCATGCAATATTACACAGTCGTACCCCTCTTGCATTTTGCAATGTAGCCTCCCCGCTATGTTTGCTTTCCTTATAAAGTAAGAACAGTATTCTCAGTTTACAGATGGGATAGCTCAGTTGGTACAGCATAAAACTCTTAATCTCAGATGGCCATGTAAAGAATTGGTTATCAGTTTTCTAGTTTTAAACACCTCCCAAAAATACGCAACTTACCTTTTTGCCTTTTCAACTGTGGAAAGCTGCCGATAGTGGTTGCTTGAACTATTTCCACTAAAATCTGATACCTAGTTACAAAGAGAAGAATACAATCAGATCTTTTTGGCTTCATCGCTAATAGTACCTATAAGCAACAATGAAAGGAAAGACTTTTGAGTGAGGAGTGGAAGGGCTGAGAAGAGTTTTTGGTTCTATGCAGTATAGAGGATAGGACATTTTGGATTGGTTTAATGTTTACACTGACATCTCTATACTGGTACCTCGCCTCAGGTTAAGAACTTAATTAGTTCTGGAGGTCCATTCTTAACCTGAAACTGTTCTTAACCTGGGGTACTTTAGCTAATGGGGCCTCCTGCTGCCACTGCACCACCGCTGCACGATTTCTGTTCTCATCCTGAAGCAAAATTCTTAACCCGAGGTACTATTTCTGGGTTAGCGGAGTCTGTAACCTGAAGCACCTGTAACCTGAAGCATCTGTAACCCAAGGTACCACTGTACTTCCAAAATTTAACATGCATCCCTCAGAACTTATTATCACCATAACGGATTATAACAGTTATAACTCTCAGGGCTGTCAGACTGTAGCAGTTTTCAGAATATTTTTGTTGTCATATATACAATAATTAAAGGATTAAAAATATTACTAAGACCAGAAATCGTATGCTATCTAAATGTGTGGCTTACAGAAAGACTATAATCTTGCAATTTTTATTCCCGCCCCTCAGCTGAGTAGTTTAAGGAAGACGCCCCCCACCCCTGGCTCATGCAAGCCAGAGGAAGGGGGGGTGATCAACTGAGGGGCATGGGAAGCTGCCCACCCCTCAGCTGATCAAGTTCCCATACTGCTCAAGCCAGTGCAGTATGGGGCTGAGTGATGTATCTCATCTGCTTCTGAAGAAGAAGCCAAGATACATTTCAGACATTGTGATATTATCAGTAAATTGCAGTATTTAGCTGCTGATGTATCACGATGTTAAAATGCAGATATTGCCCAGCCCTGGCTTATATATCTGAGCCTCCCCCTTGGTCTCCCAGAGACAGAGAAATGAAGTGGGCGGATCAATGAGAGAAGACGATGGAGCCTTCGGCTGCTGGGGAAGGACTCAGGGGAGGAGCAGGGACCTTCAGTCCTCGCAACTGATTCATTGGGTCAAGACCTACTGGGAAGGGTTGTGGTGACCATTAGGACACAGCTGTTTTGTTTCTTTCAATAAACAGTTAACTTCACTGACATCGAGTGCTTTATTGTTGACCTATGCCTGCCTCCAGCTCCTGTCAAGGGTGAAATGGGGGGGGGAAACCCAACAATATGCACAGAGAAAGAAATAAGGCCATGCATGCAATCTGACTCCTGTGAGCAGCCTCAGGAACTCTATAAGCCTCCTGGATTGGCCATGCCTGGTATAAATCCTATGATTGTGGCCTATTCCTGTGAGTTCAATAAAGCAAAAACACCTGCCTCCAGAAACACCAGGCTGGAGAATATGCACTTTGGATATGGGTCATAGTATAGCTATTCATGGCCTCAATTACCTGCATGCCATAAATACTAACTAGAACATGCCTGTTCTCTCTCTGATACAGACTTTGCCCCCAATTCAAGGAATGCCAATGGACCTATTTTGTGTCGACTTTCCTATAAACAAACATGGAATTACCTTAGTTGTTTGAGGAACTCAACATCCGAGTTGCTGTTAATAAGCTTGATGAACTCTTCGTAAGAAGGAGCATATGTGTAGGCTCTTTTGTGATGCTCGTTCACCTGTTCCCGATACTCCATCTGGACAAGCAACATTTGGTTGATGTAGTTGGGATCACTCAGGAGCTCTACCATGGGTTTCAGTACTAAAGTTTTAAAAAAGAAGAACGCGGCACACATGTAATGCTGAAGACATCTTCATCAAGGAAAAAAAACCCTGTACATTTTGCACTAAATAGTATTAGCCTGAATTTATGGATACAAATGAACCGCTTCTAAATGCTGGTGTTGCATTTATTTCAAAAATTCTTAACAGCTTGATCTTATTTACTTGGACACAAATCCCAGTGCCCAGTGGGAAAACTGTTCCCAAGAAGTGTGCATCCCATTGTAGCCTTAAAGAACGTTTCCTAAAAATAGCTGGAGGTGACACACAACCTTAGAAGTTTATAATCACAGGAGTTTGGAAATTCAGTCTGTTAAAATACTGTTGCTTCATGCTTGTGAAGTATTTCCTAGAACCCTGAAAAGAATTAGGAGAGCAAGCTTTAAATCTTTAATTCAATCCATTATAGCTGTAGTTGACTGATCAGTAAGGGCAAATTTTAGATCAGAAGAGCTGCAAATTAAGAGAATACTGTTTTTTGGGGGACTCTTTTGGATTGATGCTTATCCTGACACCATGGAGAGCTCCTGACAATCACTGTAGACCACTGGTCTTCAACTAGTGGGTTGGGCCTGATCCAATGTGGGTCACAACAGGAGCACTACCACCATGCAAATATATGGTAAAATATTAAGAAATAAGTTCCCAAATGCATGCTTGTGTTAAAAGTAGAGCCTAGATCTGAAAAGTTTAGATAGCTGCCATAGACAATATTGGCCAAAATGAACCAATGGTATAAGACAGCTTCCTTTGTTCCTATGGGTAAAAGAATGAAAACAAAAATATAAAAATTTGCCTCTTTTTCTAAGAATTAATGGTGGTTGTTATTTATTGTTGTAAATCACATAAATTTGTTTAATGTCTCAAAGAGACAGTTATAGTGAGGTTTCAGTAATATACTGAATATACAGTGGTACCACTAGTTACGAACTTAATTCATTCCGGAGGTCTGTTCTTAGCTTGAAACTGTTCTTAACTAGAGGCGTGCTTTTGCTAATGGGGCCTCTTGCTGCCACTGTGCCACTGGCACACGATTTCCATATTCATCCTGGAGCAAAGTTCTCAACTCATGGTAACTCTTCCAGGTTAGCGGAGTTTGTAACCTGAAGCGTTTGTAACCTGAGGCAGTTGTAACTCGAGGTACCACTGTACCATGTTTTTATATATGCTGGAAACCACCCAGAGTGGCTGGGGCAACCCAGTCAGACGGACGGGGTACAAATAAATTATTATTATTATTATTATTATTATTATTATTATTATTATTATTATTAAAATATAATCATTGAAAGGGTAGGCGATTAACCAATTAATCAGGGTTGGTTACCTGATTAGGGTAAGCTGACAGCCCTACTTAAAATGAAGTCACCTTTATTTCCAAATGAAATAGGCATTCCCATTTACGAGTTCCAGGAAAAATGCCATATTAGATTGTAGCAGCAAAAATCCTGCGACGCCCTGGAGACTGACAAGTTTATTGTGTTACAGGGCTTCGTATGCAACATCCATCTCATGCACCTGATGAGTCAGGCTGCCTTCAGTCTAATTGTATGCCTGCCCTCATTTCATGAAAGCCTTCACTCTGGTACACATCAAGAAAAACGTGCAGATTTTTCAGTGGCTCAAATCTGTAGATCCAAAGAGAGATCTCCTGGGCTCCTCTAAAAAGCTATCAGAACAAGCAAGATGCAATAAAGTCAACGCATGCACAAGAAGGGTTGCCAAAGCGGCTCCCACAGGTTCCTCTCCCCTCACTACAACCAGGCTTCAAAAAAACATCCCATTGTAGCCAAGGGTGTTGTGATGCTTGCCGAGTCGCAGGACAGCTATACCTAGGCTCCCAAAAGCCTTGGGGGTCGAATGTTCTGGCTCCTGAACGATTGAAAACCGGAATTGAGTGTTCCGGTTTTTGAACATTCTTTCGGAAGCCGAACATCCGACGGGGCTTCCGATTGGCTGCAGCAGCTTCCTGCAGCCAATCATAAGCCGTGCTTTGGTTTCGGAAGTCGAAATCTGTTTTAACTTTGCTATGTTTTGACATATGGATCTGAATTTTTCTTGATTTTCTTGCTTTTTTGTGAACTGCTTTGAGGTTTCTTAAGACTCAAGCGGTGTATAAATTTTATGAAATAAATAAATAAATAAATAAATAAATGTGCAGACTGATTTTCTAATCGTGACCAAACGCTTGACCTGACCTATAATTACCTTTTGATGCAAGTATTTCTGCAAGAACTATGCGCAAGCTCAGCGACCGGGCATCCTTTGAGGGCAGAAGACAATACACCAAAATTTGAGAACATGCTTGCAGGAATCTTGCTTCTTCATCAGAGTTCCTCAAACACGGATGCAATAAAAATGGCCGCGGCTGCTCTTCCAGTCTAAAGAGGAGCAGCAGAAAGTTAATCATCCTCTAGTCATCACTGCTTGAAGATCCATCAAAGAAGAAAGCCAGCTACCTATAAAAACCACTGCCTTTGTTGAATGTTACATGCAATGTATTTATTTATTTTTTTAGTTACAGTATGACTTAGTTGTACATTTCCACACAGCAAGCCCCTCCCTTCTTCCTTATTCGTTATAGAAAGAAAAGGAAAACAGCAATTTAAATCACCTGGGCTTTGCAATGTTAAAAAAAGTTATGAACATTTCTGAATTTCTTAAACACACACACACACACACCCTGTGGTTTCACAACACTATGCCATGGTGAGGTTTAGTAGTTTTGGGGACAAGGTTTATGGGGACAAGCATCAGATCTCACATCCCTGTGTTCCCTCCTCTAACATGTCTGTGGAGGAATTTGAAAGGCTTCACTTCAGCTTTATGCTATCTATTGCTTTGAATAAACCAGATAAACTTTAAAAAGCTCAATGAATTGGTTCAAACAAACATTTGCAAATGTATTTTTCAACAGCTCCAATGTCTATTTTACAGAATTTCCATACAAAGCATTTATCAACAGAACATTGAATGATTTTCATTTTGGTCCGTCTTGTTATTGAAAAGCCGTCAGCTTGCAAGGGAGCTTGCAATTGTTAGTTTGAGGTCTGCTTTGCAATGCCGTAGAAAAAGACCCAGACCAGGGCTTCATTTCCATTTCCAATCAGCCAGTAAAATACTTCCAGCGTATGCTTGCATAAGAGGGCCAGTATGCAAACATGTACTGGATAAGTTTATCTTAGCAGGTGTTTGAAAATCCTTGACGCAGCTCTTGCAATAAAATGCATGCAAGAAAGTATTCCATAAAGCTCTAGCATTTTCAGGCAGCAGGTAATAAGTAAAAGGAGACACCTACCAGGCACAAAGTACAGCATTCACAACAAAGACAGAACAAAATCAAACATCACCTAAAATAAAAATCATTTACATTTCATGAAACACACCCGCCCAGTTGAGATGCAACACCAAACCATGGTTTAAATCCAGTTTATTAGGAAAAGCAGACCTAAGTCCTGGGTTCACACACTTCCCCTCTGTCTCAGTCTTTGATGCGTGAAGGGAAGAATTTTCAAGTTTCTATTTGCAGTTCAAAACAACCTGCAGTCCTTATTCAAAGGAAAGCTATAGTTTGTGCAAACCACAGTTAGATCAAACTGTACGGTAAAAGACATTGAATTACACATTCAGTTTCCTTTCCCCTAAATAAACCCTGATAGTTAAAGATAGCCGTCCATTCCTCTGAGCCCGCCCACCCACAGCTGTTTTCATAGCAAAAAGAAAGTGAGACCATGTAACTTCCCAATCACTGGGACAATAAGTAGGGTAGGAACTGAGCTCAGGAAAAGTACAGTGTAGGGGACACTTAGTCCAAACCCCTGACAAATTATTCAGAGCCAGCTAAGCATTCTCAATCAACCAAGGCTTTCAAGCCAGACTCTGGAAGAACAATCATGGACCAAGGAGAAGTAAGAAGCAGGCTACTTGTTTTCCCTCATCCTGCAAATTGCTCTGACTTTGCACATTACACTCCATTGTCAAAAATATATTTCCTGAATGCACAAGGACAGCCTTGCAACCTCGGGCCACCATGGCTTGGAAAGAAGGATGGTGGGGCCATTTTGATACCTTTGTCCAGTTTTGCAAAGGAAATAGGTCTCTCACCATTGGCTGAGAGAATCATGCTGAGAGTGGCATTTTAAAAGGCATTATACACCAAAAATCTGTTTAGAAAGTAGGGTAATTGATCAAGGTGTGCAAGTGAGAGTCTTTTGCAAGGAAACCTGAGACCACATTCATGTTAGCCTCTTATTAACTCTAATTGCAACTTAAAAAAAAAAAAAAATCCTGAAAGCATTCTGGTTCTTCATCATCTTGACAGTGTAAAGGGGCTCCCTAACAGGCAGGAGATAAATCTGAAAGATGTTTATGCAGCAGTAAATCTAAAAAGACATTTTTCACTGGACTGGACTGTATATCTACCAGGGCTTCCACACAAGTCTGCAGCAAACTGCTAAGTAATTCACAAGGGAGCAGAAGTGGCTGTACATCTCTTTATCTGCATTGCCTCCGCTTCTTAAGAGATTGGCAGAATTAAAGCAAGTTTGATCTGCTAGAACCCTTTTCCGGAAAAAAAGGTATAATTTAGGGCACTGGCAAGAGACTATCTAGCTACCAAGTCAGATATTTCAGCTTTTATTTCTTAATTGCTTTAATATTTCCGGCTGGCCTTGAGACTGCTATTTGCAAAGAAAAACCTTCTCATATTTCCCATGTCCGCCACATGCATTAAAATGACTACTGGAAAAGCTATTAACAAAAGAAGAGAAAGAAAACGGCAACGACAGTAGTTTTACCTATCCTTCAACCTAGTTTGCAAGGTATGTTTGTTCTCTGCATTTTCCTGCAGCAGTAGTAGTAATAATAATTTATTATTTATATCCCGTCCATCTGGCTGGGTTTACCCAGCCACTCTGGGCGGCTTCCACAAGATATTAAAATACAGTACTTTACCAGGCTATCAACAGTTAGTTAGCAACTGCAAGTGATCCCTCCTGAGACTGTAAGCAAGAGCAAAGAGTGTGCCCAAGTCACATAAGCTATAATGAATGTGCAACTGGAACAAACTCATGTCTTGATTCATTACCTGAGCCTGTCAGAAAGTTACAACTAACTGCAATTCAACAAAGTGAGTGGCAAGTGTTAGGTTCTCACAGGTAAAACTGGGAACCATGGCAGGCAGAATCAGACTGGCAAGCCAGATGGTCCCCACCACTGCACTAAAAGTTTGCATGGAAGTGAAATCCTGTTAAGTCTCCATGTTTTAATTCCCAAGTGGGCATTCATTTGTAAATATCTAAAAGAGCACATATGTAATATTACTGTGCTATACTGGTATCCCAGCAAGAAAACTTATAGCAGCTGTCCCATTTTTAAACACAGAACATCCTTAAGAAGTAGGTTATGCAAAAGAAACATCTAGTGCCTACTTTGGTGTCCTTTTTATTTGTGCATGCTACAGTTTTAGTCCTGCTGGTCCTTTTTACCTGGTTTTGTTTTATTTATATTTTAATTGGGTTTTTAAATTTGCATTTTCCTCTTATGTGAAGCACTCTGGGAATTCATACTGAAGGCTGGAATAAAAATAGGTCAAGGAGCTTTCTTTCTCTGCTAGAGAAAGCCACATAGCAACCTGGTTCTTAATCTATTGCATCAAGAGCATCTCCAAGATAAACAAACAAACTGGCCAGCAAGGTCATGCAGTGAGCTTCAATGCCACATGGAGATCTGCCACATCCCAAGGACTCACAGCTATTAACTGGCCACATTCAATGTGCAACAGGTGTGTGGGGGGGGGGGAACACACAGTTGTGTTTCAAAGAACTTGGAATCAAGGGATTCCAAGCAGCCGCCTAGCTAGCCCATGGGTCCACCCACACAAATATACTTTAATTTGGGTTGTGTGTTTTGTAAAGATGCTGCTGCTGCTTCCCTGTTTGTTGTGGTTTCTGTTAATCACCTTTGCCAACTAGGTACTGCCAATGACAAGGCCAACAACAACAACAACAACAAAAAACGAACTACAAGAACAAAGAGAAAATTCCCTTTGCAAGAACATCAGCTTTCACAATATACTTCCCATGCCTATGTAGTGAACACACCCAAGTCAAAGGGATTCAGTTCCTAGTGCAAGAGAAGTGGACAACAAGTATACAACTGCAATCCATGTCTGATAACACATCAGTAGCATTATTCTCTCTTTAAATACATACATACATGCATACATACATACATACATACATACTCTAGCCAAGTTTTGCTTTCTGGCAACCTCCATAGCCCATCTTTAACTGAGATCAAAAAGGTCTTAAATGACCACACCCCAAATGCCAAATAATAATAATAATAATAATAATAATAATAATAATAATTTATTATGTATACCCCACCCATCTGGCCGGGTCTCCCTAGCCACTCTCGGTGGCTCCCAACAGAATAATTGGCAACGTTTATCATTTTTAATACAGGACAGAAAACATTTATGAATTTGGCCACAGTTCTAACCTTGATGGGAACAATGCCTTGCCATGCACACAGCATAGAAGGTAACATATGCAACAAAACAATAGAAATTCATTATATATTTAGGTAGGAAAAGGAGGGTCTATATGCCTGCCAGAAAAGTAGGATCAGGCCTACACTTCCAATTGCCTTTCTGCTACTGACCAGGGCCTGTTCAGCTCAGTAGACTAGACACAGGCCAACCACAATGTATGAGGGAGCAAGCGGCATATATAGTCTCTGAGAGGTTTGACTCGTATTGTGACATACATGCCAAAAAAGTTAGTTATCATTGCTGTTTATCGTTGTTTCTGTTGGTGTTGCCTCAAAGAAGGCTTCACTATTCTTCTTCATCATCACCATCATCATTTGTACCGTAGATTCTGGTGTATAAGACGACTTTTTAACCCCGGAAAGGAGGTTAAAAAGTTGGGGGTCGTCTTATACGTGGGGTACAGGCAGCGGGCGCCGCGCCGCAAGAGAGAAAGCTGCCCGGCATGGAGCGCAGCCCACTGCTGCTGCTGCAGGCTCCACTGGAAGAAAGCAGCCCGGCGCGGAGCCCCCCCCCCCCCCCCCCGCTGCTTCGGAAGCAGCAGCAGCCGGTGGCGGGCTCTGCTCCATGCCAGGTGGCTTTCTCCCGGCGCGGAGCTGCCCACTGTATTAAGCGACTGGGCTTATAAGGCAAACCCCCAAATTGCAGCTGCCAATTTGGGGGGTCTTCTAATATGCCCAGTCGCCTAATACGCCGGAATCTACAGTATTTATAGCCCATCTTTTTCTATAAGCAGCTCAAAGTGGCTCCCTCTCCTTGTTTAACCCCCACAACAACCTTGTGAGGAAGGTTAGGCTGAGAGGCAGTGACCGGCCCAAGGCCACCCAGTGGGGTTTGAACCCTGGTATCCCAGGTCCTGGTCCAGCACTTTAACCACTACACCACACGGTTCAAACACAAGCAAAAGAGGAAGGGGAGAATAGCTAAACTAAAATGGAATAAGGGTGTTGTTGGGAATATGTTTTTACCTGGAACTGGCTGCTTTAAGGTCACAAAAGTGGGTTAACAAAGCTTTCACTACATCGCTGCAGACGACTTTAACTACATCAATGTGACTGAGCCTCTGTCGCAGCTGCTTGGCAACTTCCCAGAAGTCTTCGGATAGCAGGTGGTACAGCTGTCCCTCGTCTCTGCTGAGGTGACCATACCAAGATAAAATGTAATCTCTGTAGCTGTAGTCAAACACTGAAACCAAAGCAACACCAAAGATGAAGCAGAATTCAGTCAGGAGCCATGGGGAAGTTTGGGGGGGGGGGGTTGTACTGTTATGAACAATTGGTGCTTGAAAACATTGGCTGCTTGCACCTTCAGTGTATTGCATTCTCCCACCTTTCAAAAAATAAGAAAGGGATGATATAAGAAAAAACGGCCTTGAAAAAGCTTGCTGGAGGTTCACAGAGTAAGAGTGCAACTGCCATTTGTCAGTCACCTTACTAGAAATCCTAAGTAGCTGCCTATAACTGTAAGTAAAAATAAAATACGGTAATTTCCCACAGATTGAGTAATTTAATTAAGTACAACTGATAAAACACACTGTGTCACATGAAAACTAAGCTTTATTTTATTAAACTATTAACCACCTAGCTCTATCATACCTTTTTGGTCCGGCATGCCTAACCGCTTTATAGTCACGTGTAAGTAGACACATCTTACTGAATTACAGTAAAAAGCCTCATGCTGCTCACTAAGACAGCTGGGTTGGTTCACCTCCCACTTTTTTACATCTGTTACTTCCACTTTCACAGGAATGACAGTTTGCAGATTTAGATGCAGCAGCAAATTAACAGACTTTGCCAGAGCAGTTACCTGATTAAGAAGAGCATGGGAAGAGGGGACAAGAGACCACACAGGTGCAACGCTTGTTCATGTAACAAACCTTACATAACATTAGAGGTGACTGAACCCACTATCAGCTGTAGATGGGCATGCAATACAAAGTGTTGACTGGTTTTGGTTCCAATGTAAATCCATGCGCTTCTACCCACAGCTCCTTAGCACTGAGCCTCCTATCTCTGGTCACGGTAGATCTCAACCCAATGCATGAATTTTCTGCTAATAGCAACCACGCCAATTGCCAACATTGCATGGCTGACTCTTCCTGCCTCCACAATTAGAATGCTCATGGTTAAGCCCCAGGCAAGGCTGCTCCCTACCACTGCAACACAGCCTTTGCAATTCAGCATTCATTTACAGACAGAAGCTCTCTAAGAGACAACAGAAAATACTATCCTTTATCTGCTAGCAACTCAACCTAAGCCGTGTCTTCACTCTTTTTTAATTAAATTATTTGGATACTGCCTTTGGAATATCATTCCTAGGCTGCACAATACATTTTATAAAACAGAGACACACTCAGGATATATCAGCATCGTATATTCTTTTGATGGCAGGTTCCAGAGTTTTAAAAGCCAGCTATTACAGACTTTGTTTGATTGAATCACATCTCTTACCCACAGTGTTTGTCCTAACTGCCTGCCTACTCCAAGAAGAAACCAATGCAAGAGAAGTGGATCCTTGATCATTTTCAAGGCCAGCAGCACGGTTCTCCAATACTGAATAGGTGATAATTTTAAAAAGGAAAAAAGAAGGGGGGAAATAGACCACCTTGACTGTGAGTCCTAGAAGACCTGCTCCTTGTCTTGCAGGACTTTTCTGCCTGGGAGGGCAGGGCTCACTTCAACTACAAAAACTGAGGCTACTGGACAGACTCTTTGTTTGAGGGTTTTTGTTGATGTTGATTTTTTTGTATCTTCATTTTAGAACTTCTTACAATTTATTTATTGGAAATTTATTGGACATTGTTAATTTTGGTTGTGTATTTTTTATGTTATCTTTATTGTTCATGACTACTTTTGTTATGTTGCAGTTCTGTATTTTTTCACATTGTAAGGCACCTTGAGCAAGATTTGAACTGTGGAAAGGTGTTATGTATGTATGTAATCAGTGCTATTTTTCTAGAAAAAGAGGTGTCGGAACTCACCACGAACTTCTCCCTTGTTCTCTTAGAATAGCAATAGCAGCCACCTGAGACATGCAGGAGCTGAGCTCCGGTGAGCTCTGGCTGAAAAAAAGCCCTGTATATAATATAAACCTCCAAATGTAGAAAGGAAGGAGCCAGGTGTGCTCACTATGAAGACTACTGTTCTTGTTTATTCGAATAGTCATATTCTGCCTTGTCCAATGAAGCTTCAATTTGTTAGCCAGCATCCAGTCTGTTGTGTGTTTCCAACTGCAGTCCCCCATGCCACCTCCAACTCTATTCCAGAGGATCCCCTGATCCTTCACAGCTGAAAGGGAGAGCTGAGACCCAAGAGCACTCCATTCTGTTAGGGGAACTCCACTCATGGATCCAACCAGCCATACATCTCCTTTAAACAATGACAGCACAGTTACTGCCATTCAGATTCCATGCTACTAGTTGCGCAACCTGAATGTATCCCAAAGTACTGTGGGTGGGTGTGAGGGAGGTTCTCAAATTTTTATTTTACAAGATCCCATGGTGTGAAATATTTTTTCATCAAATAACTGGTTATCTTTGAGTCCTACCTTCTTTCAGAGCTTTATCCATGTTATGAGAAATCATCAGTCTCCTTGACTGGACAGATTCATGTGCGTTTCCAGATAAAAGAGTCTGAAAGAAAGCAAACATGCACACACCTAAGACATGGATGAATGCAATATTTAAATAATGACATTTGATTGTTAAATCCAGCAAAGCACACACTACGTTCGAGACATCTAGCCCAGCCTTACGAACTAACAGTCGTTTGAAAAGTAAATTTCTTTCCAAATCTGGGGTTTGCCAAAACTCTGAGCCAGTCTCCTGACTCCAAAAGTTGCTCAGCTTTTTAAATGACTAATTTGAAGCGAGAAAATTAAGTTATCATTTGCAAATAAAGACATGTAAACTAATAAGGGAAGAGAACCATTCATTCTCTAGAAATGTCAACCCACAGCAGATTTGACAGCCACAGTATGCAAGATAAGAATACAACCATATATATGAAGTCACAAGGAGTCAACATTCAACATTTGCTGCCAGCATGAAAGGGGGACGAACATGATCGGAATCAACACCTCACCTAGGAGGACTTCTTATACAGTTGAATGTGTCCAATAAATGTGCATCTCCACAGATAAAACTATCTTCCTCAAAGCTTCTCCATCTCTAATGACTCTAAAAGCAACACTATGCAAAAAGGGTGATTCAGTTCTTCACCCAAGTTAGCACCAGTATTGTATTTGAAGTGCAAGATGACCAGCAACAACTTTAACCACAATAACCCTCAGAATAGGTATTTACAGCTTCATTTAGATGGTGTCATAAATCACATTACACCATGTCATAAATCACATTACATACACACCATGTCATAAATCACATTACATACACATACAAAAATGCAACATATATATTATAAGAAATTCATCAGTCAAAATATTACAGATACTAAAAGCACTGCTCCCATCCTACCCTGTTTCCTGGAACACTACTAGACGTGATGTAATATGTGAAATCTGTGACCGGAATCTCCCTTTTCATTTTGTTTATAAAAGTAGCAGCTTGGGGAAAGACTCAAATTGGACTGGGACCACTGTAGTAGGGAAGGGGGGCAGTGAGTGTCATATATGGTAGCAGGTATAGGGCAGGGCTTGGCCAAAATGCCCTGGTGAGCCAAATGGGGAGTCTTGGCAGGTCAAATTTGGCCCATGGGCTGGAGGTTTCCCACCCCTGTGCAACATGGAATGAAAGTGCTCTACATGGAAAGTACGGCCTCTCATTTCATGGGCATGCTGTACACTGCTAACTGTATACTCAGCGTACTTTCTTCTTATGTACACTTCTGAATCACACTCAAGGGTTATGAACATATGAAACCACTTTATACTCTCATGCCATTGGCCCATCTACCCCCATACTGTCTAGTCCAACTGGAAGCTCTCCAAAGGCTCTTAAAACCAAAACATTAAATGCCACAATATAAAAAAAAGCAATTATGAAAAGCAGCAGAAATAAACACACACAGCATAGCATACAAGAGGGGTTTTACTAAGAGCATTTGCTTGGCTTTGAAATGCCAAGCAAAGCACCATTCCACATTTGGGGTGGACTATCAAGTAGGGAAGGTCCTTTCTCCTGCAGCCACCTGCCATGCCACAAATGTAAGGGGCACTCAAAGAAGGGCCTCATATGCTACAGTGCTAACCCCACTTTCCTAAGTCCCATTGAATACACTAGGATTTACTTCCAGGACGACATGGTTGATCTGTACTGTTATTGTATGGCAGGTACGTGTGGAAATGAACAGTTCTACTGGCTTCAAAAAGGGTCTAAACTAGGTCAACAAAGGAGCGATGGCCCTCTCCGCAAAGCGTTCTCAGATATTCAGTTCAAGCAACCAAACACAGTTCTCTGCATATTTATCTCTCCCTCTTGGTTACCTTCAGTCAATGAAAAGAAACAGAAAAACCAGCACCACCACCAAGCCCATCAACTATTTCTAGGAAATTATGAGGAGGAAGAAAAACAGGCATAGCGCCAGGAACATAAAAATAATGGACTGTCCACAAAAGAAACATCTTATTTCACTCTAGGGCCCAAATGAAAAACTCAGGTTGTGAAGGAGCACTACTAGATGAGTCACACATGCTTAATGTTAAATATTGAGACAATTAATATTCCTCAGTGAATCCTGCCCTCTCACTGGGTGTCAATTAACGCCAGATTTAAGTTTTGTAATGAAGAGTTGCTGCTTCTAATAACATTTTAGTATTAGTTCTCGGGCCTGCTTTGGATAATGATCCTCTTGGCCAAATAAGCAGACATATGAACAAAGCTTTTGCCTGTGCCCACAGCCCTTCTGTTGTAGAAAAAACCAAACCAATAAGACTCTAACTAACTAGCATTTCCCATTTTGTACAAACTGGAAAACTACGGGTTACTAGTTTTCAAAGAAGCCAGGATGTAAAGCCAACTTCAACTATGGAAAAAGGCTTCTATGTTTGATTACTAATGCTACAAAGGAAGGACTGAAGGGGGCATATATGGTGGGCAAAGGTTTGTTCCCATCCAGGGCTTTTTTTCCAGTCAGAGCTCACAGGAGCTCAGCTCCAGCACCTCTCAGGTGGGTGCCATTGCCATTCTAACAGAGAAACAGAGAAGTTCACAGTGAATTCTGGCACCTCTTTTTCTAGAAAAATAGTACTGCTCCTATCTCAGCTTATTAAACTGAAATATATGGCCTATTCTCAGATTCACATACACAGGAAGGTCACTTTTGTGTTGCTTTAAGTACACATGTCTTAACTGCTTCCTAATCATTATTATAAAATGTATTATTATGATTATTAATTAAATTTGCATACCACCCTTCCTCCAAAGGCAGTCCCGTTGCTCTGTCCCAGCTCCTGCCAACCTAGCAGTTCGAAAGCATGCCAGTGCAAGTAGATACATAGGTATCGCTGTGGCGGGAAGGTAAACAACGTTTCTGTGCGCTCTGGTTTCTGTCACAATGTCCTGTTGTGCCAGAAGCGGTATAGTAATGCTGGCTGCATGACCAAGAAAGCTGTCGGTGGACAAACACCGGCTCCCTCAGCCTGAAAGTGAGATGAGCACTACACCCCATAGTCGCCTTTGACTGGACATAATTGTCCAGAGCTCCTTTACCATTTTCTTTTACCTCACAACATAAACATAAAATGTAGAGTACACATATCTTTTATTTGGACCGGGATCTAAAAAGCTAATGTAGGGATATTTTATGCTATTTTAGGGATACAAGAGATTTCTGTTGTTTTTAACTCCCTCAGACCACCCTCTTCCAAATGCTGTATCACAAACTGTTCTAGAAAGTCCCCTCATTCAAAAGTGATTTACTATGATCACAGGGAGTAGGGTGTACAGATCAAATGAGCCCACAGCATCTGGGAATTAGTTACACAATTATCTGAATCTCAGGCTTGAATGACAAGTAAGCTAATATTGGGTAACTTCCCCTGTGGGCGGGTGTTACTTATTAGAATGAATGAACTTCTCCGAATCCTTAAATAACATTTTTTTTTAAGAATCATGTCAAGAAATACCTCACTAGAAAGAGTACAGGCTTGCTGGGAAAGGATTTAAGCAATACAAAACAAATCTTATCGCATGCAACTGCTTCTCACTGACCTACAAGAGTGCTCTATTTAAAATGTGTTTACAGCAACAGAACTCACACCAATGTTGAAAAATTAGGAACAAAAGGGGGGCGTGGGAAATCTCAAGCCTGAAGGTCAAATGCTTCCCAGCTCTCAGGGCTCTCTTGAGGCCATAACTTTTCTCGGGCTCTGTTGTCTATCCTCAAGTGCTTTTGCCTGGCTGAAATGTATAACAGAACTGTGGCAATGCCTCTTGCCTGTCTGGATAGAAAGATGTGTTTATGTGGCTGCATCCACCACATGCAATATTGCTCATGAAGGAATGTGTTCCTTTGGCTGAATAATGTTCATCCCCAACAAACTAGAGTGAAGTTCTGAGTTCTGACTACAAATACTTCCATTACATTTTATGGATAATATTTATCTACTTGCATTATTTATATCCCACCCAGAACGAGATTCTCTAGGCTGCCTATGGTAGCAATAAATAAATAAAAGTTACAATACAATTAACCATAAAAACAAAATATAGTACCCTGCAGATAATAATTTCCGGTCTACAAAACACCCACAATTTGAAATGTTATTAAAATGTCTACAAATCAATCATTACACATACATGCCCGCGCGCGCGCACACACACACACACAGCAGATTAATTACCCCTTCATGCTTTACCCATTTGTGCTGTCAATTGTTAAAGAGTAGCATACAGGTGGATTTTTCCATTGTCACTATATTTTTACAATCTGAAACTGAAGTTCCAAAGCATGTCCTGACCAGAGTATCAAGCATCCACCATGAGGAAACTTAAGAAAATCCAGGTCTGGTCAATGCCTGGAACAGAGACCTGTTGTGGGAACCGTAGAGTTCCAGGATGTAAGAAAAATGGAAGAAACAACCGTAAGAAAAGAAACGAAACAAAAAACAATATTGATCTGGTTGCCTGTAACAAATAAGAATCAGAACCAGGCAGAACATATTGTATAGAGGTAATTTCCACTCCACACACATCCAGAGTGGAGTCCCCTTGATCTTAGCCAAAAGGCCGAGAAGTGATGTGGAGTCCCTAAGATGGTTGGATGGTGCCTTGAATGCCTCCTTCTGGCAACTCTTGGTGCCAAACAAATTGCTCTCCCTTCCTTTGGACCACATGTGAGGCCGGGGGGGGGGGGGTGTGTCATTTTGAAGATCAAAAAAGATGATGATAAGCAAATACAGCGGACGCTCGGGTTGCGAACGTGATCCGTGCGGGATGCACGTCCGCAACCCGCAGCGGCGCGTCTGCGCACAGGCGGGTTGCGATTCAGAGCGTCTGCGCATGTGCAAAGCGCAATTTAGCACTTCTGCGCATGCGCGACCGCCGAAACCCGGAAGTAACCCATTCCACTACTTCCGGGTTTCAGCGGTTCGCAACCCAAAAAAACGCAACCGGAAGCATCTGTAACCTGAGGTGTGACTGTAAATGCAATTTGTCCCAAATTTTACCCCTGAAAAAGAGGACGTGTCCAGGAAAAAGAGGGCACATGGCAACCCTAGCAGGACCTCCATACAAACTGCCCAGGCTTGTGCTACAGGAATGTCACCTCAGTGATTTCACCCCTGGACCCGGAAGCACACTCCATCGTCTCTCGAGATAGATGGGTGCCAAGAACAAATATGGATTTTGGAATTTCTCTTAAACACCGAGCATTACCAACAAGTAAAATACCCTACTCTAAGCCGCTTCTGTAAAATGTTATCCATTTTCAGGTAACCTACTTCAGCATGCCACCAATGAAGAGCAAACAAGCAAGCAAACAAAGCAGAACAGGAAAGAAAAGAAACTAAGTGCTGCAGTTATAGAGCCTTGGTCTGAGAAACTTTGTGATTTCCTTAGGATTTTCAACACTAGCTGTGTTTGAGAGTCACTCCTTGCCCTGACTTACTCAAATGGCAAAAAGGAACATTGCTCCCTCTTTCCAACTCCCTTCTCTTGCGGGGGCCCAATTAGTGCCATTGCCTTCCGTTAAGAGTTTGAGTGTAATCCTTGACGCCTCCCTTTCCATGGAGGCGCAAGTTACAGCAACAGCCAAGGTGATATTTTTCCACCTTCGCCGCATCAAGCAGTTGGTCCCTTACCTTTCCCGCCCCGACCTGGCCACAGTGATCCATGCGGCGGTCATCTCCAGGCTTGACTACTGTAATTCGCTCTTACACGGGGCTGCCCTTGAAGCTGTCCCAGAAACTCCAGCGGGTACAGAATGCTGCAGCGAGGCTCCTCACGGGGTCTCTGCCATGGGAGCATATTCACCCAGTGCTTTTCAAGCTGCACTGGCTCCCAGTGGAGTACAGGGTCAGATTTAAGGTGCTGCTTTTGACCTTTAAAGCCCTTCACGGCCTAGGACCCTCGTACCTACGGGACCGCCTCTCCTGGTATGCCCCACGGAGAGCCTCAAGGTCCATAAATAACAACACCCTAGTGGTCCCAGGCCCTAAGGAAGTTAGATTGGCTTCAACCAGAGCCAGGGCCTTTTCAACTCTGACTCCGGCCTGGTGGAACGCTCTGCCTCATGAGACCAGGGCCCTGCAGGATCTGATTTCTTTCCGCAGGGCCTGTAAGACAGAGTTGTTCCGCCTGGCCTTTGGCTTGGAGCCAATTTGATTCCCTCCCTCCCTCTCTTTCTTTTTTCTTTTCCTTCTCCTCCTGCGATGAGGCTACATTTTAATATTTTAATGTTCCATTATTTTAATGTTGTATTTTATTTTTGTTTTTAAGTTGTAATCATTCATCTTGTTTTTATTATTGCTTGTAAGCCGCTCTGAGCCCGGCCTTGGCTGGGGAGGGCGGGGTATAAATAAAAAATTATTATTTTTATTATTTCCCAGTCAGGAAACCAACCTTGCGCATTTTGCTAGTTACAAGATTGGTCTTTAACAAAATATCTGAAAATAAATGGGATATTGTTAAGGCCTCCCATAAAACTGCACCGTAAATGTGTTGTTGTTGTTGTTGTTTAACAAACCCACCAACGAAAGCATACCTGCCTGTGTCAGATAAAGATGGACAGACAGAAAGGTAAAGGAAAGGGGGAAGGATGCTTGAAAAGACTAGTAAAAAGGTAAAGGGACCTCTGACCATTAGGTCCAGTCGTGACCGACTCTGGGGTTGCGGCGCTCATCTCGCTTTATTGGCCAAGGGAGCCGGCGTACAGCCTCTGGGTCATGTGGCCAGCATGACTAAGCCGCTTCTGGCAAACCAGAGCAGCGCACGGAAACTCCGTTTACCTTCCTGCCGGAGCGGTACCTATTTATCTACTTGCACTTTGACGTGCTTTCAAACCACTAGGTTGGCAGGAGCAAGGACCAAGCAACGGGAGCTCACCCCGTCGCAGGGATTCAAACTGCCGACCTTCTGATCGGCAAGTCCTAGGCTCTGTGGTTTAACCCACAGCACCACCCGCGGCGTCCCCGAAAAGTCCCAGAAAAGACTAGAGGTGAGTATAAAAGACTAGAGGTGCTTATAAAAGAGTGCAACCATAAAGGAGAAAAGCAGCATTTATAAGGGAAGCTCCACCCCTCAAAAAATGACAGCTAGCAGAAACACATAAAAAGTGAAAGGGCTGTGAAGGATTTAATTCTACTGCCTACAAATGCAAGAGAATTTGCAATTGCAAGGTTACATTTCCGCAAGTAATCAAGAGGCTGCTCTCATCTAAGAATGTTATCTAGAGACAGAATCCAAGCAACAAGGACAAGGAGTACCCACTCTTCAAAACTGGAAGGCAAAAGATAGCTGTTATCAATAAACTACACATTAGGTCACTCTTCAGAATGAAACCGATTCTAGTGCTAAAGGCCAATTAGCAGTCTAAGTATACAAACCACTAAGGATCCAAAAGTTTATTCTATTCTATGACTATTACTTCACAAAGCCAAACAATAGTATATCCAATTAGCTCTTGCAAAAAGACAAGCAGATTAAAAAGTATTTTATGGGTCAGTAACTTCACCGGACTTTTTTTTGCAATACCCTTCCTACATAGCTAGGACTTGGATTGGAGTAATTTCATGGGGATTTTTTAAGTGTACTTCCAGTTAAGCTACATTAGCAGATAAAGAACTAGCAGTTTGGTCTGTAATGATGCAGGGAGTAACAGCAGCTACCTGTGGATCAGCCCTCACATCCCATGCGGCATGCTTTTGGTGGCACCTTCTCTATTTTTACAAGGGAAAAAACAAACAGCCTGCCATTTATTCCACCTTTGCTAAACAAGCAAGTATCTTAAAGCCAAATAAAATAGTCTTGATCTTTAGTGGTTTGCAAGTGACGAGCCAAATCAATTCAAGTCTTGCAGCACAACAAAATCCATTGAGTTTGGAGGCCGACACCATTAGTGGATGGTTTAATAAATTGCCCAGATTAACGATAAGACAGCTCTCATTCAAAGAAGTTCCCAATTAAAACTGCAGGCTAAGGCAGGTTCTACTGCAGAATTTTTCCATTTACACACACACACACACACACACACAGAGAGAGAGAGAGAGAGAGAGAGAGAGAGAGAGAGAATAGATATACACCTGGAAATACCATTAATGAGGGAGATAAATCCACCTATATGCCTAGTTCCAATGCCAACAGTGCAAAATAATTTTGTCTGATATGCAAGGCAGATGATATAATCAGTAGGTTTCAAATCAGTGTGCATTACTACTATGCTTATCATGTCCAGAATTTTGCTGTGATTATAGTAGCTGGCTTGTGGTGGCCAACAAATCAGTTGACCAAAATCATAGACACATAAAATTCAAGGCATCGTCTGTCCAATTACAGAATAAGGAAAAAAATGTTACAAGTTTAGCTTCTATTTATATGTGAGGCTGAATAAACAGCTCTCAACCAAACGTTCATCTACTGTGCTTCACACTGATTATTCCCCTCTGGATATAATTTGTAAGAGTATACTATGATGTGCAACAAACACATTTGTCTATTCTGGTCCTGGGATACAGTGGTGCCTCGCAAGACAAATGCCTCGCAAGACGAAAAACTCGCTAGACCAAAGGGTTTTCTGTTTTTTGAGTCGTTCTGCAAGACGAATTTCCCTATGGGCTTGCTTTGCAAGACGAAACGTCTTGCGAGTTCTTGCGAGTTTGTTTCCTTTTTCTTAAAGCCGCTAAGCCGTTAATAGCCGCTAAGCTGCTAAGCCGCTAATAGCCATGCTTCGCAAGACGAAAAAACCGCAAGACAAAGAGACTCGCGGAACGGATTAATTTCGTCTTGCGAGGCACCACTGTACTACATGCAATCACAAGGTGGGGTACATTTTCCTTGAGAAAAGAAATATAGGAAAATTGTCATGTATGAAGCAGGCTTAAACTCCTGTGTGATCAACATTATGAATTGTTTTCAGTAGATCTGACACTCCACAATCAAAATTAGCTGTGGCAATTCAAACACTGTTTCCCACTTATCCTCACAGCAAATAAGGAATGACGGTTCTTCAGTACCGTATTTACTCGGATGTAATGCACACCTTTTTTGGCCAAATTACATCGCGAAACTTAGGGGTGCGCATTAGATTTGATGGCACATATACATTCGCCGGCAAATACTCTTCTAGTTTCAAGGTTTTGAAAATTGAGGTGTGCATTAGATTTGATGACGCATTAGATTTGTGTACATACAAATCTGTGTGGGCTGCACCACTTCAGCCGGCATGGATGTCTCAATGTAGAAAACTAGATATTCAGGAGCTGGTGAACATCTAACTTTCTACATTTAGGGAGCACAGGTGTGTGCGTGTTTTGGTATAGAGAAGAAATCTACTCTGGAAGCTCCCCTTTGTAGTGGTAAACAAAAGCTTACCAAAAGTAAGAATGAAGTGCAGATCCTTCAATGTCATCAAAATCATGTACAATATGGTGCCTTCATCCTCATCTGCTGCTTCTCATAATTGGGCCTCCCTTTAATGGCACCCCCCAAAAACCACTGCCATATAAGTGGGCTGTGTCACCCTGCCTGTTCAGCCAGCTATAATATAAAAACCAAATGGACAAAAGAACACCCCAATTTAAACAACTGAATAGGGAAATATGTTTTTCTGCTTTTTATTCATAAGCACGAAGTATTTAGGAACACACATTTGAAATTGGCCAGCTTCGCCTACTGAACCAGTTCTATTTATTTACTGTATTTCTGCATTGCTCCAAAGGGTTATCTGAGTGACATGTGGTTTAAATGAATAAAAACAGTGAGAAAGCAGTAACCCAAACGAAATACAACCATTGCAGGGCAGCATTAAAACCTATCAACAGCACAGAACACACTTTCTAGTGTTGCTTGTTGTTAATCCTACTTTGAACAAGTTTACCAGTATTAAGCTTCCAGGCCTGAAATAATCCTCTGCTACTTTGGGCACTGCAGCCAAAATAACTGGAGCAGCTGCACTGTCACTGCACAGGTGAATAATAGGAGACAGTCATCTTTCAGCAGGGAAGCGGGAGATGAAATTAGGTTTCAGGCCGCTAAGCTGGCACACACGCAGTCCAGGTACACAGATTCCCCCCTTATTCCTATTTTGATATGAGATATTGAGGTGGGGGCGGGAATCAAGCCTAGACCACCTTACACTTACTTGCTAAATAAAATTAAAAAAAGACGCCTGGACTCCAGTCTACCTGAACATACTATCCGGGGAGGCCTACAGTTGAACCCCAGATGTCTGGGTAAGGCTGAAGATCTCTGCGATTCCCAAGTCGGGAAGAAAACATACTCTGTATGGGCTCAGAGGCACTGTCCACCCCACGGAGCTGGGAATCCAAGGAGAGATCACAGTACACGGGCAACTCTGGGTTGAACTCCAGCCCTGCTTTGGAAGGCAAGGCATGCACTCTGAAAAGAGTCTGCAAAACTTAATTCGGCGCAAGGCAAGGGGTCCATGGCAGGGGCACTTGCTTACCACGGCAGCTTGCAGTAAGGGAGCGGCGTTTTCCCTGCCCGGGTAGCGGCAGTTCCAGGCAGCGCGGAAATCCGGCGGGGGTCTGAGGCGGCCGCGGCTCCGGCTGACGAGAGCCAGCAAGGTGCCGACTACGAAGGCGCTGGCGGCGCAGGCCAGGTAAAGGGCCAGCTGGAGCAGCAGCAAGGCCAGGCTGGGCTGCCCGCCAGCCTCGGCCGCCTCCTCGCCGTCGTCGCCCTCCTTCTGCCGGCCCAGGTGGAAGAGGGACACCGCCAGCAACAGCACCCCCAGTCCGGCGGCCAGCATGGAGCAGGGCAAGCCGCGACCAGTCGCCGCCGCCGCCTCGTCGTCCTCTTCGGCGGCGGCGGCGGCGGCCGGGACGCTGCCGCTCCCGCACGACTCGCCGGGACTCTGAGCTGCAGGGGAGCCGGCGGCGGCCGAATCGAGCTGCCCGCTGCTGCTGCTGCTGCTGGAGGGCACGTTAGCGGCGTCGGCATCGGGGAACATGCTGCTCCAGGCGTCTCCGGGAACCAGCGCATCTCCCGCCGCGGGGGCCCCCTCGCAAGGTCGCGTCCCCCCCGTCAACAAGACTCAAAGCCCCGCATGGGCGCAGGCGGCCGGCCGGGCTCATGCCCGGGATCCCCGAAGGGACGCGCAGCTACAGCGACGCAGCCTGGCAGCCTGACTGCGAACAAAAGGAGCTGCTGCTGCCGCCGCTGCGAGCGGCTCTCTAGTTCATCGCATCTCGCGCAGGAGCCGGCGGAGGCCCGGCTGAGCCTGTTTGCGCGCCGCGGCGGCGAGAGGAGGAGGCGGATGAGGAGGAGGGAGCGCCTGAATGACAGCAACTGCTGGAAACCGAGCCATGTGTGCTCCAGCGGGCAAGGCGGGGCCAGCCGCGTAAAGGCAGCAGCTCCGGGCCAGCTCTTGCCTTCCTCCCCTTGGCTGGTTGCGGTGTCAATCTTAGCGCTGAGATTCGCGCAGCGGCTCAGTCCTGTGGGTTTTCGCTTCTCAGGAAAAGAAAAAGAAGTGCTCCCTCCAGCGGAAGTCTGCAAATCCTCCTGCGTTTTGCAATGCCTGGTTGTGATTTGAGAAGCATGCAAAATGCGCGTGTTTCCAGTTGCATCCTGCAACCCAGCTACAAGATAAAGGGTGATAGCAGGGCGCTTTCAGCACCAAGAGTTATGCAGCCCAACCCTATGCATGGCCGTGAGTTCATAGGGTTGTATTATTGGAAGGGGCACCGAGGGTCATCTAGTCCAACCCGCTGCGCTGCAGGAATCTCAGCTAAAGCATCCATGGCAGATGGTCATCCAACCTCTGCTTTAATATCTCCAGTGAAGGAGAGTTCACCACCTCTCCTGGGAGTCAGTTCCACTGTTGAACAGTTCTTATTGTAACACCCCCCACCCCCAAAAGGGTCTCTGGCACTGCCTCCTGCGGTAAAGCCAATTGAGGAGACGATGGGTGGAAAAGGTATTCAGTTTATTGAGAGATGCATCAATCTAGACACAGGGTGAATAAGATCACAAAGGCTGTGCCCCTCACTTTGGTGGAAGCAGATGTATATTGCAAAAATGCCTGAGCTCACACCGGATGCCTACAAGCTTCCTAATTGGCTAAAGTTCTGCATAGACAAGAGCATGCTAAGCTCTGATCTTCTCGCCACTTGTGGGGGCTCATGTTGGTTCCGTGCTTGCATTAGCAGTTTCATATATGGTTTTGGAAAACCACCTAGCTTCCTGCCATGCTCTGTTGTTACAGTACCTATGTACTTTCCAAACCCTAAAGGTCACATTTACTGTAATTTGCTAAACTGGTAGATTCTTATCTCTATTACCATTTGTTGTTTAGTCGTTTAGTCATGTCCAACTCTTCGTGACCCCATGGACCAGAGCACACCAGGCCCTCCTGTCTTCCACTGCCTCCCGCAGTTTGGTCAAACTCATGCTGGTAGCTTCGAGAACACTGTCCAACCATCTCGTCCTCTGTCGTCCCCTTCTCCTTGTGCCCTCCATCTTTCCCAACATCAGGGTCTTTTCCAGCAGTCCTCAAATTCATGCAAGCATAGCGAGGCTTCTGCTATACCATGGGGGGGGGGGGCAGTTACAAAAAAGCAAAAGAAAACTTCATGTTAGAAACGTCCTGGTGCTAATGATTGTCCACTCAAGTCCACCCAGCCCTGTATCCCTTGTGGGTTGGCTATCATTACCATCGGAAAGTTCTTCCTGTTCTTTAGCTGGAATCTCATTTCTTGCAAGTTGAATCCATTGTTTTGGGTCTTCTGTTGACGTAATCTAGAATAGCATTAGCTTTCCCCCCCTTTTGGCTGCTGCATCACATTGTTGTCCCATGTTAAGCTTGTGGTCTAAGAAGCACATTTACTACTGGAAGGCCAGAGTGTCCCCCATCTTAGATTTGGGCAGCTGCTTATTCCTGCCTAAGTGTGGAACCTTACATTTGATAATTATTGCTAATTATTTTATATAATCAGTGAATATAATGTGGGCCTTATTCTCAAGTAAATATGCCTAGATCCTGCTTCAGGCTGTAACCCTAAAGGCTGTTAAATTAAATGAGACTTGCACCATGATCCTATGCATTTCCTCAGAAATTAAAACAATGGGATTGAGTGATAAGCGTGTATTGAACAGTAGCCTTGCAACACAGGCGTTTGCACGTTTAATCGGAAGATCCCACTTCTTAATGAGACTTAACCCCAAATCAGTGACCATATTAAGCCTACTCCTTAACGCTTTGGGGAATGCAATTTAAACACTCAGTCAGCCACAACTCTCTTGAAAATGAAGTTTAAGGCAACGGTTGTGTGGATGCCATGAGGAATTTGAGAACGAAGAGATCGCATTATTTACACTGATTGTAGCAGATCTTATTTACAAAACCCTTTGAGCAGCCTCGTGAAGGAGCCATCGAAGGAGGAGGAAGCTCTTAATGCTTATAGCACACCTTTAAGGGGCTCTCTTGACGCTGGGTGATGGCGACAGAAAAGGCAAAAAGATCCGAAATCCCCGTCTAATCTGCGGGGATTACATGCCCTATTTGCGGCATTGCCAGTCGTTACCATTTACGAGACGAAGATTTGACCTTAGCTAGAGAGTAAGCGGCTACGGCCGCCTAGCTAGCTTGCCGGCGCATCCAAGATTAGCCCAGGAGCCTGCTGGCAGCCTGAGGGCACACCTTGGCAAGCGCCTCTAAAGCGGCGGCCCCCGAGGCAAAGCGAGCGAGCGAGCTCAAGGCTTCCACCTGCTGCATTGGAAAGGGAACTATTACACATGCCGACGCGGAGACGGAAGCAGCCTCTTTCCCCTCCTCTCCCCAATCCCGCCCTTCCCGTGGTTACGCAAACACAAGGCCGGGCGGGAGAAGCCGGGCTTGGTGGAGAGCGCGAGGCGAGAGGCGCTCACCGAAGGGGCCTCCAAGCGCCGGGGCGCTAGCGACGCCTTCTGCCCGGCCTGCCCGCGGTGAGTACCCGAGCCTTGCTTGCTCCAGGCTGCTCGCCCTCCCGCCTCCTCTGCAGGGAGGTGGGTGTCGGCGGAGCCGCAGCTGCAGAGCGCCGACCCGCCGCCCTCCGACGCCTCGCCGCGGGCTGTGTAACCACAACAAAGCGGGAAGGTGGCGGGCGTGTGCCGGCGTTTCCTCCGACGTATCGGAGGTGCATTAGCCGTAGTGGCGGGGGACGGGGGGGGACTCCTCGCCCTTTTTCCAATCGAGGAGAGGAAGGGGTTTGCCCTCCGTCCGACCCCGCCTGCATGCAACCAATTTTCTGCGCGTGGCTAGCCTATATGCAGCCTCCTTCGCCTTTTCGAGGAGCAACTTCGTTAATCCTCCGTGCACTGTCGCTGCAATAATTATCATTAGGCTTCGGCTTGACGTGCGGGCGGACTTTTGTCGCCAGCAAAGGTCGTTGCGGGAGGGGGGCGAGTTGCGCGCGAATATAGTCGCTCCCATTGCGCCCTGACGCATCGCGGTCACGACTCTGGAGGGAGGAAACCGCGCTCTTGACAGATGTCTTCCTAGGCAGCCGGAGCCTGTTTGGCTGTGACTGGGGAGGGCACGTGGTGTTTGAGCTCTACCTCGAATGGGGAATGCTTATGCCTTTTCGAAGAGTGAGCCTGAAGCCATCTCCCAGTGTTAAACTTCGCTTTGTGCAGGCAAAGGAGCGGTGGGCATCCTGCATTCTGGGGTGGACCTGGTCTAGACAGGTAGCAGAATACTCAGAGCTGGATAGGTTGGGCTGTACTGCTTCAGATGCAAGTGATAGTGGGGAGGAAGTCTGTTTTGAATCCTTCATAATGTTAAACATACAAATGCCTCCCTGCAAGTAGAAGTGAGGCAGGGAAGCACATAGGAGACAATGATTCTAGCCCAGGCTTCTCTTTGCTGTGCTAGCTTTCTACATGTAGGGAGATTTTATTTTTTAAAAAAATTAAAAAGCAATGCATCCACCTCACCAACAGTCTGAAGTGGTATAGATCATTCTACCACCTCCTTCATTTTTCTTTGCCATGGGCCAGGGAGTCCAGATCAAATAAAGCGGTATCCAGGCAGGCTGGAACCTGCTTCCTTTTGTTTACCTCAATACATAGATATCCGTAGTGGTAAGATAAGAGAGTGGCAGAGCTTTACAGCATCTGTTAATATGGATCCTTTCTTTCTGTAAAGCAGGATTAGACAACCTGTGAGGGACGCGGGTGGCGCTGTGGGTTAAACCACAGAGCCTAGGATTTGCCGATCAGAAGGTTGGCGGTTCAAATCCCCATGGTGGGGTGAGCTCCCATTGCTTGGTCCCTGCTCCTGCCAACCTAGCAGTTCGAAAGCACGTCAAAGTGCAAGTAGATAAATAGGTACCGCTCCAGTAGGAAGGTAAACGGTGTTTCCGTGCGCTGCTCTGGTTCGCCAGAAGTGGCTTAGTCATGCTGGCCACATGACCCAGAAGCTGTACACCGGCTCCCTCGGCCAATAAAGCGAGATGAGCACCACAACCCCAGAGTCGGTCACGACTGGACCTAATGGTCAGGGGTCCCTTTACCTTTATCTAGCCTTTCATATTGTTACAAAAACCGGGTGCCTGAGTTTGTGTCTTAATCCATATCCCAATTAATCAAAATCCTAACATTTATTCATTCCTAAGGTTTAGGGGGAATACCCCTTAGTCTATAACAATATGCCGTATTTACTCAAATCTAATACCTATTTTTTACAGGGGACGCGGGTGGCGCTGCAGGTTAAAGCCTCAGCGCCTAGGACTTGCCGATCGAAAGGTCGGCGGTTCGAATCCCCGCGGCGGGGTGCGCTCCCGTTGCTCGGTCCCAGCGCCTGCCAACCTAGCAGTTCGAAAGCACCCCCGGGTGCAAGTAGATAAATAGGGACCGCTTACCAGCAGGAAGGTAAACGGCGTTCCGTGTGCGGCTCTGGCTCGCCAGATGCAGCTTGTCACACTGGCCACGTGACCCGGAAGTGTCTGCGGACAGCGCTGGCCCCCGGCCTATAGAGTGAGATGGGCGCACAACCCTAGAGTCTGTCAAGACTGGCCCGTATGGGCAGGGGTACCTTTACCTTTACCTTTAATACCTATTTTGGCCAAATTATGTTGTGAAAATTGAGGTGCACATTAGATTTGATGGCGCATTAGACTCGAGTAAATACGATATTTGTTGGACTCCACCACCCATCAGCCCCATCCACCATTGCCAGTGGTCAGGGGTGATGGGAATTGTAGTCCAACAACATTGGGAGCACAGGTACCCCACTCCCACTGTAAAACATACTTCCCATGACTAGAATAGTCCGGATCAGTGTTGCATGCCTGCCAGCGTGCTTGCCTTCTGCGTACACACAGTCGGCATCACTTGCATCTGTGAAATGTTCTCTGCATCCTCCCTCGCTTTCAACAATGATACTCAGGAAGCAACGGTGGCAATTATCAGACATTTTAAAAATTGTATTTTTCTATGTTGCATTTCCTTGAGCTTCCTATGGAAGCATTTTAGTGGCTTTCTATGTGAGACTTTGCCAGGAGCTGTCAATTCAGCGTGGTAAGGTTTTGTGCACCTTTAGATTATATGAAAATGTTAAGCTCAGAACAGAAACAAGCAATTCCATGCAATATCAAATTTCCTTATGAAATGGTGGGGAAAGAAGCAACAAAATCCCCTCTAGGATCATTATTTTTTAAAAATATAAATGATTAATATTCTGCATAAAGTTGGGCAGAGATACAGGGATGCAAACTTAAGCAGCTCTATAAGACCTCTAGCTCCACCTACGTTTCATATCCAATCCTTCTTCTTTAACTTTCCGCATGCTGGCAGAATCCCACCACTCCAAATGGTTAGGTCACATTGAAAGCGAAATCAGAACCTGTGGCCTATCACTTGAGTCGCTGCTTATGCTCCCACAATTGGAAGCATTCTAGACAATCAAGCGCAGAATCCTGGAGATTGAATTCCAAACCCTTAGTTGCACAGCCAATAAACCCTGTTCCCCATTGGGGTTGGGAATTCCACCCTCTTTGGCCAGGACATTTCATATTTACACCAGTTTTACGATTCCCACCTACTCAGAGCTCTTTCCCTCGCAAGATTTAATGTCTTATCATCTGCAGTTTTGCAAGGTAGATTTTTGAAAATCCCATACTCTGATACTGCCCTTGTGGCACAAAACAGGTTGAATGCATCACACACGTTTTTGTTTTATTGGCCATTTTATGCAAAAATATATGATAAGTATTTGGCCCCCTTATTGAAGGAGGGGATTTATCACACTGGCTCTTCCAGGGTTTTCTACCTGCTGAACAATTGTAGTAATGACGTTGTGGAGTATGTGGCAAAATGTTTGAGTGACGCCATGAAATTACATCACCATAGGTCCTAAGAGCCATTTTCATACCTCACAATGTTTGGACAGCTTTATCCTAAAGTATCTCCTACTATGTTTTGTTAACTGTATTGTGTTCTGATCCATGTATAGAATGCACTTTTTCTATGCCAATAAATGAGATTGACTTGTAGTTGTAGAGTGGGTTTTGAACCTATATTTTTTTAATTTCTCAGTTAGTAATTCTGGTGTTCCATTTGCAGGAACCGCATTTCAGCACCTTTTTTTGATCATGGACCGTATGTATGAAGATGTGTCAGACTGTGAAGTGGATCACTCTTTCTTCGATAGTGACTTTGAAGAAGATGCGGCGAGGAAAGGAGCAACAACGAAAACAGATGAGAAGGGAAATGGTGAGCACACACAAACGGAAGATACGATTACAGGCAAACCTGGCTTGAACACGGAAACCAAAGTGGTGGAGGATAACTGTACTGAGGAAGAAGACAAGGCAAATAAAGATACAGAATCTCAGGAGGGGGAGGAATTAATCAATGGTGCTTGTGATCCTGAAAATGCTGTGTTGTCGTTAGCTTCTCTAAATTCAGAAAAGGCAAGTACATCTGGTAGGATTTCAGCACAAGGTAAAGGAACGCATGGAAAAAATATTTCCCCTCAAGTTGACCAAAGAGTTAAAGAATCTGAGGAAAACTACTATACAGATGAAGAAGACAGTAGCGATGACAGCAGAAACCAGAGGGTTAGACTTAAGTTGTCTAAGCAGTCTAATAGTGCAAAGGTTAGCAAGAATATTGCAGTCAGTTCCTCCTCGTCTTCCTCTTCCTCACATTGCCTATCCTGTAGTTCCGATACAGACTGTTCAGATTCAGATGATTGCTTGTCAGACTCATCCTGCTCTTCTTCAAAAAAGAAAAGCAAATGTAGCTTGGCGCTTCTTTCTCTGAGACAAAAACCCAGCCCAGGAATCAAATCGGTGGAAGTAAAACCCAAGCTTGGTGACTATGCAGAAGAGTCTGAAGATACTGTGACTGATGTGACTCCTCTGTCAACTCCAGACATCAGCCCCATCCAGTCTTTTGAACTTGCAGCATCTAATGATAAGAAACTAAAGGTTAAAAGACAAGAAAATGTGAGCCAGGAGTTATATGGTAAGCATGAGGTGCAAAAAGCTTTACACTTTTGAGGAGAACAATTACAAGCCCTGACTGAATTTCTGTTTCTCCTTAGAACCCGACTTGGATCACAAATGTCATCAAAAGGTCCTGCAGGAGGCTGTGGACTTGAATCATCTTTTGAAAGGTGACATTTTCTTAACCTTAAAAATATGGGATTTGCTCTCTCAAAATAATAACATTCCGATAGAATATGTATGTCTCGGCTGTTCTTTCAGATACAGTGGTGCCTCGCAAGACGAAATTAATTCGTTCCGCAAGTTTTTTCTTCTTGCGAGTTTTTCGTCTTGCGAAGCACGGTTTCCCATAGGAATGCATTGAAAATCAATTAATGCGTTCCTAGGGAAACCGCCTTCAGACCAGGTCCGGGGACAGTCTGTCCCCCGACCTCTTCTGAAGGCTGGGGCGGGGGGGGGGGACAAGGGCTTCTGAAGGCTGGGGGGGGGCTGGGGGGGAACAAGGGCTTCGCTGCCGACCCCCAGCATTTTAAAATCTCACCGGGACACGGGGAGATTTTAAAATGCTGGGGGTCAGCAGCGAACGCTTCGCTGATCCCGGGACGGCAGGCAGATCTGCACCGCCATCCAGAGCGGGGCGGGACTTAGCCCCGCTCGGGATGGCAGTCCCGGGACGGCAGACAGCTCTGCCCGGCATCCAGAGCGGGGCGGGACTTAGCGCCCCGCTCGGGATGGCGGCACACATCTGCCTGCAGTCCCGGGATGGCAGACAGCTCTGCGCCGGCATCCAGAGCGGGGCGGGACTTAGCGCCCCACTCAGGATGGCGGCACACATCTGCCTGCAGTCCCGGGATGGCAGACAGCTCTGCGCCGGCATCCAGAGCGGGGCGGGACTTAGCGCCCCGCTCGGGATGGCGGCACAGATCTGCCTGCAGTCCCGGGACGGCAGACAGCTCTGCGCTGGCATCCAGAGCGGGGCGGGACTTAGCGTCCCGCTCGGGATGGTGGCGCAGATCTGCCTGCAGTCCCGGGACTGCAGGCAGCTTTGCGCTGGCATCCAGAGCGGGGCGGGACTTAGCGCCCCGCTCGGGATGGTGGCGCAGATCTGCCTGCAGTCCCGGGACTGCAGGCAGCTTTGCGCGGCCATCTGTAGCGGGGCGGGCTTCGCCCCCGGCTCCCGATGGCTGCGCAGAGCTGCGCTGATCCCGGGATGGCAGACAGCTCTGCGCCGCCATCCCGAGCGGGGCGGGACTTAGCGCCCCGCTCGGGATGGTGGCGCAGATCTGCCTGCAGTCCCGGGATTGCAGGCAGCTTTGCGCGGCCATCTGGAGCGGGGCGGGCTTCGCCCCGGCTCCCGATGGCCGCGCAGAGCTGCGCTGATCCCGGGACAGCAGACAGCTCTGCGCCGCCATCCCGAGCGGGGCGGGACTTAGCGCCCCGCTCGGGATGGTGGCGCAGATCTGCCTGCAGTCCCGGGACGGCAGACAGCTCTGCGCTGGCATCCAGAGCGGGGCGGGACTTCTCTGCTGTCCCGGGGAGATTTTAAAATGCTGGGGGTCGGCAGCGAACGCTTCGCTCCCGCCCGCCAGCATTTTAAGATCGCCCGGGGCAGCGGAGAAGTCTCCACTGTCCCGGGAAGGCAGGCGGGGGGGAGCAAAGACTTTTGCCCCCCGCCGGCCTTCAGAAGAGGTCCAGGACCTCTTCTGAAGGCCGGCTGTGGGCGAAAGTCTTTGCTCCCGACCGCTAGCAATTTAAAACAGGTCCCCGAAGATTTCCCTATGGGCTTTCGTCTTGCGAAGCAAGCCCATAGGGAAATTCGTCTTGCGAAGCGCCTCCGAAACAGAAAACCCTTTCGTCTTGCGGGTTTTCCGTCTTGCGAGGCATTCGTCTTGCGGGGTACCACTGTATGGATAAACATTTTCAGTTTTTTCCTTGAGTTCTATGGAACAGCAATTGTTAACAAAAATATATTTGTTTGGTAAAGTTATTATACAGACTGCACTCTATACACTATAAATGTCTTTCCAATTTATTTCTGTTTATTACATTTATATTGTGCCTTCTCTCCAATGAACTCAAGGAAGGACACAGAGTTTTCCCTGTCCATTTTATACTTCCATCAACGCATATAAGTTGCTATGGAGGTTAGAGTGATAAATAATTACAGGACCAAGGTTTCCCCACGGTGCTTAGTGATTGAGTGGGTGTTTGAATCTGGGTCTGCCCGCCCATCTGTGCAACCAGCTCAAAAGGTCGCCATTGATTCCACTGGATATATTTTTTAATTCAGAGAAGTAGTAAAAATCTGCATGGCCATAGTAGCATAAATGACAACATATAACCTCTGAAGTAGAATCTGGATTGTATGTATGTATGTATGTATGTATGTATGTATGTATGTATTTAAATAGTACATTGCTAGCTAAGGTTTGTAGTTGAAAAGAGAACCTGAAATTTGCAGCCAAATTCTGTGGACGGCTTAGAAACTAAAGAGGCAGTCAATGGAAGACACTTTTTTTTTTCAGCAGAGCTGCTACGGCCCAGCCAAAAAAATCACATTCAAGGGGGACTGGGGAAACTTGGTTATCTCCTGAGGGATAAACCGGGTGTGGTGATCCTAGTTCACCAAGGCCCTCCCAACCCAATTTTCCTTCTACTCATTTTCGCACCACAGCAACAACCAGATCTCATGGTTCATCATAACAATGGACGCTCAATATATATTTATAGTAAAATAAGTTATTATTTTCAAGTGGCAGTTTTCAGATGTTAGGATGCTTGTAGCTGATACATGTCAACCTTTTCTCTCCTAGCAGAGGTTCATTGTTGAATAAATTACTGAGAGGCAAGAATCAATGATGACTCAATGCTATGTATTTAATTAAGGTGGCTTTACTTGTTGTTATGAGGTGATCGTTACAATTATCAAATTAATAATGAAACAGGAATTCAGCATATGCTTGTCTGTTAGTTTGTGGTTCTGGTAAACACATCCAAACACCCTTCCGTGTAAATAAGGAAAAGAAAGCATCAATTACCTTATAGCCTAAAGCATCAATGCTCTATTGGACTCAAACTCTCTCAACCCATACAGAGCCTTCAAGATTTTTTATCTCCCTGTCTTAAATTTGCCAAAGTATTGCACCCATGGTAGCAACTATTCTGAAAATCAACTAGAGGTATTGTTTTAGAGGGCAAACCATGAATATGGGAAAACTCTGGGACTCTGTAAAACTTCCCCTCTTTACTGCAATAGAAGTTTAGTAGTTGTACTCCTTGGGAAGACGTGATCAAAAGTCTAGATGCTGCCTGAGAACTGTTTGAACACAATGTACTAAATTCACTGGCATGAAATAGAGGAAACGTGTGCTGATCTCCTCCTGCAGGGCAGAAAATGATAATCCAAGCATATAAAATTGTCATGTGTATGAAACTCTGCTGTTCAGGAGTCTCCTCAGTTGCACATAAGTTCACACGTGTCTTTCCTCTGCAGGAACTATCCAGGTGTCAGTCTTGGGGAAATAGTATCTGATATTAGCAACACAAAATTACGTACTTCAGTCGTAAACTGAATGTTACATTTTTCAGGCACTTTTGAAAGAGGATGATAAATCAAAAGAGAGAGGGGAGGGTATTCCAATTAATTCTTGAAAATATATGATATTTAAAAAGAAACTCAATATCACCAAATAGATAAATATGGATTATTAACCATTTAAGTCCCTTCGATGCAGAATGGCAGTACACATTAGCTTAATCATGGTTTTTGAATGTTTAAAGATGTTTTATCGGATCAAGACTGAAAAGATATCAGATCATCATTGCTTTAAAATGTGATACTAGAACACTATTCATATCCTTTGATAATTTTATACTTATTCATCCTCTTGCACTTGAATTCTGGATAGACTTATTTTCAAGGTAATATTTCTTCTGTTCTTGCACCACTGGTAATTTGGTTTTTGAAAGGGTATGTTCTTTAGCTGTTAACACTCCAGAAGAGCCTTGATAATGTATGCATCTTTTCTCAGGTGAAGAGAATTTTATTTCTTGCCAGCAGCCCCAGAGACAACCTGAAACCTCATTTTAATATCTGCTTTCTTCTCTCACATTGCATCTTGAGATTGTGATCAGATGCAGACTCCATCTGTCATCCAACTTTTCCCTTCTCTGCCTCCCACCTTGTTCTGTTTGCCATCTAGCCTAATATAGAGTTCCTGCCTGCTAATTTGTGGCATTTGGGTTGACCTAATAAAGGTATTACCCAAATACAGACTTTGGATTTTGTTTACTTGCAGCCCAACTTCTCCTTTTGCATACCTTTTTTCATGTCACATATTTACACAATGCAAAGACCAAACTGTTTTAGCCTCCTGTTTAGCCTCCAGTTTTTGTAATGCAAATATAAAAATGTCCTGTAGATGAAGGGAGCCGTTTGTCTGTCTCTGAGCATAAGTGAGTTAGAATAGGACTGTTAGAACAGGGTTCCTCAACCGTGGCCCTCCAGATGTTTTTGGCCTACAATTCCCATGATCCCTAGCTAGCACGATCAGTGGTCAGGTATGATGGGAATTGTAGTCTCAAAACATCTGGAGGGCCGAGGTTGAGGAAGCCTGTCTTAGAATGCAATTGGAGCTCTCTGAACACAGAGCTCTGGGTCAATTAGCAGAAGAGGCTGCTTTACTTCTCAGTAGCTCATTACAGTTCCTTGACAACTTGTATTAACTCAATTGGACATGCACGTCAATGCATGATAGGGAACGGAAGTCTTCCTTGTACACAAAACAATAAACGATAGAAATTAGCACAATAAATCACAGATTTCAGTCCACCCAGAGGACACTTTCCACATTATAACTCATTCGGAAGAGCAAGTACAGCCCAGTTTTGCAAAAGATATAACATGGGAGGAATTATGTGTCATGCACTCTCTTTACAAGTTAAATGCAGATAAGCTGCAGAATTTAGCATAAATAAATAAATTATTAGCTATTATTTTTTTTAACCGAATTTCATCTAAAGATCACAGGATGATTTACAATATAAAAACAAAAAACTACATACCAAGAACATAGGTAAAGGTAAAGGGACCCCTGACCATTAGGTCCAGTTGTGGCCAACTTTGGGGTTGCGGCGCTCATATCGCTTTATTGGCCGAGGGAGCCAGCATACAGCTTCCGGGTCATGTGGCCAGCATGACTAAGTCGCTTCTGGCGAACCAGAGCAGCGCACAGAAACGCCATTTACCTTCCCACCGGAGTGGTACCTATTTATCTACTCGCACTTTGACGTGCTTTTGAACTGCTAGGTTGGCAGGAGCAGGGACCAAGCAACGGGAGCTCACCCTGTTGCGGGGATTCGAACCGCCAGCTTTCTGATCGGCAAGTCCTAGGCTCTGTGGTTTAGACAACAGTGCCACCCAATAACACCCCACCTACATGCACAGTTTAAAAGGCCATATATTGCTTAATTAGCCAAGGGCCTGGGAGAGGATGGTTGTTTTTGCCTGGAACCTGAAGATAGGTAATGAAGGCGCCAGGTGAGCCTCCCTGGGGAGAACATTCCACAAGAGGGGAGCTACCACAGAAAAGGCCTGTTCTCATATTGCTGCCCTCCAGACCTTTTGCGGAGGAGACACACAAAGAAGGGCCTCAGATGATGATCACATAGGCATGTCCTCTTGTTTTAGAAAAGTTTTTAAAAAGTTAAGAATGTAACCAATCTAGAGATAACACCAGTATGCCTTCAAACATTGTGGAATAGTTATTGGCTGGAGCTGAGGATTCTGGAATTAGTACAAATATATGTAGTTTGCTGAATGCTTTCTATCATTTGATTACACTGCTCTGATATGAGATGTCTGGTGCCAATCTATTATGACGCACTGCTGATGTCATGTAAGCAGATTCTGTATTATGACATCCTGGCAGTAATCATTGCAGCATCAGAAGTGTTTCAAGAGTTGAACAGCAGGAAAGAGGATTTCTCCATACAGTTAGACTTGCTATAGATCAATGTGATGAAACATCCCAGTTTTCAGGAATTTGCTGGCAGAAAATAGGTGAGTGCTGTAGGCAAAAATTAGGGAGAGAAATTTAAACTAATGTGGAACTTTAAGGGGCAGCATCAAAGAGAGGTTACTTTAATGGGCAATATGTTAAACATGACTTGGAATATGTAACTAAACATTTCTGTAATCAAAATCAATCTACATTTATTTTGTACAGCACCTAGCACATAGTTTCATCCTAATCCTGGAAACAGTCTGGGTGCTGCCATAGACCACCTATTTAATAAAAATATGTATACATATGTTATATGTAAGCTCTGGATTTAAGCCAGGATTGTCTCCAGAAGGATTTTGCAATCCATGGATAGGTGCAATATTCTAAGGATATGTGAAGTTGTTCATGGTAGTCTGTTGTCATAGTCTTGGTTCCAGTGTCTTACCTGCAGAAGCTGATTGGGCAGGAAGAACTGTAGATTGGTTTTGGCTTATAGATTGGTAGATTGGCTTATAGTTGAGATACATAGATGTATTTATCCTGGGCGGGCATAGCTAATAGCCATGGCATCAATTGTCATTTTATAGTGATCACAGCTTTCCAGTACAATTTGTAAGACATCTTTGTTTTGATTATCTCACAATTGTACTTTTTTTGGGGGGGGAATTCTATACATAAAATATATTTGATAGTGAAGTCCCTTTTAAGTTCAGCATGATCACCCTAACAAAGTTTTAACAGATTACATGAAGTGCTGTATATCCCAAACTGCCAAACCAACTGATATTGGTTTACAAATACCACCCAAAATATTTTCTTATTTGTGACCATTTTGCGAAAGTTGCCAAAGAACATGCCTGGGGCTTGACTCCTTGGTGCAGCTGAATTAGACAGTCTTGAATACAGCTATTAAGCTCTGTGCTGATGTTCATGCAGATTATTTGTTGCTGGACTCGTCTCCCTTATCCCAAACTAGCATCCCTGGTAAGGGATGATGAGAGCTATAGCCAAAAATCATCTGGAGGCCCATAGTTTCCTTATCCCTGTTCCAGATTGTTAACTTCTACCCATGGTGAAAGGAGAAAACCTGGTGCCAGGTAACAAATCAACAATCCCTTAATCAGGGCTTTTTTCAGCCGGAACTCACTGGAACTTAGTTCCGGCACCTCTCAGGTGGACTCCATAGCCATTCTAAGAGAAGGAGGGAAGTGTTCATGATGAATTCCAGCACCTCTTTTTCTAGAAAATTAGCACTTCTCTTAATGAATCTATAGTAATTGTGGTGATAGAATATTCTTGAGCACATTTTTGGCTATATGAAAGCACTCCTATATTATTTGTAGGAGGGGGGCCAGAAGTGGAAAACTCCCTTCTTGTGCCTTAGGACATTTGTTTTACCTTTGTTTATGATGGCATTGCTATGAAGCAGAAGCCAAGTGGTCACAATGTGCACATTTTTAACTGTTCTCAGTGAGGTGTAGGAAAGATTAGTCTTGCACAACTTCCCTATATATTATATCTAGCAACAATCATTTTAATCTGCTAATCTAGGAGTTTTAAGATTTCACTTTGTTTCCTAAGGTGACCTCGTGTTTCAGTATTAAACAATACATTTTTAACTGTCCTCCGTAGGGACTGTATGATAGAGCAAGACTGGGGTGCTTTATCCATTGCAGAGAACTAAAGCACTCTAATTTAGAAGAAATTATCTATGTAGAAGCTTCAAGCAATGAAGGGTTGAGATGTGTAAGTGACTCTTTAATATGCAATATTTAATAGTTGTTTTGCCACATTCCAATATGTAAAGCATTAGAACAGAACATGTAAAGGTTGTCACTGGCTAAATAACCACACAACTGTACTATAATAATATAATATAGGGCTGTTTTCATGCTTTTGCTAGTGTGCACAAACTATCATGCAGTCATAATGTAATCTTTTGATTTAATTTCACTTTCCTTACCTAGCACTCCACTGCCAGATACAAAACAGTTTTCTGTGAGCAGAAGGGCACCTTTGAATCAAACCTGTTGTATTTAACTGAAGTACAGGTAGAATACTGGTAACTTAGAATTGTATACTAATATATTGGGAGAAACTGAGCACATGGAAGAGTAACACTTTTAATTGAGTTTAATTTTACACTGGCATGAAATTCAGTACTAAGTAGTATGAGAGCACCTTTTATTAATTTTGGGAAAACTCTTTTATCAATTTTTGTGCTTTTGCTGGAAATAAATCATTCCCTTTCTTTATTGTACGCATCTCATGATACTGTTCCCCTAGCTGCAACTCTTCTACCAGTTCTTGGTATTTCGCCCCAAGCGAAGATGGGTATTAGGATGGAACAACTAGCTGTTTTCTCTGTATGCATTGGCTTTCCCTTTTAGGTTTCTTTTTGAATCCTGCTTATAATTACTTATCAACCTAGCACTTTGAAAGCATGCCAGTGCAAGTAGATAAATAGGTACTGCTGTGGCGGGAAGGTATACAGTGTCTCTGTGTGCTCTGGTTTCCATCACAGTGTTCCGTTGCACCAGAAGCGGTTTAGTCATGCTGGCCACATGACCTGGAAAGCTGTCTGTGGACAAATGCCAGCTCTGCCTGAAGCAAGATGAGTGCTACACCCCATAGCCACCTTTGACTAGACATAACCATCCAGGGGCCATTTACCTTTACCTTTTCCCCCTCATCATCATCATCATCATTATTTATTATGTTTCTGTTCCACCCTTCCTCTCAACATAGCCCAGGGGTGGCAATCAACTAAGCAGCAAAACAGTGCAACTTAAAATAAAATATATTGTAAACCTCTTAAAACATTGAGAATAGCTAAATGTTTTGTTAAATAGTTGCATACCCCTACAGCTAAAATCTCTCTCTCTTTCCATGAACTGAGTAGCCCTTTCCCAAAACTTGTTTTCCTATTGTTTGCAGTTTATCATACTGCTTATTATTTCTATCTTGGTCACCAGTGTAAGGGTTTGGAGAGTCACGTAGAAGCTTATCTAAGAGTAATGGAGGTCCCTATCCATGCAGAGTTTCTGAACACACCATTCAACACACCATATGTTCCCTTGATTTCTGTAGGCTTTGAACCTAATTAAGATTTAAAATTTATGTACCACCTTCTGTCTGCTTTTACTCTTGCCATTTAAGTCCCCAAAGACAAATCAAACTTGTTCAACAATTTCAGAGTCTCTAACATCACTGTGGGTTTTTGTTACACTTACAAGGGAGTTGCCTGCCCAAGACACACACCTTAAGGCTACCATCAGTTCCACAGTTGTCTGCTTTGCTGCAAATTGGGAAGCATTTGATTTTAAATTCCAGTCCATGGTTTACTTTTGATAAACTGAACAGCAAAAAGTTACTAGAGGATATGTATCTGTGCCAGAGGCCTCTGAAATAACCTCTGCCTACTGTAAACAGATTAGTTGAGCGGTCTCGTATCCATTCAGCAGAAAGCAACAGTTTCCTTTCTTCATATGTGGTAGAATCATAGGTTAGAAGCAGGCAAGATACTTTCTTGAAGATGACCTAAGCACTCCTGAAATCATCAGTAGTCAAGGCTTTTGCTCAGAGACAGTATACTTCCTGCAATGCTAGAAGTTGAATCATGGAAATGAAATCCCACAATCCCCAGAATGAAAAATGCAAGGCAAATGTTGAGAAATGTTTGTTTAAATATCTTGTGCTATTTATAGGCCCTTTGCCATGTCACTTTGGGTTGCTTAACCACACCTCTGTGCCTAACTCAATAGCCACACAAGGTCGAAGAACAGAGTATCTGGTGTTTGAAACTTTAAAACGTACTGTCCTTGGCTAATGCTCATGTTTCTTTCAGCAGTGTACATATTGCCAATGATGAGAAATGTAAGTTGATATAGTGTGGTTCTCCAAGTATGGAGAGACTCTTCCACAGCAACTGCCAGTATAGGACATCTTAATACAGGGATCACCAATGTGGTACTTGTGGGTAGACTACATGTGACTACAAGGTCCCTTCCTCCATCCCTCTGCCTGCTGAAATTAGACTTGAAGCATTTTGCTATAGCTAATAGAATAGGTTGTGATAAGCACCCACAATAGTATCTCCAGTTTGCAAGTGTGCCTCTGGTTTTAGAACTCTGTCTTAACTGCATGTACATTTTCAAAATTATCTATATTATCAGCTCATCATGTATTTCTAGATGTGGCCAAGTGCTCACATTGCCCAGTCCTAGCTCATGTTTAAGAATTATAATGCACATCATAGACCCCGCTTCACATATGTGTTGGATTCCTCCTTAAGTATACTTCTGTGCTATGTCATGACTTTTTATGGTTTACATACATTCTGTTTCTTTTGTTTGGAAACAAATGAGAGTTGGTGTGCCTCTTACACTTGGAGCCTAATATTGCAACCTTATGCACAGTTTTCTAGAACTAAGTGCCATTGAACACACTGGGTTAAATAACCTTGCAAAAGGGTGCACTGCAAATATTCTTCAGTGCCATGGTAGCAGCAGTATTGTGTTCTCTCTAGGCTAGCCTTTCCCAATCTAGTGCCCTCTGAGTGTTTGGGCTACAACTCTCAACAACACAAGCCAGCATAGTCAATGGTTTGGAGCGTTATGGGAGTCATAGTGCAGCAACACCCACAGGACACTAGGCTGGAAAAAGCTACTGTAAGCTTTTGCTACGTATGCATGTGTTGCCATTTAAAAGCTATAGGCTGAAAATGAGGTAACCCCCTCACTTAAGTTAACTGGTTAAATCTGAATTCAGATATTTCTGGATTTCAAGTGAAGATATACACTTGAATATATGTTGAATATATGAAGATATACCCTTCATATATGTTGGCTTCTCAAAGGTTTATTTGTTTTTAAAGCTTTTCTGCAGCTGGAGAAAAAAGAACAACAGAAGCTGGTCTTGGATCAGTCTTCTATAGGGTCAAGGAAAAACTACTCTTTCACAAATGAGGAAGTTCGACAAATTGATCGGGAGAACCAAAGGCTCTTAAAGGAATTGACAAAACACTCTGCAAAGCCCAGGAGCAAAAGTACCTCACTGAAGAAGCCTTCAGGCCCAGCACCTAAGATGTACCACAGTGCCATCAACAGACAGAGAGAGCAGCAAAGGATTGACAGAGAGAATCTGGTTAGTTGAAGTTCTTTTGTTTATTAAGCGGAGTTTTGTACCTACTAAGTGCATCTATTACAATCTTCAGTATGTCATTGAGCAGTGTCATTATACTATTACTATGATGTGGAAAGATGTGTCATTGTAACATCCGCCACATTCTGTCCATGTTCAACCCAAGAGGGAAGGGGGGGGAAACCAGCCAACCAGAAAATAAAAAGCAATATAAAAATGGCATGCCCCCAGCCTCCCTTGAAACACAACTGCAGCCCACCATTGTGTGAACTATAAAGTCCACATGCCACCCACATGGAGAAGGAACCAGTGAACCCCCAGCACTGATACAGCCCCCAACTGCAGTACACACTACAATGTTGCAGCACACCAATCTTATCTGCTGCAGTGCCATAGTCACATCTCCCTCCTCATTGACCCTGTTCCATGCCCTTCTTTCCCCTGGCTGGAATGTCTTCCTAAATTTTGATAATGCTCTTGGGCTGCACACATAGTGTGCATGCTGCCTTATTTGTCTGGATGCACAGTTGTGTGTAAACCTTTTTACTTTTTTGCATGGCTGAAATGCGGCCTACTATATACAAGGGCTCCACACCTCCGATAAGGAGTGGGTTGGAGGGATCCCTATCTACCACTCCCTAGAAAGAAAGAAAGTTAACTTGAGTTCTTGAACTGTCATCTTGGTAGCAAGGAAGAAGAAAAACAAATTATGTAGTACCAAGAGAGTACATTAATAGTGTGTCAATAGCACGAAGAATGTAACCCACAACATAAAATGAAATGGAAATAATTGAGGCGATAGCTAGCAGTCAGTTTCATTATCTGTATCTTTGCTTGTTCCATTACCATTGAACCATTGTTGTAACCATAGTAACACATATTGAGGCAAATGGAAACTCGCATTTCCATGTAATAGGTCTTTATCTAGAGCTGATCAAATAGTAATATAATGTAATTTTGCAAAGTATTATTACATGCAGGAACAGAGAGAGTTTGATTCATGGTCTGTCTGCTTTTTGCATAAGAATTCTGATAAGGGTTTATGAATCCTAAATTTGCAGTAAATTACATAATGTACTCTGTCTCTCCAATACTCAGGATTTTATTTTAAAAATTCCTATACTAAGAAGTCTAAGCACTTGATGCCTTTCCTTGTGTATCCCCACCCTGCAATCCCATTGCTCTGTTGGTCTCTTTCTGAACCTTCACAGGTTCAATTATATTCTTCTGAGGTGCAGCAACCACAAATGCATACAAATATTCTGGATGTAAATTCATCACAGAATGGTTTGATGACATTATGAAACTGTGATTCCCCCACACACCCTCTTAACACATCTGCAGTTACATTATTCTTCATATTGTCAGATATATTGACATATACACATACTTGGTGAATTTTGTGCCGTGAGATTAATCCATGCACATTTTCTTCATCAGGGCTTAAATTCTCTGCCAAGAGCTATAGACAGAAATATCTGTCCATGTTTTCACCAAGAGGCAAATGTATTTGTTCTTTGCTTGTTGGTTCTTTTGATATACTGTAATTGCATTGAGCTCATATTTCCCAATTTTAGCAACCACATCCCTCGTGCTCTAAGTGAAATAGATTGACCACACTTGTTCAGAAAACTAGTGATCTTACAGAAGATTGACCTAAAAGGTTCTTTTTTTTGTGAACTCTAACTACTAAGTGTTCAATTTCTGTTTTGGTTATTTAACATTTCATTATAATTACCCAGGTTGCATTTATACTTCATTTAGTTATTGATACATGGTTAGCTTGTCTTTAGTCATTAGTCCCATTCTAAAGTCAATTATCCTTTTAAATCTTTTTTCCTTCGTATCATATTTTTCTATATGCATTCCTACGTAGGGGAGCAGATCTTCCATGTTGTTTTCTGCTACCCTTCCTAGATAGAAACACATTTACAGGTTAAAACAAAGTTTGTGGCTTATTTTGAAGTTTTCATTTTTCCTCACTTGGCAGGTGTCCTTTCAATGTTCAGCATCAATGTAATTTGCTGGCCTTGTTCAGATATAACACTAAGCCATGGTTTAGTGTTATGATAAAAGCCCACAGAATGCCTCAGGCCTGCATCCTTCTCTCATTGGAGCCATGAGGAAAGGTTCAGAAGCTTTCACTTCCATTTTAGATTAACTGCAATTTGTCATGTCATCCAAACTCTGACAAACTAATTAATTTTAATGATGGGGTTTTTTTTTCTGAAACAAGCCAAATAGTGATTGATGAAGCTGGCCTGTTTCAGTTAATCATAAAGAAAATTAACCACAGTTTAGAGATCAGGCGATGAGCTAAACTGCAGTTACAGTGGTACCTCTGGTTACGTACTTAATTCGTTCTGGAGGTCCGTTCTTAACCTGAAACTGTTCTTAACCTGAAGCACCACTTTAGCTAATGGGGCCTCCTGCTGCTGCCGTGCCGCTGGAGCACGATTTCTGTTCTTATCCTGAAGCAAAGTTCTTAACCCGAGGTACTATTTCTGGTTTACCGGAGTCTGTAACCTGAAGCGTATGTAACCTGAAGCGTATGTAACCCGAGGTACCACTGTAATTTGAAGTGGAAGTGAAAGCTTCTGACTGTGCCATAAGAAGGAATCCACAATCTCAAAAGTCCTTGGGGCGTGCTCTTCTAATGCTAACCTATGGTTTAGACTGAGTTATATCTGAAAACAGCCTTTCTGACAATTGATATGTAATAGCCTCAGGACGCTCTTTCCTGACCATTATGAAATAACTAGTTATATATAAATAACTAGTTATATATAATATGCTTGGCAGGGGGTTGGACTCGATGGTCCTTGTGGTCTATTCCAACTCTATGATTCTACCTTATAGCATAATTTTTGTATGAATAAAATTTCCTCTTGCATTTTAAAGTAACCTTTTATTTTTACATTCCCCACTGCTCTAGATTATAGTCAAAGCCCTTTCCTTGCCATTTCTCTCTATTTCCCCCTTAATACATTGTTAAAGTAAGTATTTGTTCGGTTAGTGCAAGAACATTTTCCTGCGCTCTCCCCAAGCACCACATCGATAGCAATGTAAATTGAAATAAATTTTGAAATCTTCAGTCTAAATCCTCAGCCCTTGGTTTTATGAAGACAACTTTTTAAGCACCTCAATCCAAAATTCCCTTTACTATGCTTCTGTTACTTCTCAGAACCAAATATCAGACTGCAAATTAATTAATTTATTTTTTGTTGAATGACAGTGGAACTTGACCTTATATTAAGGAATATTTCAGTGCAACTGTTAGTAGTAGCAGTGATACGGGGTAGTATTTAGCTAAGTTTACTAAATAGGAGTAAAATGCTAACTTGCTAAATTGAGTTGAAATCCAATGCAAATTACCTCATCAAATTAACCTTATTTGTTTATGGAAATGCTCCAGTTCATTTTTTTCTGGAAAGTTGACAACAGCACTTATTTTTTAACTGTATTGGGGAAAATGAACCAGTGCCAAGTAATACAGGATATTCTGTGTGTTCTGGACATTTTTATATGGACAGCTGTTTATACTGGACAAAAACCAGTTTCCTGTTTTTCCTGTGACTGTTACATGTAAACAGAATTGGCAACGTGAAGTACGTTGCTGTAGCTGAAGAGAATTTTCTTCTAGAAAAGCATTTCCTCTTCTTTATTATTACATTTTTATCTTGCCTTTCCCCCTTCTTCTGTGAGGTAATACTGACTGCAAGATTTTGACTGGCCCAAGATCACTCAGATGTCTTTTAGGCAGGGAAGGAATTTGAACTTGGACTCTCCCTAGTCCAAGGCAGAAATGCTTTCCACAACACCACACTGAAACACAAACACACTATCTCCTCGCATACTTGCCCATACTAAATATTCAGATTTTATATGACCCACCAGTGGCATCAAGCAAAATGATTGCACTGATGTGTCTCATAGTTTTGGGTTTTCTGTTAGAGAAGCAGGGATAAAAATCTGAAAATGTGGAGTTAAGGTACGAGATAGAAATTTTATTTCTGGTTCAACTAGCTAAAGAAGCTAAATTTAGATTTGAAATGTATTCTTCCGCCTCTGCTGTGAAAAATAATTCTGGTTTCTGTTGCGAATGAAATTAGAGGAGACATCATATAAACAAAGCCAAACACCTGTCCAAGAGTCCAGTGGCCAGTTGTTTCATAATTCATGTGTAGCTGGTAGCTTCAGTGTGTGGTCTCCCTCACATTTGACTTCCATTTGGAATAAAGCACTGTTGGGGGAAGTAAGGTTGAGCTTTTAAAAACCAACCACATTTATTTAAGTGCCAAATATAAAAAAGAAGAAGGGAAAAACAAAGAAAGATCAGGGGGCAGGGAGATGGGGGCAGAGAGTGACAGTACACACTGTCAACACAAATCAAGAATATAATAGCTATCAGAACTTCCTTCCAAAACTAAACACAGAAGTCAGTATAAGCCATCTAGATAGGTATCCTCGTGAAATTGGTGTTTATAAAAAAATATATGTTCAAATGTAGCAAGGGTGGCGAGGCCCTCAGGCAGTTGCTCAATGGATGGTGTGTGTTTATTCTTGCAAGTTCAAAATACTTTGGCAACAAGAAGGGCTCACAGCTTCTGTTTTCCTGCCATTAATCCCCATGCTTATAGGAATATTGTTTAAGAGTATCTAAACATAAATTACAACAGAGTGGTAACTGCAGCGATTAGATTACTATTTGGCCCTCGCCAGTAAATGATATTTAAGCCGCAATACAGAAAACAACAAAATTCACAATCTGACCCTATTAGCTGATCTAATGTATAAACCCCACAATCACTCCAAAGTTTGACAGTGCTTTTTTGTTGGTGTTTGAATTAGGCTGGTAGGAAACATAATGTGCTACTTTACCATTTAACTTATATCAACAACATGGCTTGGTTTAGTTCTTTAAAAGTAAGCTTTTCTGCTGCCCATGATTCCCTAAAACAAATTACCGGTATATCATAGCAAAGAAATGGTATTCAGCTTTAACTAGTTATGATAACTGCTATGGATTTCCTCTAAACAAAAAGTAATATTTTTAACAAATTAAATTTAAGGCTTTTTTGAAGAGGCTTGAAGCAGTGAAACCGACGGCTGGTATGAGGCGCTCTGAACAGCTCATGGACTATCAGCGGCAGATGAGTTACCTCAGTTCTGCTCCCTCTCCAAGGCGAGGGAAGTCTGCCTTAAGCCACCACAGCCCTTCTCGTAAGCAGAGTTTGCGCTTTTCATTATGTATTTTTTGTAATAGTGAATCATGCTTTCAAGTATACATGCATAATCCTGGATGTCTTCATCCCCCAGTCTCAACATGATTCAAATGTGTGAAAAGAAAAGAAAATTACTAAAGCCCAGTATTTAGTCCCATTTGCAACTTCCATTGCTCTGTGTGTGTGTCGCCCTTCATGTCCAGCTAAGCATTGAGAGTTATATGGGGAGATGAACAAGTCCCATTCTCAGATTTTTCTTGCAAACAAAATGTTTTGGGCAACATGACTACCAAATTACAGCCTTCTAGCAAATGTTGATTATTTGTAGAGTTCATGTTCCCCCTTTTAAAGGAAGTCCGCATTACTGTTCAGCATCTTCTAGTCCCCTGGAGTGTTTTGGGTTAGGGTTACTTGTGCGCTAAATTTCAGATTATTATTTTTGGTGTTAATATTTTATAGAAAAGTTTTCCATTATAAAGAAATAAAGTGACACAAAGAAGAAGAAAAGAAAAAGAAAAAAACGATATATGAATATTTACGGGGTGGAAAATCAGATTTCTTGATTCTGTGGGGGGTACATTTCAAGAGCAAAATACACGTTACGGGTTGAAGCCAAAGTGTTGCTCCAAATGTCCTAGATCCTCAGAAGTGGCTTTTTGAGGGTTCAGAAGACAGCAGCAGAAAGCAGGCATGGAGAAAGCCCCTTCCCATGAGCTGAGCCCCATTTGCAATTGTTAAGACCCTAACCCAATATTTCTGATCATAAAACGTGGAGTTGCTTGCATATATTTTAAATGGCTTTGTTTTTCAAAATGGCAGAGTTATGTAAGCACCTTAACACTGTCCTCCCTTTTCTGTGTCCTTCCTCACAGGAGGTGCTTCGCGAGCATCCAGCCACAGTGCATCTAGTACCGTGAGTCGGAGAAGTGAAAGACCCGTTTATGACTCTTCTAGTGGTGCCCTGCAGCGATTGAAACCCACTAGTATTCGTACTGCCTGGCTCTAAGTTATTTGCACTTTGCCACCAGATTTTTAGTTCTGATGCATTTGCAGATTGCTGTAAAGGCTGTGCAAGAGTATTGTAATATTCACTGTTGGTGATTAAAGGACACTGGAAAGTGATATTAACTACAAACAGATACAACACTGATTATTATTATTATTGTTGTTGTTTTTTGAGCAAGCAAGATCTTTACTATATGTGTTGGATAATATCTTCCCAATCAGTATTTCTGCTAATGATATATTTGTATAAGAAAAGTGGCACTGTAAATCTGAAGTTCAGATGTGAAGAGTAGAGGGTGGACTTGTAGCACTTTTGGACCAGTATAAAAGTGTAAAAAAAAAATGCATTTCATTTTTCATTGTACAATAAACATTTGCATTGGATTAGTTGCTCAATCTTTTGTTTCTTACAGTATAGCTGCTGCTTTTAATTTAGCACAGTCAATTTATGCAGTCTTCAAGGAGAATTACATCGCTGGTGTTCAGTATAATTATTTATGAGGTCTTGTGGAAATGGTAGAGTGACGATATGCAGTACAATTCAACTCCGTTTCTTTCTGGTGATTCTTGAAATGGTTCTGTTTGGCTGAGTGCTTTCAGATGAGCTTATGTTTTGCTGCTGCTTCCGTGTCACATTCCAAGAATGATTTTTGATCAGGTCTCCATGCGTAATACTGAGAAATGTTATCTTTAAATGTTTTAATATTTCATGTATCCAGTAACAGTCAGAATGGAGGGATGGAGGTGCTTACATGACCCTCCCCTTGCATTGCTGTGCCCTTATCAGGAGGGGCAAGACAAAGGCGTACCTGATGCGGTGTGAACACGCTGGCAGGAGCACCAGATGTGTTTGCACTCCACAGGCCATCTTGTTTCTCTGCCTCCTTGTAAGGTGCAACCATGCTGGTGACGGGAGGTAAGCACCACCAACTTTCTATGCTGACCCTTACTACTTATAACTTAAGCAGTGCATTTGGTTTTATCCATTGTCTCCCGTTAAAGCTTGGCAAACCTTTTGTTAATTAAATGAAGCTCTCCTTTTTGTGGATTAAACTCAATTTTGACAGCGATTTTAATGTCTTAAGCAGTAAACATTTAGACAATGGTGTGGAAAAGAGTAGCCTCTGTGAACTAAAGCTCTCTTATTGACCTTGCAATGTAACTAACGTTTCAGTAGCTCTGCCAGTGTGAAGTATATGCACAATTATGCGGATTGAATGGTTCTTTATGTAGAGTTTCACTGTTTCTTGAATGAAGTACAAATGAGCAAGCCATCTTCTGGTTGCACTGTTTTTTTAAAAAAAACAACTACTAAGCACTTTTAAACCTTTCCGTGACTTTTTTCTCTTCATAGAAAGCACAGTGTGTGCTAGCTTTAAACTGTATCATCTTAAATGTTTTACTTGATTGATTATGGAAGACATGAAACTTGTATGTCACTCTTTTTAAAGCTTTAAGTAAATGATTAATTGAATTACATCTGTGTTCAGCATTGTACTTCCTTTCTGTGAATATTTTATCCAGATATAAACAAAATGAGGTAAATTTGGAGCTTAAGTTTAGTAAGTCTGTCATAGAGTCAAATTCCCTTCCTTCTTCAAGTTCTCTCTGTACTGATTGCCAACTCTAGCACTCTGTAGTGATTCCCCATTATTCTTTGATATAGGAAATAATGCTTCCACCTGAAACACAAGTTCTATTGATGGTGTACTTTCTGGGTAGCTTTCTTGTTTGTTTGGAGTATGGTAAGCCCACAACTTGCACACATTTAACTTAACATGCAGATTTATGCGCATGGCAAAAAATTGAAAGGTTGCAGGGTTCCAGGAAAAATGACTTTGTTAATCCCCACCTGCCACTGAACCCAGTGACTTTTGATGTGATTTTGGCTTTAGTTGTGATCCCTGGAACTTAAACCCCATGCAATTTGCAGGCCTACTGTAGATTCTTGCTAGTATCAAGAGAGTTGCCTCGCACAGTGTGAAGGAGCAAACACTACATTAAACACACAATATGTATGTGCTACAGAGAACTATAGCCTATCTCAGCTCTTTAGTATAAATAAAGCTGTGTCAGTTATACACAAGCTATTTGTGTGCAGAAAACACTTGATTTTAGTGTACATAATTCAGTGCATGGAGAGCCCCCCTGAGAAACTATAGTTGTTATCCTATGCAGATTTTGGAGCTTCACAGAAGAGTTAAACATGATTTGATGTATAAGCAGGAAAGGTTTAATCAAGGATTCAGAGGTAACTTAGGTTAGTGTACAGAGATACAGCACACATTCATTTTTTAAAAAACCTGGATTTGACCGAATAGCTAGCTAGTTTGCCATACTGTAAGATATTTATTGGGAAAGAGCACTTGCAGGGCATAGCTGTAATAATCGTATCCTGCTGATTATGTCAAGCATCTGCTAAGATGAGAGTCTCATATATTGAGTATTAACGAGAGGGCCCCAAAGTCCTGGTATAAGGCAGCTTTCTATGTTCTTAAAAGTGTATTGTTCTATGTATATTGGGTGCTTTCTGTTCTGTTAGCTTGAAGCAAGCAGTGATCAGCTTGGAGGCAGAAACTGGTGTCTATGTGTTCTGCTCCTTTTGCCCACAAAGGAAGTTCTGTTTACATGTCTCACATAATATATGAGATGTCATTTACTTGCACAGCATCCAAGAGTGTAGTCTTGACATTCTCCCATCACTTCATTAGCTTGTTTGCTGTTCATTTCTGCAGTACCGGTACAGTATAGACATTTTCCCTGAAGTTCTGGTTAGTATCTTCTGCTAATTAAGGGCATCAGCAGTTTCCATGAAGAGGGTTAGAAATAATTGCCTGTTTGATGTATTTGCAGTCTAAAGTGCTTTGTCTGTAACTTTAGCTGGAAGCAAGATAATTATATTTCTGCTTCTGGAAAGACACCCAAGAACATCGTCTCCTTTGCGGAAGGAACAATAGTAGTGATAAACATTTGCAGAGATAAAAGCTGATATCAGTTTGCTCAGGGAAAGCAATGCCTACCTGTTTTGTTATATGACCCATATGTGTGTGTATATGTTTTACACTTCTACCCCCACTCTTCTTCTAAAGAGCTCATAGCAGCTTAATGTGGTTCCTTGACAGCTTCTCATTCATGTAGCTTAAGGGTCAAACTAGCTTCAAAAGTTGTAACCGTGTCCTCCTCATTTTCAGACCATTTGCTGGCAGGCTGTGCAACAAAACAAGAGCAGGCAATACAGTGGTACCTTGGGTTACATACGCTTCAGGTCAGTGGCGTAGTGTGGGGGGTGCAGGGGGGCCCGGCCGCACCGGGCGCAACATCTGGGATTAGGGCAAATCCACGGGTTAGGGGGCGCAAATCCACAGGTTAGGGGGCGCAAATCCACGGGTTAGGGGGCGCAAATTACTTGCCTTGCCCCAGGTGCTGACAACCCACGCTACGCCGCTGCTTCAGGTTACATATGCTTCAGGTTACAGACTCCGCTAACCCAGAAATAGTACCTCGGGTTAAAAACTTTGCTTAAGGATGAGAACAGAAATCATGCTCCAGCGGCGTGGCGGCAGCTGGAGGCCCCATTAGATAAAGTGGTGCTTCAGGTTAAGAACAGTTTCAGGTTAAGAACAGACCTCTGGAATGAATTAAGTACTTAAACCGAGGTACCACTGTACTGCTTTTAGCTAGATTTCCCCCCCAACTTCAAGCTGCAGGATTTAAAGGGTAGATAGATATGTTCATTCTAAAATAGGCCTTGTGCTAGATTTACGCATGTAGTAGAATCCCAACCTTCGGTTGCTAGTACTAGTTTTCTTATTGTAAGGTTTTTTTAAAAAAAAAATAGGAAGCACAGAAAGACAGCTTCACCTACCTTCCAATGGTAATACAGTCACTATGACTTCAAAATTCTAGCTTTACATACATCAGCTTTGCAAAACTCTGTTTGCATCCATCAGTAACTAACTCCTAGTGTCTTGTACAAATTTTTATTAATGACACAATTTAGCAGCTGGCCATAGTTAAGCATGTTTAAGGCCCATTGACATTTGTAGGTTAGTCAAATGTGTCTTGTTCTTGCTGACTGGTTCTCATAAGTCCTTAACGTTGACAATTGGGTCCATGAGATGAGGTGAAGCAACCGCCACCAGGGCAGCAGATCTTGATGCGAATCTTTCTTTTTTCCCACCACCCTCGTTCCTGATGCAGATCTTCCTGACCCCCTTCTTCACAAGCAAGGATGGTGGGGTGGCTCCATTTTGGGGTCTGACTCTGGTGCCAAAATGTATTGGGCCAGCCCTGAGCCAAATAACAAACCTGTGTAAAATGAGAACAGTATCCACATTTTTCTTGCCAAGGTAACGCCTGGGCCACAATGACTTGGAAAAATGAAGGCTCACTTTCATTCAGAAGTTTTCAATGCTGGGTTGCAGATTTGAAATCTCCTCCCTTCTAATGATGTCCACAGCTCCTAATTAGCAGAGAGCCTTTCTAATTTGAAATCAGGGAAGGATTGCCAGAAACTAGGACAGCTGAAAGCTGTGCATCAGCATAATAGGGTGCTTCATAATTTGCTCCTTTCTTGTTTTAGGCTAAAGTGTGCTGTACATGGCCACTATGAGGCCTCTGGAGAATGCTCTTAAGCTTGTCTTCAATCAGTGTATCGCTCAGAATTAACAAACATCTTGGTGATTATGATCCTGGAAAAAGCATCAAAGAGGCCAAGGATTGAGGATGGTGGCATTTAAAGAGATTTAGTGGACTCAACGTAGAAATCTATTCGGATAAAATACTCAAATGTCAGATAGCAAAAAAGGCACAGGGAACTTTTATTTATTTTTTACTTGAATGGCAATTCTCTATGCTGTATAAGAACTTTCTGAATTATGCCTAGAGTTGTTGGCTACTGTGAGGTGTCATTTTTTTGCTTTCAAGCACATATAATGTCTGTGGCTTACAGTGACAGTAGAAAACCTCTAATAATTTGTGAAGAAGGCAGCTGAGGGTTGAAATGGAGGTGGATGGTTGGCATGTTCTTCCATTTCCAACAAAGCATTTCTTGATACTTTTGCCTGTGTAGGAAACAAACAACAGCTGTAGCAGCCCTTTCGTAAATATGAGATTTTACTGCCTCAGTTCCAAGCTAATCTCCATGTAGCAAATGCAATTACTGCATTTACTACAGGAAGCACACTGCTCTGTTAACTTACACATTGCCAAATGGCAACACATCATTTGTACAACTCTCATAATAGGATTGTTTTGCCGTCGTTTGGATGCATGATTAGCAGTCTGCCTTTGTGATTTTAAGACTTTCTCTGAACAGGAAACATTCCCTCTTACCCCAGCACCTGCAAGCTGGCAGCCTTCAGAGGCCTCTGGCAGCAGAGCAAGCAAGGGTAGGAGCAAAACCAACCCCATCTGGGCTGTCCAATTCATGATGCAATGCTGCTTCAAGATTGTCTCATGCCATGTCTTTTTAGAGATCTTTTCCCAGCTGTCATTTGGTATGGAACCAAGAACCGTTTGTCAGGACTACCAAAAATATCCTAGGATAACTGCTTATAAACACAAAACATACCGTATTTATAATAGGCTGGTACAAGTAAAGCTGCTTTTGAATTATGGTGCTGGAGGAGACTCTCAAGAGTCCCATGGACTGCAAGAAGATCAAACCTCTCCATTCTTAAGGAAATCAGCCCTGAGTGCTCACTGGAAGGACAGATCATGAAGCTGAGGCTCCAGTACTTTGGTCACCTCATGAGAAGAGAAGACTCCCTGGAAAAGACCCTGATGTTGGGAAAGATGCAGGGCACAAGGAGAAGGGGACAGCAGAGGACGAGATGGTTGGACAGTGTTCTCGAAGCTACCAGCATGAGTTTGACCAAATTGCGGGAGGCAGTGGAAGACGGGAGTGTCTGGCGTGCTCTGGTCCATGGGGTCACGAAGAGTCGGACACAACTAAACGACTAAGCAACAACAAAACAAGTAAAGCTCCGCTTTGTGTATTGTGGGAGCCTTTGAAGCTGCCCAGGGTGGGGTGGAGTGACACTCCTAAACATGGGAGCTCTGAAGGCATGGATTGGGCTAGTACAGAGAATGTGTGCTGAGAATGCCCTGTGACTATCACGTGGTGAATGCTTTAGGGACAGATTTTATGGACCCAAAAAGGGCTATTATGTGGTGGCGACCATTATGCGGTGATATATGGTACTAGCCAAAATGGCTCTGTTCTGCCTCCACTGTTGGAGGCAGTATGCTCCTGAATGCTGGGAATCACAAGTGGGGAGGTTGGTGCCGTGCTCAGGTCCTGCTTTTTGGCTTCCCGTGGGCATCAGGTGGCCTCTGTGAGAACAGGATGCTGGACCAGATAGGCCATTGGCAGGCTCTTCTGTTTTCTTCCTCTAAGCTCCCTCTGCTCCAGCATCTTCCATCTCACATCAAATTTGGCCGAAACGGCCTTTGGAAGAGCATCGTGGAAGCCCTGGTACCGTTTTTAATCGCAGAAGATGTGGGTGAATTAGGCACGTGCTGCATATATAAACAGTTGTGTTTAATATTTTTGTAAAAAGGGGGGGTCTTTTTTAAAAAGGTTGGGTTTTTTTGGCACTTTGAAATACCTTGGGGCTTGGACAAGCCTGCTGAGACCTTTTTCTTGTGTACGGATGGAGCTCCTCTTGCTATATAATCATCAAGGTTCTAGCCTGAATCGCAGGCATAGAGGGAATGACAAGAAACAGATCCCAATACATTTATGCTAAGCAATCTGAACCAGAACTGCAGACCACAAAGTGCTAATCTATAATCCACTGTGGCAGGAGTTAAAAATAGTCTATTGCTGATTAATTTTCCATCAGCTTCAAGATGCTGCTTCCGCTTCCTATAATTACAAAAGCAAAATAAAAACAACACTTGACAACGGTGCCTATGACCTTACAGGGCACTGCACCAAAAGTGTCACAGGCAAGATTCCTCTTAAGCCATGGGTAGGCAAACTAAGGCTTGGGGGCCGGATCCGGCCCAATTGCCTTCTAAATACAGCCCGCAGATGGTCTGGGAATCAGCATGTTTTTACATGAGTAGAATGTGTGCTTTTATTTAAAATGCATCTCTGGGTCATTTGTGGGGCTTGCCTGGTGTTTTTACATGAGTAGAATGTGTGCTTTTATTTAAAATGCATCTCTGGGTCATTTGTGGGGCCTGCCTGGTGTTTTTACATGAGTAGAATGTGTGCTTTTATTTAAAATGCATCTCTGGGTTATTTGTGGGGCATAGGAATTCATAGGTGGACTGGCCCCCTGCTGAAAAAGTTTGATCGCTAGATTGTTACATGTATCATGGTAGGCAAGTATAATAAATGGCCCGTCGTATTTGATGATAGTATGCTACCACATGTTCAACAAATACATTAAAAACACAAGACGATTTTGTTCTTCGTGCAGAAATAAATGGAATTGCAGTGTTTATCTGGTTCATTATAGCATGTGTAATAGTGGTTGGGGGGAGTTTCTAGCTTGCATTTTGCCCAAGGGCCACATTCACCTTTGACCCAACCCTCTAGTGGGCTACATGCCATTTTGGGTGTGTTATGGAGTGGTATCCCATTACCTCAACACATACTCTCATGTGTGTTTATGCAGATTATAGAATAGGAGACAGTGAACTGCCCTATTCATAACTGACCTAAAATCTTTCGCCATTGGTTTCTATGTGTCTAATGTGAATAAGAAGTGCTTTAGGCTGCAATCCTATAGCTAGTAACTGTTGAATGAATCCACTAAATTCAGTGGGACTTACTTCAGTCAAGGCATGTATAGAATTATCCTGCAAGTCTCTTTTTTAAAGAAAGTTATTTTCCTTTGCTTTCCAGTAATTATTTGATCAGGGCATTTAAGATCAGGTTGCTTTTCTTAAAAAAGTTTTCTTCCTCACTTCCCCCATTTTCTTGTTCATATATTAAATTTCAGATAAGTCTACAGCTGCCTATTATGGTTTCCATGAACTTTCCCCTTAAAGTAGTTGAAAGTGGTTTCAAAAATATTTTTATTTATTTGATGTCTATCTTGTTCTTACATGCATGCCCTCTCTTCTCCCTATACCTTCTTCTCAGAATTGTTGATTATTTTCCAGCTTCATAAAAAGTACCTACTGGGATTCTCATATTCCTGCCTGCCCTCATTTGAGCCTGTCTGGTTTTCTTGTGAGAACAGGTCCGTTCTAGCTATACAGGTACGACAGCACCTGCCCACACTTAATCTTCACCCACAAACTTCCAGTAAGTGCGAAGGGAGGACAGAAGCTAAAACTAAAACCTTTTTTTAAAAAAATGTATATACGCTGTTTTCTGCAGCAATTACACCAATGATTAAGCACAAGAGATAAAACTTGCATAATTCATGTTACACAATTTTAAACCGCAAAAAGTGATTGCATGATTTTAATCTAGAGAAATTACACACAGGAATCCATTGAAACTATGCTTCACTTTCTGAAGTTTGTTTACTTTAAGCACTTGGGCTTCAACCCTGTATGACTGTACTTCCCATGACTTATTTTTGGCAGTGTTTGACATACACAGGTCAGAACCATTCACATGGTTGTAGTTTTTTGGGTGGCACAAATGCAAGGGAACATGCCCATGTTTTCCACAGTCTTTGAAGCTACCTTTATTTAGTATGTGCCATGCAGGAAAAGAAAATTGGCAGAGCTTTGATTTAAATAGTATTTATTGAATTCACATTTCTAGTTATCTGAATACTGTGTAACTTGCCGCCTTCAGGAAACGCACTTAAATATAGGAATATATTAATGGATCTTTGTCAAATATATTTATATATACAGGTGCCTCTTTAGTTTTTCCATACAAAAGAGTTTGGCTGTAATCGAATGAACAAACCATTGATCTATCTTACAATGTTGCAACCTGGTCTCTGAATTGGATTTAACCCACGAAAGCCATCTCTATTTCCCTAGGAAATATTTTGTTGCCCGTTAAACCACATGTAGGTACCTTACAAAAGAGAACTTTCATTTGAATCAAGCCATTTGAGTCTTAGACATATTTCTTGATCTCATCATACAAGACCAATACAAAAGCACCGCCCATGCCTCTCAACACATTGGACCAGGCGCCTTTGAAGAACGCTTTGCCCCCTTCATCTTTAGCTATCTTCTTCCAGCAGTCGATTGTGCCTTTGTACATGATATCAGCTGTGGAAGACAAACATGGACAGGTAAAACATAGTTACATTACCTGGAGAAAAAGACCACCGCAATACTGCCTTAATTCCCCACCCCTCCCAAGACCTTCAGAAGGAGGACAATGAAGCTATAATTTCACCAGCAGCACCACAAAGAAACCACATTCAAATTTGTCCCCACATTCTGGGAGTGAAAGAACCTTCCTCCCTTTGATTTGTATAGACGCATACTAAAACTCAGTACTATAAAACAGGACAAATGTAGATAAATATAACTTGCCCAAAGACTGCAGAACAGAAATAGCACTGTACTATTAATGCACTTTACTACAAAATGTAAACATACACCAAACAGAAAAGCTGTAATATAAAATCAAATGGCATTGCTCAAGGAAACTGCGTCAATAATAATAATGATTACGGCCAGTTGCACGTGTGTCTCTGTTTCAATCTAACCTCTTAAGGAAAAGTACTTGTTTTTTAAGGCTTCTAGCTTCCCTTGAGCATTTAAAATGGAGGAATTTTTTTTGGCAACATTACAAAAATGTAGGGTTATTTTCTTACCTCCTTTCCTGCCAGACTGCATCATCATCCTACGTCGGACAGTGTCAAAGGGGTAAGACACCAGCCCAGCTACTGCAGTAACGGTCTGTGCTATCATCCAGCTTACTATGATGTGTACATTCTTTGGATCAGGCAGCATACCTACCATTGGGAGTAGATTACCCAAAGACAGGAGAAGGAAGAGGAAGAGAGAGGGATGGGGGGAGGGTGTTATCAGTACCACTTTATCAATTCTACCTCAAGCAAGACCAATCATGCCAGTTAAGTTCTGTTTTACACCCAATCAATCCAAGTCACATGATAGAGATTCCTGCATTGCAGGGGGTTGGACTAGATGACACTTGGGTCCCTTCCAACTCTAAGATTCAATTATTCTAGACATCAGCAGCTGCAGCAGAATTCCAAGGCAAGTCATTCTGCATGCTACTTTGGGAAGACGTACATATACACATATGCTGTTGTGTTTTCAGTGCCTAGAATGCATAGCTTTACCAGATAGCAAGTGCATTCATACAATCCTTAGTTACAGGAAAGTTTGGGGTTGTCAACCAAACAGTTAAGCCACCCTCAGATATACGTAGACGCTGAGTAGTCCACTCAGTTAGCATCCTAGCCTTCCTCCAACAAGCTCAGGTGGTCCGTACATATGGCTATCTCACTTTATCCTAACAGCCCCATGAAATTAGGCCACTACCAAAGTCTCACTTGGTATACTTCAGGAATTTAAGCCCACATATTCACAGTTCAAATCCAGCACTCAAACTATTACACTACAATGGCACTTTTAGGGAATTGATTCTACTGCCAGAGCTCAACAACTGAGTGGGAACCTAAAGAAAGGTATTTTTTTACTAGGTGGGAATATTTAGCTTCATGTCTAGAATATCCTCTTGGCCAGTTGGGCAAATATTAAGGGATGATTGGTTGAAGGAGACTAAGAGGCTTGTATGATGAGAGTCATAACAAGGGTAGGATAGGGTATCTGAGTAATGGGGCATGGGAAAAGCTGCCTGATTTCCTATGCTGGCAATTAAAAGAACCTTACTAATCAGTGCATGGCCCTATGAAGTTAACTCATAACTAGATATAATACAAATTATACCTATTATAAATCTTTGAAAATACTTGGATGAGGAGGTAGACATTTAAGAACTGTTCTGTTTTCTTTCTTTCTAAGAAAAGGGAGAAAGATGAAGCACACTCCAAACCTGTCTTAACTAGAAATACTTACCAACCTATTGAATCAAGAAGAACCCTATTTTGGGAGCATGTTTAAATATTTCATATTCTACATTCAGGGAAAACGCTATAACTCACAGAATCTAGGCTGTGTTTTGCTACTCGGCTAACATCAAGTGGCTTCCCTTTCTTACCCTTAGCTGTATCATAGACGCCAAAATACGCTGCTCTGTAGATGATGATGCCCTGGACTGAAACATTGAATCCCAAGTAGAGACCCTTCAGGCCATCAGATTTGTAGATTTTGGCAATACAGTTGCCCAGCCCAGTGAACTGCCTCTCGCTCGCCCCTTTGCCCACATCAGCAGCTAGCCTGGTCCTGGCAAAATCCAGAGGGTAAACGAAGCAGAGAGAAGTTGCTCCTGCAGCACCCCCAGAGGCCAAGTTGCCAGCAAAGTAACGCCAGAACTGCTTGTGCCTGTCCACACCCCCAAGGAAGATCTGCTTGTACTTGTCCTTGAAGGCAAAGTTGAGGGCCTGGGTGGGGAAGTACCGGATGACATTGGCCAAGTTGCCTCTCCAGAAGGAAATGATGCCCTGCTCCTTGGGGATCCGTACTACACAGTCCATGATCCCCTTGTACTGCTTATCAGCTGTGATCTGTTGGCTGGCATGCTGGACCTGTTAAAGGAAGAAAAGGGATGGGAAGAAAGAGAGGTGGAGAGAGGGAGGTGGGAAGGAAAGAAGGAAGGAAAATCATTGTGGCACATTATACACAACCTCTCAACTGGAAGAAATAGCCATTCCTATCTTTGCACCTGCAGCTTTATCTTTGATTGCTGTTTGGTGCCAAAGTTGGCCATCCGCTTGAGATTAGCATCACTTGCTACAACACCAGGGCATAACAGCTGCACATGATGTGTAACTATAATAACTTACTTGACCATTAGAAATGGAAAGTGGAAGAACTGTAGTTGCTCCTCCCTTCAATCAAACAATTAATCCCCCCCCCCTCACATATGAAGTTCTTGATAAGCTTGATTTTCTCTATTATACACACACTTTTTTAAAAAAACACCATGGTGATTTGGGAGCACATGCAGTATTAAAGGGAGACAGGCTACATATGCAAGACGTCATTCTTCCATTTATATGGCCCTCCCAAGAACTCATGTCCTTCAGTTGACCTCCAGTTAGCTATCAGGCCACTGATCCTAGTAGCAAATAGCACTTTCCACCCCAGTTTAGTTCAAATGAAGGAAGCTTCCCTGATACATATATGGTACAAAACACCGTTCCTTTCACAATAGTTTTTTAGTGTATTTTTTTACAAGTTATTGGACTTAATGGCCATCTGCCATATACGTACAAGCACACACTGAAAAGAAAAGAATAAAACACCCAAGATTTCAAGGCATTTCCCCCAATGCTCAGCACACTTGCAGATCTGTGCTATAAACAGAGCCAAGGAAAAAAGAGCTGCGCTGGTCTTGTGTAATCATAACTGCACAACTGGAGTTTCCATATTTAGTCACTTCAAGCTCCAGCCCATCTGACAGTAGAATTCCTGCTCCACTCCTGAGTCACAGGAAGATCCTTTCCTTAGAGATACAGCCGAGCAACAGCTCTCGAGGGCAGGAAACCTAAGGCATCGCCATCACCAAACCATCACCACTTCTAACAAAGGGCCTGTGAATTTCTAAGCCAAAAAAATTACTAGACAACTTGTTGTCCTTGCCAATCTGGAAAGAATGTCCCTGCCATTTACTTTTAGGTCCACAGAACGATGCAACAGGTGCGGATTGACTTTTTGGGCAGCTTATTTTGTGCACGCGCAAGCACACCACTTTAGAAACCCAACCTCCTTACCTGTAGCAGCAGTTTCACCCTTTCAATAGGAGCTACGGCAGTTTTGGAAATGGCAGCAGCAATCCCACCAGCCAAGAAGTCCTTAAGGAAACTGAGAGCTTGGTCAGACATGATGGAGGCAAGTCAGAGCGACACACCAATCGCCCCCTCCTCTTTCCTTCCTTTTATTATTTATTTTCTTTTTGGCTAATGGAGGAGCTGTCCACAGGCACCTCCCCACCCAGCTGCGCCCCCCCAACCTAAAGCACCCGCGTTCCAAATGGACGGACCCTTACCCCCTTTTCAGCTATTTATAGCTCCCCCCTGGGTCTCGCGATAGCCGGAGGGGGCCGGCCGGGGGCCGTTCCGCGCGCACATTGGCTGGGACCCCCCGTGAGGCGAGGGCACCGGGGCAAAGCCGCCATGCTGCTCTCCCCTGAAGGGGCAGCCCTGGCGAGGGGGACGTCTCGGCAAGGGCAAAGTAAAGTTATCTGCTGCTCCCTGTTGGAGAGCGCAATGTCACGGCATGTGCTCGCGTTATTATTAATAGCACACGGGGCGGCCCTGGCCGGGGGTGGGTGAGGGGGCGAAACTGACACTCTCTGGGCGGAAGAGTTAACCCTTCCACAGGGCGACCGAAGTGCTGGCGAGGAGGAGCGCAAGCGGCGCCGCGGGAAATGGGGAAGGGCACGAAGATGCGCGGCGCGCGCGCCTGTGCGCGCTGTTACAACATATGAAATAAAAGAAACCCGCCCTTCTTCCTCCAAAGAGCTCAGCAGGTGGGGTTCCATTTTTTAGCCTGCACAGCAGCCTTATGAGGTAGGCTAGGGAAGCTGAGATACAGTGATTGGCTGAAGATGTCTCTGCCCGGGGATGGATTCAGGATCTTCCCGGTCCGTTTCCTTCCTACTGGGTCACACTCGTTGCACCCAAACATTATTATTTTCAGTTTGTAAGACCACTGCACTCTGCCTCGCAGTTCTATATCTATCTATCTATATCTATCTATCTATCTATCTATCTATCTATCTATCTATCTATATCTCTATCTATCTATCTATCTATCTATCTATCTATCTATCTATCTATCTATCATCATCTATCTATCTATCATCTATCTATCTATCTATCTATCTATCTATCTATCTATCTATCATCTATCTATCTATCTATCGATTGAAGTAGAACACAGACATTGTGGCTAATAGCCAGATCAGATCAGGTTCTTTATTATGCAGTCCCTAGACCTGAACAAGCTAGTGGCCACTGACAGCTCTGTCCTCCATTCACCTGCTTTTATTTTCAATTTAGTATAATTAGGAGTGTGTTTTCATATGCCCTTTGCTTTGTCTTTCTAATTCTCTATTGCCTACTCTGGCTGGCAGCAGCCCACCAGTGTCTAGGGCAGAGGCCTGTCTCAGCTCATCTGCAGAGATCCTTTGTACCCTTGCCCATGAAAAGCAAGTGCTGTGCCATTTAGCTATGACCTTCCTCATGTACACATATGTTTTTGCCTTCATAATTTACTTATTGTGCATGGTGAACTCTGAAAAGTAATGAAGTAAGGAGTGTGTGTCCATATTTAAGATGCTGATTAGAATATGAAGGGAGACCAATTAGTTTTCTTGCAAAGCGCAGAGCTGCAGCTTTAAAGTTCCACTGAGAGAGAGTCTTTCTCATGCCAGCAGTTTCTCTCCATTCATGGATGTAGTGAGGAGGAGTTATTGCTCTTTTCCTAGTAGTGCCTTGAAAGGAGAACCACTGCATGTGATCAGAAGGCAGGTGTCACTCTTTAGGTGGAAAGGAGGCTGGTGGGAGGTTCCAGGAGCATATGACTAGGAAATGGAAAGTTCGTAACCCAAAATATGAACTATAAGTACAGGAGGTGCTTGTATACAGTATAATCTGGTCACTGCCTGACATCATTGATCTTGTGGATGTAGGCATTTCAATCTGGGAAGGCAGCCCATTTAGGAGAAGGAAAACTCTGACCCTAAACCTTGCAGAATATATTCAGGAGAAGAAAAGGCTAAGGAGTAAACACTACACAAATCCAGAGTAGAGTTCCTAAGATGGTTGGATGGTGCCTTGTACACCTTCCGGCAACTTCTGCAACAAAGCTGGTGCCAGACATATTGCTCTGCTTTCCTTTGGACCACATCAGCGAGGCTGATGTCATCTGGGCAGCCCAGGACCTCTATGCACACTGCCCTGGCTTGCACCCTGGGGAGGTCACTTCAGTGCCGCAAATGCAGTGGTTTGACTTCACCTCCCAGAGGGGCACTCCATTGTCTCTTGAGACAGACAGATGGCAACAACCATAAAATATTCTCATACTGTGTATACAGCATACATTTAAAGCACAATCCTCCACCCCCTTCCAAAAACATCCTGGAAACTACAGTCGTACCTTGGAAATTGAACAGAATCTGTTCCGGAAGTCCTTTCAACTTCCAAAACGTTCAGAAACCAAAGCGCGGCTTCTTATTGCCTGCAGGAAACTCCTGCAGCCAATCGGAAGATGCAGAAGCTCCAACAGACTTTGGGGTTCCAAAGAACGTTTGCAAACCAGAACACTCATTTCTGGGTTTGCGGTGTTTGGGAGCCAAAACCTCCGAGTACCAAGGCGTTTGGGATCCAAGGTATGACTGTATTTTGTTACGGGTGGTGGGAATTGTAGCTCTGTGAGGGGCAACTACAGTTCTCATGATTCTTTGGGAGGAAATGCATTTTAAATGTGTTTTAAATTTGTGATGAGTATGCAGCTTCACATCCTTTGCATTATTTGCTGGACGGGCATTTTCACAAAAGAGGCTCAGGCTGTGTGTGCACAACAGATTGATTCTGCTTTACTCCATGGTATGTCCATTTGAAAATAGATGTAGGAGATTCTGGCAATGGGTGGTATATACAAGAAGCACAATCACCACTTCCTTCTCTGTTCACCTGTGGCATATGCAAGGAGGAAAAGGCATGGAAACCTAAGTGTATCAAGTAAACACCTTTGAGGATGGTGCAAAGGAAAGGAATAGGAAAAGTTTAGACACCATTGTTGTCAATTTCTGCTCTACTTGTGAACCAGTTTTCCACTTTAGCTTCCAGTGCAAAGTATGTAACATAGACACCACTGCTATGCAAAGTAGTGGTGCAACTATAGAGGAAAATGGCCAAAGGAAGTTCTTCATGTTTATCAAAGCGTCAGGCTATGTGTCGCTCTGATTTCCTATCTCTGCATTATAAAGCCCTTTTCTTTATTGCATAGAGCTACTTTAAATACGTCGGGCATCTCTTACAGATCATCACAGCCAACTTTTCTTGCATGAGAGTTCTTGTACTTTAAGCAGCTGTACAGAAGTGGGAACAGTTTGCCATTCTAAGGTGGCAAAAGCTCTCCTATGCAATCTTTAAAGGTACAGGAGTCCTGCCATCCATTACATTTTGTCACCCCATATCAATGTGGTTTCAGTGATGGGAAGGATAGGGTTAATTAAGGGGAGTTTTGTTGCGAAGAGGCAAGGGACCTTATTTACCTGGGACTACTTCCCCTGAGTTGACCTGTAGATCTCTCAGTAAACTGGCTTATTTTAGCACTGGCCTTCTGAGGTCGGCTGACTTTTCACCTGAATAATAAGGTACAAAGCCAAAACTCAAGGACTTCTGCTGCTTGGAAAGCAGACTGCTGTAGCAACTGGATTCTCTCTCTGTTCTAAGACAAGTGACCTGAAATAACCTTATAACATATTCACTGTAATATTATCCCTGCAGTGTATCTCCGGAGAGACCGATTTCAATCTTAGCCATGCTAAAATCACTATTATCTACCTTGGCTCTGGAAGATATGAATAAGAAAAAACAATTTTTAAAACTTCCACACAATTCTGTTTCAAAATGTACATTCATTCCTCAGTGACATTCATCTCCTATTTTGTACCTGCAGCTAAAAAGTTCATAGTTTCAGATTATGCTGGTATTTGGCATCTCTTTTGAAGTTCTAGCATTGGGGCTGTGGCAGGAGTGAAATTGTCCAAGTGTCTAAAACACCTAATTCACTTATTGTAACTGCATTTATCTGGAGATAAGACTTACCAGTGTCAAAGTAAGGTGTGCTTAACTGACAAGCAAAAGAAAGCCAAAATGTTCTTCGATAGTTCTGTACCATTCATGATCACATCAAGAAAGAAACTTTTGGGATATTCAGCTTTTCTTACCCCTGTAATGTCCTTAATTGCATCTAGTTGCCTTAGTCCGAATGCAATATATACAAGCACCAGAAGGTTTAAAAAAGGTAAGGTAAAGGACCCCCTGGATGGTTAAGTCCAGTCAAAGGCAATTATGGAGGTGCGGCGCTCATCTCACTTTCAGACTAAGAGAGCCGGCATTTGTCCTCAGACAGCTTTCCGGGTCATGTGGCCAGCATGACTAAATCACTACTGGTGCAACAGAATGCTGTGACAGAAACCAGAGTGCACGGAAATGCCATTTGCCTCCCTGCCACAGTGGTACCTATTTATCTACTTGCACTGGTATGCTTTCAAACTGCCAGGTTGGCAGGAGCTGGGACAGAGCAATGGGAGCTCACCCCATTGCAGGGATTCGAACCGCTGACCTTCTGATCGGCAAGCACAAGAGTCTCAGTGATTTAGAACACAGCGCCACCCGCATCCCAGAAGCATCAGAAATGGCACCTGGAAGCTCTGAGCCACATACTCACTGGTTGCTTGCATAGCGAAGCAGTGACAAGGCCCTTTCTTCTAACTCATATACATAATATGCTCCAAGCAGACACATGATTGTGGTGGTGCTTGATTTGCTTAATTCTTCCCCACAGACGGAAGTGATAGTGTGGCAGTGGGGAGATGTCCCCATGGTTGTATAGCAATGTAGACTACCAGGATCATATGTGATGGTTTGCAAGTGAGAGAAAAAGAAGCAGGAAAGGGATGCAATGTGAAGGACACTGCTAAGCATTGTCTGGGTCATAATTTCATGCATTGTGGATATTCTGCAAAAGGTGATGCTTCATGTGAACTGCTCATACATAGGAAAATTCATACAACCAATCTGACGTGCTGAAATGCATTGCATAAGGGAATTTGTGCTGGTGTCAGTATTTAAAACATAGCCATGCATGTGACTTCAGGAACAGAGCCAAGATCCCGGGTGTCTATAACGTCACCTGCTCTGTGTCAAGCTGTCACACAGAATGGTGAGCATAAATAGAACAGAACTTCTGCATGTGATTTCTAAGCAGTAACCTTTTCCTTTTTCATTTCTCCCCTTCCACATTTTGTCCAAAGGCTGCATAGGCTGCTGCTGAAGCAAATTAGCAACCTAGTGCCATTTTGTGTTCTTGTCTCTGTTGGCTACTTTCTAGCAAGCCTATAATAAAGTCAAGTAGGTTGGGAATCAGTCAAATTACAAGCTGGCAAATAAACTAAACTCTAGAAATTTCTAGCAAGGCTATAATGAAGTTGAGTTGGTTAAGAATAAATTACAAGCTGGCTAAAACAATAAATAAATCACAAGGATCGAAAATCAAAATCTGGAAATTTATCTTGCATAAACAATGCACATATGGGGACAAATTCACACAAAAATGCTGGTGAATTTTCATGAGGATTAAAAAACAAAATCAAAACTGACATGGAAATGTGTAGAACTTAATTTAAGAATGCAAATATTAGAATCTAAAATGGATATAAAATGTCACCCATTCCTGGGAGGGATGTGCCTACATTGTAGGATTTGTAGGAGCAGTAGGTATCTGACGTTAACATTTCAACCGAGCTTTGCTACAGCTGAATATTTTTCTGCCACTAGATGGCAGAGTACCCATTGCTTAGATCTGATAAAGTGGGCTCTAGTACAAGGAGGGTTATGTCTCAAGCTCAGCAGCAGGCAGACGTGCATTTGAGGGGGCCTGAAGCTTGAACTGTTTTGGAGGCCCTTTCACAATAAGCACCGAGATCTGGGTACCCACTGTTATATTCTTCAGTGGGGTTATTCCATGCCAGATTACCACAATTAAAACAAAAAACTACTGCATCTCGGATTTTGCTTAAAATTGCTGTACCGCGACCCTCCACTTTTACAACAGCTGACTCTCAAACTTCGGGATTGTTGAAATATATACAACAAATAATGGGTCTATTAGACTCCATTTTTTAAAAGCCATATGGACTAAAGTCGCTTCTGGTGGGAGTAGGTGCCCTGAAGCTTAAGCTTCATTAGTCTCATAGTGGATCTGCCCCTGTTCAGCATTTGGGCAGGTCTCACCCACCACCCAGATCACTTCTGCCACTTCAGCCTTCTGACCCTTATTGCAATGGGTAGGTGGGAGGGGGGCTAGTAGTGGCATGCAGCTGGCGCTGTGGTCTAAACCACTGAGCCTCTTGGGCTCGCCGATAAGAAGGTTGGCAGTTTGAATCCCTGTGACGGGGTGAGCTCCCATTGCTCTGTCCCAGCTCCAGCCAACCTAGCAGTCCAAAAGCATACCAGTGCAGGTAGATAAATAGGTACTGCTGCGGTTGGAAGGTTAATGGTGTTTCCATGTGCTCTGGCTTCCATCATAGTATTCTGTTGCACCAGAAGTGGTTTAGTCATGCTGGCCACATGACCCAGAAATCTGTCTGCGGACAAACAACGGCTCCCTCATCCTGAAAGTGAGATGAGCGCTGTAACCCCATAGTCACCTTTGACTGGACTTAACCATCCAGGAGTCCTTTACCTTTACCTAGTAAGGGTAGAGGGGATCAGAGAAGGGTACCGGCAAAGGTTGGAATATTCAAATTATTGCTTCAATCAATTGCACTTATTGCATCGTATAATAAAAAGAATGCAACTTTTATTATTAATAATAGTCATCATAATCATCGATTGGCTACAGAACTAAGTTACTTGTACTTCTGCCCCATTGATTTCAGTGAGAACTTACAGTGTGATTGTATACGTCTATTTAGAAGTAAGACCGCTGAGTTCAATAGGATGTATGTATGGCTATGGCCCTGTATACCTGAAGGAGTGTCTCCACCACCGTCATTCAGCCCAGACACTAAGGTCCAACTCTGAAGGCTTTCTAGTGTGCCCCTCACTTTGACAGGTGAAGCTACAGGGAACTAGGCAGAGGGCTTTCTCGATAGTAGTGCCAACCCTGTGGAACACCCTCCCATCAAATGTCAAGCAGATAAGTAACTATACAACCTTTAGAAGACATCTGAAGGGAAGTTTTTTAAAGTTTAATTTTGTGTTATGTTTTTATATATGTTGGAAGCCACCCTGAATGACTGGGTTAACCCAGTCAGATGAGTGAGGTACAAACAAATAAAAACAATAACAATAACAATAACAATAATTAGGTGTTTCCCTAGCAGGAGTGGCTAATCCTCACCCCCCCCCCCAAGTGTTTCTGGGTGGCTAATCCACAGACCTCTCCCAACAATTCTGCAGCATCTTTAAAAAAGGTGAACCAAAAACTCAGATACAAAGGTATTATATAAATACACCAACAACATTGGTTTGTATAATTGTACAAATTTTAGAAATGGGTTTTTATTGGTTTTATAGTCTGCATCTTTTTTATCTTGTTTTTTTAAAGTCTATGGGACCCCCAAGCCACTGCTTCTGCAATTTTGCATCAAGGCAATTATAGTGCATGGGTGGTGTCCACACACAGTTTCACCTTATTAGTTTTTCTGCAATGCTCCCCCAATGTTATTTGTGTTACAACAACTTACATGATTTCCGCAAGGAAGTTAAGGGACATGCACTGATTAGAAACAAAGCAGTATGCACACCCTAAAACCTTTGCAAGCTGAAACAGCGTTAAAAGCAGGATCACGTGTAACTGCTCTGATACCATCATGATCACAAATCATTAATAAAATGGCCAACTGGAAAGGTCCTGCATCTTTTGTGTATTATCTCATTTCATCTCATTGTACAGCAGTTTGAGAGCTTCTGACTTTGAAGCAGTTTAGAAATCTGTGAAACCAATCAAATAAATAAGCATAGCCAATTCGTGGAAGCAGCACGTACATGAAGCAACTGTTTATCTCCTCCTAACTGTTTAATAGACTTGATGGGGGGGGGAAGCATAGCTGTCAACCTTTCCCTTTTCTTGCGAGGAATCCTATTTGGAATAAGGGAATTTCCCTTTAAAAAAGGGAAACGTTGACAGCTATGGGGGGAAGCAATCTGGGCAGATGGTTGTAAACAAGGACAAACAAAAAATGAAGAAGTTCCTTTCGTGACTTCACTTTTTTAAAAAATGTTTTTAATGTCATGCATATGAAAGGAAGTTTATTCCGGTTGTTGATTTATACGGAGCAGCAGGGAAAGGGGAATGGTGGGACCAAAATGACAAATCCACACTGCATAAGTAAACTCTTTCATTGGCTTGCCCCAAAGGAAGCCTGTTCTCCCCAGCTCTCCAGAAGTCAGCCCTGCCTTATCAGCTCTGCAAAATGGAGAATGAATGCCTTGTTCATTATTATCACTGAAGTCATTCCTATTTATGCCGGTGTTTCATGGATTATGTTTTTATGAAAACACTTTCTTGCCTGTGAATAAACACAGGCGCTTTAAAAATATTTGTATGCAAAATGTATCGAAGGCCATTATGAAAATGCTTTGCGAAAAGGCAGTAAGAAGCTTTTTGCAACCTCGAAAAAAAGAAGAAAAAAGAAACCCTCTCACATTTTCTCTCATGCTAAACAGTCCAAAGAAAAGGCCTTTTCAGAGTTAACTAGTTTCAGTGATACCAGTGTTTTAGTGTAATGAATAACTTTTCAAAGGGGACAATCAAACATCGCTCAGTATGCCGGTATTTCTATTTCTGTGCACCACCAATGGAGGGATTTCTGTGGCAGAATTTCTTTCTCAGAGAAAGCTGAAGCGATCAAAACCCTGATTAACCTCTGATATTCACGTGCTGCTCTTGATCTTGGGGACCGAAGCTATAACAAAGAGTTAATGGCAGCCATATGCTTGGGGTATTGTAGGTTCCGCTGACCCAAATGTGAACTCCATGAGTGACTGCAGCGAACTGCTGTTTGTTCCAAGTTTGGCGTGCAGATTACTGATGAAGAGTTTGAGCTTCTACTTGACAGAATCCCTCTTGATGAAGATGGAAATGTCAAATTTCCCCAGTTCATACCCATGTTTGATTCACAATTTACAGCCTCGACTTTTTGAATTTGTCATATGTCAATCAATTTCTGTTTGCTAGAGAAGCTTTGCAATAATCCACGAGAGCAGGTTCAGGCTATCTGTCCGTGTTGCATTTTATAGCATTTAATATTTTCAGGAAATGCAATTTGCCTCATTCAGTGACAGCTTAATTGGTGTTTAGGCACTGAACAAAGTTTGACATTCAGGGCATTTTCACACACAAGAGCTCAAGTGTTTTCACACTTGAGAGTTGAATCAACCTAGGCTTAAATTTGGTCCTTACCATGGAGGTAAAACCTATACGGGCTACAAGGCACTTGCAATTTTTATTCCAACTTGTCATGCTTTGAAAATACTCACAGATGGCAGAAAGAATGTGAAAGTGGCTCAAATGTGGTGGTTCTTAGTCTCATGTGTGAAAACGTTCTTGTTTGAACTGGGAATATGTTTGCAACTGTGACAAATGAACAACTTTTTCAAAAGTTTTGTAAGACATACTTTTTTAGTGAAGCTTTTTTATTGAAGGTGTTTCTGTGTCTGACTGCTTAGATCTGCGTTCCTAGTGTTGGTTCTGTTATAATGGGCAGATTATATGTTGGGGAAGGGTATTCATATTGAGTCTTCCCTAGGAGATAAGTCCAGAGTTCTAAGTGAATGAGAATTCATTCTTTATCAATTTCCCTTGAAGCTTTTAAATGCTTGTAAAAACAAGAGTGGTGGATATTGTGTCTGCACACATACAAACCCATAATGTTTGCAATGGGTTAGGTTTATGTTCCACTCCCCATTTGATAAGACTTATCCATCATAGCTCTATCACAAACTACTAGTGATTGTGTGTGTCTTAACCTTTTATGGGGACGAAACTAACTTGAGGAAACCTGACCTGACCTTTGTGATGGCATCACTCTGTGTGTGTGTGTGTGTGTGTGTGTGTGTGTGTGTGTGTCATTCTTCTGCTATCCATGCACCATTAGATTTTTGTGTTTTTTCCAAAGTTTTACTTTTCAAAATAAAATAGCCAACAATATTGGTTTAACATGGAACTTAAAAGCCAAATAAAGCATTCCATTACTGTATTTATCATTAGGATGCAGAGGCTGTGACTGGTGAAGGTATTTTATGTAAATGCCAAAACTTGGATTCATATGGCAGAACTGAAACACTGACTTAGCAATCAAGAAATCAGTTGCGCAGCCTGTCCCAATGTTATCCTGGTACAGGTCATCATATGGTTCCCAGGCAGCCTTCTCTCATTTTTCTTCATTTATTTAAGCAACACTGAATATTCCTAGTTGCATGCAGACACTCACATTGATGCCACATTTAGAAAGTGTGGGACTGAAATGCTTCTGTGGAATTGTGGCAAAGCTGGTTTCTACAAGGGCAGATTTAACTCTCTCCACAAATATTTATTTTTCTCCAAAGATTTTGGTTTTGAGAATGGGTGGAGCGGCGCAAATTCAAAAGCAGCAACACATTTAAATTATTAGTATTACAATACGAGCAGAAAGCAACAAAAAAAGTCAAAAGCCCTGGCCAAAGAAAACTCTCTTTACCTGGAGTCTAAGGTTGTAATCCTATATGCATTTATCTGGGACCAAGATCACATTGAACTCAGCAGGATTTACTTCTGGGTAGAAAGGTGTAGGATGACCCTGCAAAATTCAAAGGAGTAGCAATAAGCTATATAGGCCAAAGGAGGACATTCCAAATATGGGTGTCACCTGATCTCTGGTCCCCACTCTTCTACCTCAGTATGCAGGAGTATCTGTAAGAGGTACTCTCCAGATAACTTTAAACTCCAGAAGGGGATCACGGGGATGGGGTCTCAGAAAAAGAGAATGTGCTTGGGTGGGAGGAAAACTGATACTGTAGTAGCAGCCAAGAGGGGCTTCAAATTGGTTATGAACAGGTGCAAAAAAATGCAAACAATGGGTCCAGAAGCATACTGGCTGTAGCCTCCTGAAGCCCTTCATTTCATGTCAAAAAATATTTGCTGGAGAATATTGGGTGCAGCACTACAGTGAACACCAGACTTGTCTAATTCCGGCTGTGTTATCTCAGAGAGAGAGAGAGAGAGAGAGAGAGAGAGAGAGGATTTACAAGTCAAATGATCCACTGTGCCTTTTGTCAGCCAATTAAAACATCTTCACTGGGACCTACAGAACTAACCTTTGTGTGGTCTTTGGTCTCGGATGGAAATGATCGCTTGACGCGTTTGGCAGTGTGAATTTTGAGACGGTACAAAATGTGTGTGGGAACTTGGGGGGGAGAAAAAAAAAGCCCATCTTAAAAATAAGTAGGATCAGGGTGGTGATGGTGAGGGGGGGGGGAGAAAGGTGACGTTAGAGATGCTGGTAAAAGTTAGTCGTGGTCAAGCTTGGGGCGAACAATAGCGCAGTGTTGTTATGGGCTGCTTTTACGACTTAGATATTCTTCCCATGTCAGTATAATCACTACTGGGAGGTAGCTCGATTAAGGATTACCATATCATTAATAGTATCTATGACTTTTGTTCAAAGGCTACTTGTGTAATGTTGCCTTGTGGATGAAGCTTCCTAATCCGCTGAGCTGCAGCTGTAGAGGAGGGCCTTCCTTAGAGGCGCCCACACTGACTTCCCTGTCCCTTGGATCAGTTCTCAAAAACAGACAGAAACAACAGTCAACTCAAAGCCAGAAAAAAGAAACATCCATTCTACATTTCCACATTCATCCACAAGCTCCAATCCCTGCCAATGTCTCCCATTCATCTCTTCTCTAACATCCAGATCACCACTCGGATGGTGGCCAGATTAAAAGGGGAACAATGCAGTTTTAAATGTAAAGTTTGCATCTAATTTTTTTTTTATCCTTTTGCATGAGAAAAAGCACATTTATTCTGTCTGTCTGTCTAATGCTCAGCCTTTTCTTATTTTCTTTGGCAACGCAAGGCATGCTTGCTGCTGGGTGCCCAAGCTCGATGTGCTCCTATGCTGGCTTGGCTAGTTTCTCGCTACACATAACTGCCTTGAAATTGAAAATGTGTATGTTCAGGCAACACTCTTGGAGGCTGAAATGCTAAATATTAACAGTTTTGCCTAGTAAACCATGGTTAGAAAACAACAGCTATGATGCAAATATTGGGTGCAGATACATGGCCAGTAGAGGAAATTACTGTAGTGGGAAATAAATGTGGCAGGTGGCAATAAAACCATAAATAGACTTAGGACAGAAAGTACTTCTATGTACTGCAGGCTTTATGACAATCATGCACTTTTAAAAATAACAAACAAACAATGAAGTGCCTGCTGTCATCCGAGTCCAACATTTGGAAAAGGAAATGTCAGGTCTGTGAATAAAAAGCAATTTTGCAGTTAAGTAACCAGGTCCTGTTCACAGTTGCCTAAGCATGTGCTTGAGTAGACCCTGCAATAAACTTAAAGAACGTCTCTATCCTAGGTATTTCTGATCTATGAAAAACAGACAAGGTCTGCAATTATTCATGTTTGCCACTTAGGTAACAGTTTAAAAGTTAGTTTGGTCCAAGTCATACAAGCTGCTTCTCATAGGACACTATTGAAAAGATTTGGAATGCCGCCTTTGGGGTCAAAATGTGTCAAATGCTTTCTGGTCTCCATGGAATTGTTGGTTTCTCAAGCAACATATATTGCAAAAGGCTTTGCCCGTTAATTGTCTATACATTTTATTTGCCTTTCTTTTACTGTGCAAGTTATTTTTCCCACTTTATCAATGGGATTTTTGTGACTGAGAGATAGGACCCTATCTAAATCACCTAATGAATCTATGTGATACATAGAAAGGAATATATGCATCAAAACACAAGTACCAACTTCAGTTTTTCTATGGCAGGCTACACAACAATTAAGTAAATGTAACATCACTCAGTGACTAAATGTTACATCACTCAATTGTTTCCTTGTGCAAAAAACTAATCAAGGTTGAAACTTCATATCATCCGACATCACCTCAAAGGCCCTGATCCAGTGAGATGCACCCAGCAATCAGATGCCAACACTGATCACGCCTTCCAGCAAAAGAAAGGAGGGGATCTGGGGAGTTTCTAGCTGGATTTTGTTACTGGATGTGAGAATGTTTTCAAAAGAGACACCCAAAAACTAATTTGAATCTCTCTAACACTTTTACATAACTGCTGTTAATGCAGAATTTAGAATTCAGGAGATAAACTGAATGTACACTGCAGGCAATGAAGTTTTTATGTTCCCATGAGCGCTGATTTAAAACAAAGATTACTTAAGCCTCTTTAATGAAATGCTAGGAGTCTCTCCTTTGGGCTAATTGTGACTCTCGTGGTATACTTACGGTAATCTTGTGCTCATTTTGCACATTCCGGTGAAGCTTGTATAGGAATGGCTTGTGGATGATACCAGGCCCTCAAGTGCCCCTATTTTCCAGGGACAGTCCTGGATTTACAGAAGCTGTCCCGGTTTCTGATTTGATCCCAGAATATCCCGCTTTTCCTTAGGACAGGGGTCTGCAACCCGCGGCTCCGGAGCCGCATGTGGCTCTTTTACATCTTTGGCGCGGCTCCGGGGCGGATACTAGCGAGGGGAGGAGGCGCATTGTGCGCCCCGACACTCCCCATTGTGGCGGGCGCTGTACTGGCTGTGACGTCGCATGGGGCGGTGCGTGCATTAGTCACGCACCGTCCCGACATCACCTTCCTGCCCGCTGTCAGATCGCGGCTCCGGAGTTATATTTGTTTTAAATGTCGCAATGGTTTTGCGGCTCCCAGTTGTTGTTTTTTCTTCGGAAACGGGTCCAATTGGCTCTTTTTGTCTTAAAGGTTGCAGACCCCTGCCTTAGGACGTCCCTTTTTTCATCAGAGAAATGTTGGAGAGTATGGAGTTATCTGACCCCCCGAGCCATCTGAAGGGAGCCCTGTATACGGAAAATGTTTAATGTTTAATTATGTTTTTATATATGTTGGAAGCTGCCCAGAGTGGCTGGGGCAACCCAGTCAGGAGGGCAGGGTGATGATGATGGTGAAATAGGGCATCCCTGTTTTCATCTGAGGAATGTTGGAAGCTACGTGATACTAATAAAAAGAATATTAATCATTGTAGTAAATGGCAGGTATGTGGCACTTTAGAGTAGGCCACATTCGCACCATACAATTAAAACACCATTATACTATAGCAGTCCTATCTTCCCTCAAAGACTCCTGGGAACTGTACTTTTCTAAGGGTGCTGAAAGTTATTAGAAAACCCCTATTTCCCTCACAGAGCTACAATTTCTAGAGTTCCTTGGGAAGGGAGATGATTGTTAAATCACTTTGGAAATTGTAGCTTTGTCCCCTTAACAAGCAACGGTTCCCACAGTTCTGTGGGGGAAGCCATGACTGTTAAAGTCGTATAAGGTGCTTTAGATGTAGGGTATGGATATGGGCACAGGCAGCTAGAGGCCTAAGGGCCTAATCTGCCCTCCTGGGCTCTCTCTCTGGCCCTCATAATAGCCCCATTTTTGTGTATCTTGCTTTCTCTGGATGCAAGCAGAGATCGCTTGCGAGATGCTAGCTGATGGCTCTTTCACTCATTCTTTCCTGGCATGAACAGAAATAGAGGCTGTGCCAGAATTCATCCCACCCCAATGTGCTTCAGTTGCCCACTTCCATTTGTGAACCACGCGAGGCCCAAGCTTCATGTGACAGAAATAGAATTTTATTATTACGGTCACAGACCAGTTCCGGCTCACTTACAATATCCGGAAAATCATAAAACACAACAGGAATACATTGAATTGCAATTGGGTATAACAGAGACAATTCAGATATAGTGGCAGTTAAAATATATATATTAAATCTTGATCACTAAAATATAACCTAAAATTATCATTTAAAACCTTAATCACATGTGACAGTAATATAAGCCAAGCAAAAAAAAAAAAAAAAAAAAAAAAGGAGGAGGAGGAGGATGATTACAACTGCACTTGCACTTTAGCACTGAAACAAAAATTGGTTTGTTTGTTTTTTAAGGTAAAGGTACAGGTACCCCTGACTGTTAGGTCCAGTCGTGGACGACTCTGGGGTTGCAGCGCTCATCTCACTCTATAGGCCAAGGGAGCTGGCGTTTGTCCACAGACAGCTTCCAGGTCATGTGGCCAACATGTTGTTTTTTAAAGCCACACAAATACCAAAGACAAAAGAAAAGGAATGGGCGGAAATAACCACACTGCAGATCGTGTAATGGTGGAGGGGGAAGTAGCCAACACATAGTGCAGTCCCACTGATCAGGGAGAGAAGGAACAGAAGAAGGACAAATCCAGTCTCGTGATCCCTCTTGCAAACTGCTAATTTGTGGAATTTGTTAAGGGCTCCAGGTATGAAGGGCAGGTGATGGTTCAAGCAAGAAATTCAGGGGGGGGGGGACAGGGACAGGGCTTCACCTTCCATGTCACAGTTGCCTCACAGACCATCATTGCTTCTTACCAGGCAAGTCAAAATCACTTTGCCAGCCCACATGCAAATCACCACAAACCAAGCCTTTTAAAAGAGAGAAGGACAGTGAAACTATTGGAAAATAGCAGTCATTTTGGATCAGGCCAATGACCTATTCTGATTCAGTATCCTGTTTTCACAGGGGGAAACCAGATGTCTCTGAGGAACCTCCTAGCTGGACCTGAGTTGGACTCTCCCCAGTAATCCTTACGACAGCTCTGTAAAGTAAGTCAGTATTTATCATCTTCATTTTGCAGAAATAAGACTTCCAAAGCTGGACCGCCTGTTGGCAGTGAGTTTTGAGCCATGGACTTCCTAGACTTGTAGCACCTTCACTATTTCTAGGTGTGGAGTTTTTGTAAGATACCATAATTAACGGATGTGCAAAGGAATAAGAAACCTAGCGTTGTATACAGTAAAATGGGGTGGAAGTGGATATGGGGAGTTGCACCACGATGAAAAAAGGCTGGAGAAGCAAATCTGGATTCGGTTATAATGCCACATCATAACCACCTGCTTTTAATACAAAACTGTTACTGCAAAGGTGACATATCTGAGCTCATTAGCTCATTTTGGCACTTGTGGACCAGTATAAAATTGAACTCATATTTCCATAGTATAGCTTTTATTACCCAGTTTAATTATCGAAGATCAGAAGTCTGGCTCTCTCCTATGAAGGTCCCACAGTTAAGAATTTACACGCTTTGTCCCCATATTTACAATACCTTTTGACTGAGATGTCTAAAACCTTTTAGCATAAGGTTTAAGCAGTGGACAGTCAGCTCTGGCACTTCTTAGAAATCTTTTCAGAGGGGCCATGTGGCTGAGTTCTAATCCGGGAAGAGCCACTGCCTCTCTGTGTGATCTGACAGAGTGACATATCACTTGACCCCGGTCACAGCAGCTGTAGACCTAGGTTAGAAAGTCAGGCCTGAACAGAAAAGCAAGCCGTGCTATCTGTCCAGTCCTTTCCCTGCTAATAAATGAGAAGTGCTGTTTTTTTCCTTGTCCATTCCCTCCACAATTCAAATATATATTTATGAGGGGCAGGCTAGAATTTGAGCCTCCCTTTCAATGCACACGTTTTCATGGGAAATTAAAAACCTATACATTGGCTGTCTAACAACTCAAAACAATAGATACTCCATGTGCATACCTGAATCTTTAATTTATACATTTAACTCTGACAATTTATCAACTTCAACTCAGTGTGCTTGCAGAGGGGTGTGTGTGGAGGGGAACAAAAGGACTGTTTAAACACATAGCTAGAGCTCTGCCTAGCCAGAAAATATTTTAATATATAAGGGGCATTTTTACGTATGAACACCTGGTTTTTAATCTCAATTTTGTTGAAATACCTGTTCAGATATTTGGATAGTGCACATTACTTTATACACTGAAATCAGGATTGATGGAATATTCTCATTTTTAATGACAGCTGGTGATGGTTTATTGTTGTTGCTGCTGTTTTAAAATTATCGTTATTATTACTATTTTAAATTTAAATTTAAATTGCTTTTTCTGTTGTATTCATAATATTTTTTTAAAAAACAGAATAAACAAACAAATAATGGGAGCTTTGAGGAAAAGAGGCATATTTGTAACAAAGGAAACTAAAATATTACCTTTAAAGCCAAGTTCTTTTATAAGCATGATAAAATATTGATTAAAAGAAACCAGTTCTTTGTCTAAGCCTGCAGAGGGCGCAGTGCTTCTTCTTTAACCCTCTCGGGCATACAATTCTGTGGAATTCTTAAGTTGGCAGTTTAAAGTCTATCAAGGCGGCCTGCTTACAGAATACACTTGCTGGAACCATTGGAGGGAAGAGTGCTGCTGCACTCAAGTCCTGCTTGTGTGCTTCACACAGGCATTTGGCTGGCTCACGTGAGAACATGATGCTTGATCCATTGGCTTGGTCCAGCAGGCTCTCCTCATGTTATTATGTTCATATACAGGAAAGTTGAATCCATATTGCGCGAGGGTGTGATGTGTTTTGTAGGTGTGCGTTATCGATCAGTGTCCTACACTTGGCTTTTCAAAAAGGGTACAAGATGCCAAATTAACGTGCATTGCAAAATGAATCTATGCATTTATTGTAATGATGGCCATGTTTTCTGAGCGACCAAAAAACCCCAAAACAATAAGCGGGGTAATGAATTCAGTTTAGCAAAATCTCGTTTAGACACAAAACATGATTCTTATCCCCTCAGTTTTGAAGTGGTTATTCTAGGAAATTATTATGCTAGGAAATTATTTTATTCATTTGGCTGGCCTAATTGACTCATACATATATCACAGTGAGTCCTGTGGGGCTTAAAAAGGTAAAGGTACCCCTGCCCGTACGGGCCAGTCTTGCCAGACTCTAGGGTTGTGCGCTCATCTCACTCTATAGGCCGGGAGCCAGCGCTGTCTGCAGACACTTCCGGGTCACGTGGCCAGCGTGACAAGCTGCATCTGGTGAGCCAGCGCAGCACACGGAACGCCGTTTACCTTCCCGCTGGTAAGCGGTCCCTATTTATCTACTTGCACCCGAGGGTGCTTTCGAACTGCTAGGTTGGCAGGTGCTGGGACCGAACGACGGGAGCGCACCCCACCGCGGGGATTCGAACCGCCGACCATGCGATCGGCAAGTCCTAGGCGCTGAGGTTTTACCCACAGAATGTGCAAAGGATGGCACCTTTTGATATTTCCATCCCAAATAAACAGGGGAATCTAGCTCTTTTAGCATACATTTTCTCAGCTTGATTCTTTTGAGTTCTCCCAAAGTGTAAGTATGAAGGACCTTCAGACAATATGGAATATATTTCTTACCGTCGGCTTCTTACAGAGTAATCTGAGCTACAGAAATTTCAGCCTGCCCAACCAGTCTCCAAATATAGTAGGTCTATTAAAAGTGCTGCAGTTGGGAGCTGGCCTTCTCTCATGCCAAATCATTTGACCTTAACATTAGCAAATATTTTGATTCCTGCTAGTGTATGTCTGAGCATAAGCCACCAAAAGGAATCCATATTGCAAGCTGTCCAGGGAGCCTGTCAGTCCCATGTTAGCAGCCCCCGGTCAATGAGGTCATAATCTTTGCTCACATTTTGCTTCTTTGAAACATACATTTATGCAATGTCCAACACTTACACATTTTTGGATAAAAGCATTAGGATGTATAAATACTACTTTTGGGGGAGGGGAATTAAAATAATCAAATGATAATATTATCCTAAACCACATACCAATTATGTGGGTCTTGACAGCCGGTCATTGTAGATAGACTTTTCGTGCCCTTACTTCTGCCAAAAGATTGATATTGACTCACTGGAAAGAGAACACTACACCCCCCTTTGATCAATGAATAGAAGATATGACAACTCTTGCAACATGTGAATGGGTTGCTTTTAGATGCATGGAGATAACGATCCTTGGAATGCATTTATAAGAATTATAATGACTCGTTAATAATTGTATGCTTGCGGGAATAATAGCATTACTTATATACCTATATATTGTGTTCAGTTTCTGTCACCTTTTTCTCCCCCCACCCTTCCATTTCTTTCACTTTATTTGTCTGCTGAATTTTTTAAATTAATAGAGACTTTGCCCACCTTGAGTGCCACTGTCCACTTATAGCATGTGACATAGGAAAGCATGGAAGCAGCTGCACTTCTGCTTCTGTCAAGGCAACCAGGCCCAGCCCACGCCGTGGTTCAGCATCACTTAGCTGCGGAAGCTCATAGGCTGTCAGTAAGCCACAAAACAAGCCTCTGACTGAATATGTGAAAAGTTACGGTACACTTGTCAGGGTTTGAGGGTGGCGGGGAAAGGGCCAGCCCTCCCATTAGGTAGAGGAGCAGCTGGCCCAGTGGAGGGAGCCACATCGGCCGCCTCCTTGCATTATTTTTTTTTACTGCAGTGGCCAGCCACAACATACCCTTCTGCTTCCTATACAGTGGTACCTCGGGTTACAAACACCTCTGGTTACAAACACTTTGGGTTACAGACTCTGCTAACCCAGAAGTAGTACCTCGGGTTAAGAACTTTACCTCAGGATGAGAACAGAAATCGCTGGTGGCAGCGGGAGGTCCCATTAGCTAAAGTGGTACCTCAGGTTAAGAACGGTTTCAGGTTAAGAACAGACCTCCGGAATGAATTAAGTTCGTAACCAGAGGTACCACTGTATTATATTTAATAGTTAAAATGAAACAGCTATGTTGGAATGGCAGCCTGTGATGTCTTAGTGCTTATGTACATGCGTTCCTATGTATATGCACTACAGTCGAGGTGCATTTGCCCCGCAATCGGTAACGTGCCTTCGAGAGACCTGAGGAAGGAGGGCTGAACACCAAAGATTGGCAGCTGCAGTGCGGTAAGAGGCCTGCACAAACTCTGCCTCCCTGACAAAAATTGAGACAGTGTTTTGCCAAGAACAGAAAAATTGGATCGTTGTTCCTAAATAGGAATCATCGTAAATGTGTGGGTATTTTGGTCAGGTTTTTGTGAAAAGGGACGCCATTGCCCTAGCACTCACCTGCAATACCAAAATAATACCAGAAGGTGGCCGAGTTGCTGGAACTTCCATGGCAAAGCATGGGGAAGGGGGTCCATATAATAAGCTATAGCTCAGCGGTATATTTTGTGGGTGCATGCTGTTTCTGGACTGGGATAGCTTGAACACATGCTAGTAACCTCAAGGCTGGATTTCTGCAATGCTCAGTATGTGGAACTAGACTTGTTTGTTTGTTTGTTTGTTTGTTTGTCTGATTTATATGCCCTTCATCTTGAGATCTGAGGGCATTTCACATAAATAAAATACAGGATAAAAACAAGCAAATAATTAAAACAAAGCAGCAAAACAATAAACCCTCCCCTTCCAACAAATACATTTAAAATGCTGTAGAATATTAATCAGCCAAGGGCCTGGTTGAAGAGGAACTTTTCCACCTGGCACCTAAAATATATATAATGAAGGCGCCAGCCAAACCTCCCTGGGGAGAGCATTCCGCAAATGGGGAGCCACTACAGAGCAGGCCTGTTCTTGTGTTGCCACCCTCCAGACCTCACAAGGAGGAGGCACATGAAGAAGGTGATGAACACAGAGTATGGGGTGGTTTATATGGGGAGAGGCTGTCTTTGAGGTCCTGAGCCATTTAAGGCTTTATAGGTCAACACTAGCGCTTTGAATTGGGCCCAGAAGCTGATTAGCAGCCAGTGCAGTCAGGCCAGGATCGGTGTAATATGCTCAAACAGTTTTGGCCCAGTGAGCAACTTGGCCGCCGAACTCTGCACCAGCTAAACCATCTTCAGAGGGGCCCTGCATTTAACGTGTTGCAGTAATCCAGCCTAGAGCTTACTGGATAATAAACGACAGAAATTGGACTATCTGTCCCTATCCCTGTCTGTAGATTGGAGTGTAGCTGGGCCATCAGCTGAAGCTGATGGAAGGCACTCCATGCCACTGAGGCCATCTGAGCCACAAGCGAGAGCAGAGAATCCAGGAGCATAGGAGCCAACTCCTAGGGGCTGAGGACCCTTTGGCCCCCGCCCATAAAATATTTGAGGGGCCTGCCCACAAAAACATTAATGGGCATTGCCATTCAAATGGTGTGAATGCGTCGCATCATGTGATCAATTATGCACGGCGGGGCTTACTTGTCCCCTGCCCCCATATTTTATTCAAGTTGGCAACTCTGTCCAGGAGTACCCACAAGCTACGTCCTTCAGAGGGAGTGTAACCCCATCATGAGCAAGCAGCCTCCCAGCCTTGTTGATTTGGCCCTGGCTAGGTGAGGGCAAGCTACTGCCAGCATATAACTCCTTGTGTTATACCAGTAACTGTCAACATTAACCACGTTCCATACACTTTACCTTTTTAGTCCCTTTCTTCAGTGGTTGGCAATGTGGGTCCCAGGGCCTGCAAAGGCTTTTATCTGTATTGCTTCGTTCTCTCCCCGCTGCCGTATGATAGGTAAAGGTATCCCTGACTGTTAGGTCCAGTCGCGGATGACTCTGGGGTTGCTTTATAGGCCGAGGGAGCCCGCGTTTGTCCGCAGACAGCTTCTGGGTCATGTGGCCAGCATGACAAGCCGCTTTTGGCGAACCAGAGCAGCGCACAGAAACGCCGTTTACCTTCCTGACGGAGCAGTACTTGTTTATCTACTTGCACTTTGACGTGCTTTTAAACAGTGCTTTCTGTGGTTTAGACCACAGCGCCACCCGCATCCCGTATGATAACACACCACTATTACCTCAGAGAAAGTGGTAGGGGTGGCCATTTTACAAGGGGGCTGCAAAAACCACCTGAAATCAACCCACGGTCCTTAGGTTGCTTACATCTGCAGTTCCTTTTAGCTGTTGAAGCAGGCAGTTGTCTAGGAAAGCTTGTGCCACAGTAAGCCAATTAGTCCCTGAGGTACAATAGCAGTTTTCCTTGCCCTGCTGCTACAGAACACAACAGCCCTGCTTCCCAGCTTTGCTTTGGTGAGCCATATCTAATTAGCACCTCCTTATTCAGCAATATCCTGTTCTGCTGCTTAATTAAGAGTCTCTTGTGGCACATAATTCTCTGGGCTTCCTGTCTTTCTTTAGAGAAGTACACAAAAGCAGCAGGATGCCCTCCTCACCAGGCATTAACTTGATGCGATGATGCTTTTTCTGAGAGACTTGACTTCTTGCCTTGTGCCTCCTCACCCCTTCCATGCTGAGATGCCTTGTTCCTCTCCCTCCCAGGGTCATGTCCTACACAGCATCCCCACTGCGGCATGCTCTGCTGGGTCACAGAAACATGAGATGACACTTTGAAATACCATAAACATAGGAGGAAAACAAAATAGCTGCACTCTGCACCCACATATCCAGATTCTTCTGGAAATGCGATGGAACGCTAATGGCAGGGCCGTTTTAGGCCTCTGGTCCTCTTGCACCTTTAGGTGGGTACAGGATGGGCCCTGTTGTTAACTTGTTGGATTCAGCCTCTTAAATAGCAAGCATGTTCCCAAGAACAGCCAGGGGATGCTTCTTAGGTTTCAGCCCTGGAAATATGTCATCTATGTTCAAGATCACATGAGGACAAGCGTCTTAAGTAAAAACTGTAGCTGTTCTTTACTAAAGAATAGGAAGAAAAGCAGCAACAACAACACATTTTCTGCATATTGCCAAGACGCTTTCTTTTAATAATCTGTTTAAACAAACTAGTGGTTCTCCCCACCCCCCTTTTTTTCTTTTGCTTATTGACATAAGCATTCATTTGCTAATTTGCAGGACATTAAACTCCACCGCTGAGCCTCCTCTCTCCTTCCCGCCTCCCTATCCTGCAGTTCCTGAATGCGAGATAAATGCTTTCCTTCTTAAGGTTGCTTAGACCCTGCAGGAGTCCCGGCACACATGTGTCCCCACCCACCCCAACCCAGCCTCTATCTTCTATATAAAAGTCAATGTTTTGATCGCCTTAAAGGAAATAATGAGTTAAATGGACCAATATTCTCTCCTTGGCTCTCAAACTGGGCCTTTTCATAAAGGCCTCTGAGCACCTGCAGCAGCTAAGTCGTTTACACATACATAAATAAATAAATTAACAATGAATAAATAATTTAATCCTCCCGCCCTCCCCATTTGCACAATGACACCTTGCGGATTTGCTCCAAGTAAGGTTTTTTTTTCTTTCTTTCCCCATTTCTCCCCCCCCCCCCATTTTCTTTCTTTTTTCTGATAAAGTCCTCTCAGATACTTGCTGACTGTCAGGCTAATTTTATTATTGTTTTCGCTTGATTAGTTCTGTATGACCTGGGTCGCCCTTAAAACCCACATCTCTCGGGGAGGCTCCCCAAAGGCTGCCTTCCCCCCCCCCTTCCACCCCTTCCTCAAAAGGGATGGAAAGTGCCTGCCATTGCTCCGGACAAAAGCTCTGGAAAGGTTTTTCAGTTATTAGTCTTCTGAAGCAGCCCCTTCCGCTCACCCAACCGCAAAAAAACCTCATTAGGGGGCACCTTCATTTTCTGGCTTCTATACCCAATGCATGTAAGGGTTACATATGTCAAGTTTCTCAGGTCTTGGATGAATCCGAACATTCTCCCCTTTAACCCTGCAGGACTCTTTAAGTTGAGCCCACCACAGGGACTCGCAGCATCTTTTCACTTCTGCATTGTCTTGGCTCAAGGGCCATGGATCCTTTAAAAATAAAAAGGAAAACACACCCACCCAGAAACAAAAACCTAAGATGAACTTGTGCACAACGGCATAGGTATTATATTGCTGCACAGAAGTGAACTTTGACAGGTGTGCATCAACAAGCAGCAACAGATAAGCAGCGTTACCACAATCTCATAAAAGTTTCTCCCCAAAAGCAAACCAAAAACCCACACCCCACTAAAAGCAGCAAGAGAATATTGTTTCAGCATGAAAGCTAACGTGAGCACCTGTCTGACATGTGGATCAAATACTCTCCAAATAAATTTACCCTTTCCAAAATATATGGGAAGTATTGTCATAGAATACTATGAAAATACTTTGAGAACACTAGAAGGGTGAGAAGCTCATTTAAAAACAAAACATTTCCAGAGGGTTCACTGTGTTAGGCTGCAATCCTAGCCCATTTACCTGGGAGTTAGACACACTGCACTAAATAAGACTTAACATTGTTAAGTAGACATTGTTAGGAGGACTGTGTTGTTAGTCTGTTGCAGGCAGCAGGAAAAATGAGCCTTGTGGCATTTTTAAGACTAAAAAAATTCTTCTGGCATAAGCTTTTGAAATGGACTCATGCCTGCAAAAAAGTCTACTATAATAAGGTGTTTCCCCCCCATCTTTGCTGTTTTTGCCCCTACAAAAGACTAACACAGCTACCTGGTTGGTTTTTTTTCAAAACAAAAAAACCCTAACCCACAGAACAGCTTTTCAGCCTTTCTGTGAAAACTGCCTATCATTTTGAAGAGGGTACATGTATTTGGAGGCGTGTGCCTTAGTTGTCTATATGCAGGAGTCAACCGCAACGCGGTCCTGTGCATAGCTGTGCAAGTGCTTGTGTGAATTATAATAAATCATTCTTTCCTGCTATGAAAGAACAAGCAAGCTGTGTTCAGTGGCAGATTTGGGGACCTCAAATTTCTGTGGCGCCTTGGGCGACACTAAAATTCAGCTCCCTCCCTGCCTCTTGTGCTCTGTCCTACATCACTGTTGCAGCGCCGTCCCCCCACCTCACCCCCAGTGCCGGTGCACAGTGTGGCCACACCAGTTGTACTACCCTAAAACCGCCTCTGCCATGAGTGATGAGAATGCTATTGTGTTATATCAAGTGAAGGTGTACCTAGCTCCCTGGGGTTTTGTGCAGCTAGGGACCTGCTTGATGCCATTTCATGACTTGCAGCTCGTATTGGACAGAACATGTTTTTGACTGCTGAAAGAAGACATTTGGGAGTATGGGGAGAGTGTGCAAAGCCCTGTGTCCATGTTGCAGCATTATTATTATTATTATTATTAGTCTTTGAATCTTGCCTGCCACCTTCCCATTGGCTCTTGACTGGTCTCTGTCTCTCACTTCACCCTGTTGCATGGTCCTGGGGCAGTCCAGGCTGAAGAGTCTCTAGCCATGAGGGGTTTGTTTGTTCAATAACGCTTGAAAGCACAAGTGACCTCTGTATTAAGAAGGCTGCCGGTCACTGGGTAGACCCATGCTGACTGTAAGGCTCCTCCAGCAGTTAAGGCAAATTCAAGGAGACTGAGGCCTGGTCCTAGCAAGCAGCTTTGTTCCTTACTCCCATGGGCAGAGAGAACCTTTGATTTCATGGGGATGATTATTTTTATTCTTGCCCAATCAAGGATGAAGCCCAAGGAACAAGAGATTGCCCCTTTCAGAGACGCAACAATGGATCACCTCCAGCCCAAACCACTGGGAAGTTTTCTCTGTGTTTTGTTGAGGGCTCCTGGAAACCAGCACTATACAACTTACTTAAAAGGAGAGCGCATGAGAAGGGGAGGCGGCATGAATCGACACATTGTGGGAAGACAAGATGGGAGGGAGACACACTGAACTCTTAACTCTGCCTCCAGATACTTCTCTGGCCAAGACTAACATTATTGCCCTTAATGGAAGGAAATTGAAACTACTTCCAAAGTATTTCTCAGTCTTTATTGCAGAAGGCAGAAATGAGTGGAGACATTTCAGGGCTAGAGATGGAGACAGGAGGTTCAGAGAGTCAGGGAAATATCTGAGGGATGTGTGTGTGTGTGTGAAACAAGGGGACAAGACTTTTATCCCAAAGCCATTGTAAATCTAAAGCAGGGTTTATCCTCCTCTGTGAAATGAAAATTGGGGCAGGGGGTGTTGAGATCAAGAACAACATTTGAGCCACAAAGACTGTCATGGGCCACTGCAAGTTTGCAGAATTATATGTAAATGACCTAAGTTTTGAATGTGGTGGCCTTGTGCTAATCCCAGAGAGAATATCTACTTAGCAAAAGAAAGTGAGGGAGGGCGGTGTGGTGGTTTTTGTCTAATTTGGTTAACAGTGGCCAAAAGTTGAATAAATTAATAATAATTTATATTTCCAGGGTAACACTATCTCTGTAATGCTTCTATGCTGCAGGAGTTTCTGAATGGCTTTGCGCCAGGAGAGAGAGAGAAAGAAATAGTCAAAGTTTTTTTTCTTCTTCTTTCTCTCTCCATATTCTATCGCAAGGGATGAAGAAAATGAGTGTAAGACATGTTTTCCAATAATGGGCGCCAGCCACTCAATTTCTGCCGCTTCTATATTATCCCTGTGGACATTTAACAAGCGCTATTTTCCTACAGCGCTCATTTGGATTTGGAGCCACAAGTGTGTCTTGACAAAACAGACAGTTATTTCTTCCCTGTCCTCAAATTGTCCACCAATATGACCTCTTTTTAAGTCAATCTGTCACACCCGGTTTTTCTGTGTTTACAGTTTAAATGGAAGAAATACACTATGCTTTATACTCATTGTAATGAAGATTTTTTTGTCTGTCTCAGGATAATGGAGCTGATGGCTCACAAATTGTGGGTCAGCCTCTTCCATGACCTTAGTAAACAATCCAGCTCAGATCTCCCTAAAGCCTGCAGAATGAAATGGAATAAGTTAATTTACCTTCCGTCAACTGATCCGGAAGCCCAAAACACACTGAACAATGTAAAATACTGATTGACACACACATAGGGAAATATTTTCCCTCATAGCACATGAAGGAATGCTGGTCTGGAACACAGCAAAGGTAAATGCAACCTGAGGTAATAATAGGATATTAAAATACAGGAATATTTGTGGGGAGAGAGAGAATTACACTGCAGCGTGAGTAATACATCTGAATTTAGAAAGTAACTTTTAGAATCATTGGATTGCCAAAACCTATACTTCTTGTTAGTTTGGCAAATTTTAAATCATTTTTTTAAACTAACAACATTTTTCTGGTGTTAACTCTCTTGAAGTTTTAGTCAATGACACTTCTGTGAACTGCTGAAAATGAATGTTTGTCCTTTACGTGGTTTTAAGATCAAATATCTGTTTATACATAAGAATGAAAAAATGCTGTATGATGATATTACTTCAGTATGGCATGAATGATTTTTTTTCCATGGGGGAAAGCATGGACTTTGAGCTCATTGGACAAAAGGAGGTATGTTAATACAGCTTAAAAATAAATAGTTTATATGGAAAGAGAGAAATCAGCTGCCATACGCAAGCCAAACAGTGCTGGATTACCAAATAGGCAGAGTAGCCTATGCGCCCCACGACTTTTAGGGGCCCCACGACAATGGATCAAAATAGTATTGATTTGATCTTGAGAGAAAATTACAAAAATGTATTAGGAGATAATCTGCAAGCCTAAATGAGAGACAGTGACCTGGGAGACTAGGGTTCAGATCTTCATTCATTCATGAAGTTCGCCTGGTGAACTTGGGCCAGTCACTGTCTCTCCACCTAACCTACCTTACAGTTTGGTTGATAAATGGAAAAGAGGAAAACCATGTATGCAGTTTTTGAAGGGAAGGCAGGATATAAATGTAACAACAACAACATGGGAGTTTTGGTCAGTGCATACTTGAATTTTCTTTTTTCCTTATATTGAGCTCTTATATGGAGTTTACCTTCATGGCAGCTATGCCTATGTACCTCAGCAAGATTTTGTTACCATTGTTCTGAGCAATTATAGAACCAAACTGTCAAAAGCCCTGGCAGTAAGTATTTTTCTTCCTTATTTGCTCTGTGTTTTACACTCCCTTTTTGGTTTCCATTTTATATATGGTAACATTCCATTCAGCCTGCAAAAGGTGACTGGGAAAGGGCATGGGGATTTGTCTTTCAGGATTTGAGTACTTCAACTTCTTCGTCTTAAAAAAAAAGCTTATCCTCATTATGTAAGACTTCACCTTACTGTACAATGTAAAATTGGAGCCTTTCAATTTCCCTACAGGACTTCCTTGCATGTTTTGCATAAAGGCAGGAAGTGTACAATCTGAAAGCAAGTTAAAATCTCACTTCTTGCAGCCTCAGTGCATCTCTGTTGAATTGTACCATTACTTGGTTGAAATGCATATATAAACAGAAGCACAAACTATGCTGGAAAGAGCTCTCACACCTCAAGTAGGCTTAGTCATCATTTTCTTTATGGATTCACTGAGTCATTGTGCTTTGTTTTGCTTATTTAAATACGTATACTCTGTGTTTTGAGGAGCTTTCTCCAAAAAGCTGCTTATAATGTCTGTTGAAAACCAACTCCATCAGACAATACAATACAGTGGTACCTCTAGTTAAGAACTTAATTCGTTCTGGAAGTCCATTCTTAACCTGAAACTGTTCTTAACCTGAGGTACCACTTTAGCTCATGGGGCCTCCCACTGCCGCTGTGCCGCCGCCGCACAATTTCTGTTCTCATCCTGAAGCAAAGTTCTTAACCCGAGGTACTACTTCCGGGTTAGCAGAGTCTGTAACCTGAAGCGTTTGTAACCCGAAGCGTTTGTAACCAGAGGTACCACTGTATAAAAATATGAAATGCAGTATAACTAAACAATAAACCAGAATAGAAAGTAAAGTACAGTAACAGAATATTCAAAAGATTTAAAAAACCAACAATAATTTTAAAATACAGTAATAAACAAATGCTGGGATAATCCGAGCTGAAATCCCTCTGCTAGGAAATCATGAGACATATTTGGACATAATTATAACCAGCCCTAAATTCCCCACCTGTAAGTAATAGTCACTTAAATCAAATGTGGATGAATAAAAATTCACAGTGCAACTTTGTTATGTTTGCTCAGAAGTATGTTAATCTGAATGAGAGCAATTGCTCCAGAGTCAGTGGGTTCTGTTTTCAATCCTCCACTAGAATCAGATCAAGTAACATGACTGAATCTAGCATGTTAAGATGTGAAAGTCACTTCAGGAATCATCTGAGGGTGACAGAATCATGTAATTGGTCATCACTGCCCAGCTTCCCAAAGTGTATTGACTTACACAGCAAACACCCAGGTCTCATTCAGACACTTGTTGTCTTCCATGGGATCACTGTTGGTGTGTGTGTGTGTGTGTGTGTGTGAAATTCAACTAGGATCACATGGAAACTCTAGCTATTTGAACTTTCACCTCTGCATGAGGTTGGAGGGCTGGACACACAAACACAGCCATTGTGGTATGTGCAGTATTGTAGATCTTTTACCTGCTTCTGCAGTCACACAGGTTATATGACTGCTGCATGTTGATCACCCACATGTGAACACCTTCCCCACACAAGCAGTGGGACATGACCATAGTTCAATGGTAGAGTATATATGTTTTGCAGGTAGACGGTCCAAGGGCTGCTGGATGGACCAATGGTCTGATTCAGTATAAGGCAGCTTGAAGAAATGTTCCAACCGTGGGCCCCAGGTGGACCTGGAGTCCAGTTGGTACCTAGTGCATTCCCATGTGCAATGGTGTGAGACCTCCATGGGTGCCTTAATGGGCAGTAGTAAAACAGCTCCATGGTGAGATCTGCAAGGATCCATTCAACAGCCCCCTTTCTCTGTCATGGATGCTTTGGCTGAGATTCCTGCATTACTTGGGGTCCCTTCCAACTCTACAGTTCTTCTGATTCTATAATAATAATTTATTATTTATACCCCGCCCATCTGGTTAGTCTCCCCAGCCACTCTGGGCGGCTCCCAATCAAATGTTAAAAACAGTACAGCATTAAGTATTTAAAACTTCCCTAAACAGGGCTGCCTTCAGATGTCTTTTAAAGATGGGATAGCTGCTTATTTCCTTCACATCTGAAGGGAGGGTGTTCCACAGGGTGGGTGCCACTACCGAGAAGGCCCTCTGCCTGGTTCCCTGTAACCTCACTTCTCGCAATGAGGGAACCACCAGAAGGCCCTCGGCACTGGATCTCAGTGTCCGGGCTGAACAATGGGGGTAGAGATGCTCCTTCAGGTTCTATGATTCCATGACATGCTAATATGATTGTGTGAATTGGCTCCAGAGCCCTTGAGATTAAATCCTATAAGGTTTGCTTCCAAGGAAGCATGGAGGTCTCAAGGCCAGGTTGCAACAACAAACACCATATATACAGCAGGGTATTCCCATCCCGTATCAAAGGACACTGCTGCATAAGTTAAAGTCTTGTGGTGCAGCCTGGCTCCTATCAAACCAACAGCAAAATAATCTTGGTGTACGATACCATCCTTAGCCATTTGGCACAGGCATCTCCCCCATTGCTTAAATAGAGTTTCCATTCACCTTAGCTGTGTTTGTTTCTTCTAAAAATGCTTTCTTTAAAAAGGTAAAACAAAACAAACCTAATGTGCACCTAACCTTACTCCATTTGTGCCAAAATCAGAGCAGACATTTAGAAGAACCAGCTGGCAGAAGGATGAATAAATAAACACAGCAAACGTATCAGGCTGAACCTTTTTCCAGAAGTATATTTTTATTTCACTCCACCGTTAATTTCATATCTATTTACAGTTGTGGAAGGAGGCCAGATAATGTATTCTCTTGAAATAATATAAATAGGTAATATGCGCAGGTGAGCTCGGCACTGCCTGGCCTTGGAAAGCATTTTGGGTCTTTAGGAGCTGCAAGACGCGGAGAAGGTCAATGGCATGGCAACACTGGGAAGGCAAAAGCCACACACTTCTCTCTCTCTGGCAGCTCTTTAAGACACAGGGACCCTTTTTGGACAACCAGCTGGCAACGCCAGACGTAGGCTATAGCACCGATGGATGCTGGCCAGAAGGCAGGCTGAATGTGTTGGAGTGGGAATGGCCAATTAGGTTGAGGTAGTGGCGGTCCAGACTTTGCACGGATGACAAGAAGGTGCTGCGCTGCTGCCCGTGGCCAGTGAGGGGCACAGGAGCGTTGGGGAGGTAAGGGAGAGTGGGACTCCTAGCGGAGCTGTGCCAGGAAAAGGGGCCGTGTCCAGATCCCTGCTGGAACACAGGGTCATTGGGGCTGTGGCCCAAGCAGTCTGGAGCTGGTGGGAGCTGATAGGAGAAGTCTGGCTCTGGGAGAGATCCCAGTGAGGAAAAGATGGGTTCGGTGACAAAGCGAGCTTTCGACTGCAGGAAAGCCAGGATCCGGGCGTACTTGGTGTCCTTGGTCTCCATTCTCTCCACTGTGGTCAGGTAGTGAACTAGGTTCTTCATGCACTCATGGTAGCCATAGTGAAAGTAGTTGGCAAATTCAGCTAGAAGCTCTGTTGGAAAGAAAGAAAAATTGGGTTAGAGCAGCGGTTCCTATTCACATGGAGAAAGCCTAAAAAGCCATTAACTGTTAATAACTCATTCTTGAACTGCCCCCCTTCAAAATCAAATTGCCCCCTGTGGGGCGTGTGGTTGGGAACCACGGCTTGCCTACATGGGGCAGGAAGAAACTCGAACACCCCACCCTACAATCGACACCCTGTTTTTCCTGCCTCTTGCAGCAAATTAATGGGAACCTGTTTTGCCTAATTTAGTAAGTAGAGTTTGGAAACTAGTGTTTCCCAAGTGGGGGGGGGGTCTCAGTGGAGTGGCAAAGTAAAAAAGTAGGACAAGGCTCCTGTACCTTTGCAGGTATTCACCTGTATCTTCTTCACCAAGTTTCCTGCTTGGCAGGGGGTTGGACTCGATGGCCCTTGTGGTCTATTCCAACTCTATGATTCTATGACCATTTTACACATGGGGAAAGGTGCATTGGTTAACATGGGCATCCCATGTTAGGCAATGCAACCTGACAAGGATGCTTCAAGAATGTTGCTGTTTTCGGATAGGATTCAGCCATATACAGGCAAATTAAAGTTGCACAATTAGAGTTGGTTTGGTGCTCTTGTGTGACAAAGGGCTCATCCACACTTATATTTGTATCATGATTTCTAGGCAGGGGGCCAAGAGGTGTTCCTTTTGTCCTGCCACTTCCCCTGGGAAAACCTGTGGTTTACTACTGCATCAGAACAAACGTCAAATGGGTTTTCTCCAGATTTATGTATGTACTGATTCAGCAGTAAACTGTGGGTTTTCCAGGGGAAGGAGGAAGGACAGAAGAAAAACCTCGCAGACCCGTGCCTAGAAATCATGGGGCAAATGGAATAAATCACAGGACAAAAGGGAGTGTGGATGAGTTCACTCCCTACCCCAGTGATGGGAAAACCCACTGGAAAGTGTGAGATAACAATCGCTTGATGTGACATCACATAACCTCCCACAATAACTCAAAATGAATGCTCAATACACATCCCATGAAGCCTAACAAATCAGCAAATACAGCATAAGAACAGAGCAACCCATGCTCTGCAGTCTTGCTAGTTAAGGTAGGAAAAGCAGCTATGTTTAAAGCACATTTGAAGCACAGGTTCCCACTCAAAGAATTCTGAGCACTTTTGTTTCTTAAGGGTTGCTGGGAATTGCAACTCTGTGATGAGTAAACTACAGTGCCCAGAGATATTTGATGGAAATAATGTGCTTTAAAGGTATAGTGCGTACACAGCCTCAGAGTGTACTGATAAATTCTCAGCCAACAATTTTGCACTGGGCTTCCCCCCTATGTAGCCAGGTATATACAAAAAATATACACCTATTTGAGTATATGTTCACATCATATACATCTGCTGAGTATTAATGCTTCATCCAGCTGATGAAGTGGGCTGTTGGTCACAGAAGATTGTGCCATAATAAATGCACTATTTGTTCATTATTCTACATCTCACAAGTCTGTAAAATCATTCCTTATCAGGGAATGAAGTTACCTTGCTGGATCAAATGAAATGTTGTTTGAGTCCTGCACTCTTGTCTCCAAAACCACCCAGGCTTGGAGCAATGCATAAGCTACTGTAAAGCACTGTCACTATGCATCAAAGCAATGCATAAGCTACTGTAATGCACTGTCTCTAATCACTGAGAACTCCACCTTCCATTAATTTGCTTACTCTTTTTTTTTTGGGGGGGGGAGTTTAATTCATATAAAGGATTGTTTATTTATGTTCCATGCAATCCATTCACTGTGAGGTAGAATCACTGATTCCAAATTACATACTGAAAACTGAGGCCACCCACCCCACACCCATTTATCTGGGAGCAGGCCCCATTGTAATCAATGGGACTTACTTCTGAGAAGATTTATAGAGGATTGCACTGGGGGTCTGAGACTAAGAGCTAGTGGGTTGCCCTTGGCGATTTAACCCCTGGACCACTAATCTGGTCGTGAAAACGTTTGTGTCCAAAATCCCTCCCAGTGTCGCAAGCTGAGATTTCTTTCCCTCTCCACCCGTGTCGCCAGGATCCCCCAATTTCACTAATGGGATTTCCCACAGCAAAGGGTGATCCATTCCCAAGGCTTCTGAGAGCTCAGCCAGCAGTTCCCGGCCAAGGGTCTTCTCCCTGCGCGCCTGCGTGGCCAGAAACGCACAGCCACGGAAGAAGAGCGCGCCTACCCTTTTCTCTCCCGCGAGGGAAATCTGCAGAGTGAAGGGCCCGCAGGTACTGGACGGTCATCTCCAGGATCTCCGCTTTCTCCAGCTTGCCGGAACTCTGAAATGCACAAAGGCAGACAGGACTTCAGGGAGTTGTTTTCCAACCCCGTGCACCCGGAGCTTTGAATCCAGTGAGTTAACCTAACGACAAAAAGGCTTGCAAATGAGCAGGGATAAGCCACACTTGTTTCATTCACAAAGCTATGATCACGATCCCCTTATATTGCAAACTGCCCACATACACACACCCCTCTCCACGCAAAAAGAACAGCAGCAGCAGCCACTCCTAAGTAACCCCACGTACGCAAATTGCTTCCCCTCTCGGCCGAAAAGACGCAAAACGCAACTTTGGGATGCGCACCTGTTTTGCCAAAGCCATTGGCACCGTCTTCCCGAGTTCGTTCAGACAGCGGTTGATCCGGTCCCTTCTCCTTTTCTCGATCACTTTATGGGAGACCGGGATCCTCTGGAAAATGCATGAGAACGACAGGCTTAGGCTAGACACACGTGTGGTATGGCAAGATGGAAGGGAGCATCGCATCAGAACGCGAAGTCGCTCCATCACCTTTCATTTTTCTTGACGTCTCCAGGCACTTCTCTGCTCTTCAACAACCTACTTCTGTACAGCTTGGAGCAGCCCTTTAAGAGCCAGGCACTTGTGAGCTCCTCCTATCCAACTCTCCAAGCTTTTGACATATTGGAGACAAAAAAGAAACAAAAACCTCCCCAAAATTTGGCAATGCAGCATCCCTACTGCTGGAGACGATGATGGGTCCATCATTTGCTGATGGTACCATAATCCTAAGAAGGCAAACTGGGGTGGGGGACGGCAAAGCCTCAAAACTGAGATATTGGAATCTTCCATACGAGATTTGAAACGTCCAGATATATGAAGCGCCCAATACTGCAAGGTTCCTATATCTCATCACTTTCGAGACTTCGCCTCTTTCTTTCTATTTCCTGAGTTCTGGTACTGCCCCCCCCCCCCATCCCACACATCATCACAAGCCTCAAAACCGATGTCTAAGCCTGTGCAGCTAAGGGCCACCAGTTCCTTGAGGAAAGGTCGAGCCCGGTGGCAGCGCGCAGGGCACCTTCCCTTCTCCAACTCACTTTCCGTTCCTTCAATTTGGAGGCCATCGTGACAAGAAGCCGCTGCTGGGGGAGAAGCTCGCAGAAGGCACCCGATGTCCTCCTTCAAGTGGCCCAGGTGGATTGCAGAGCCCTAACTTCCAAGGAGCGGTTTATAAAGCGATCATTTCTGAGGGAGGGGGGGGGGGATATATTCATGGCCTGCCTGATTCCCCAGGATTAGGGAAAGCAGCCTTAGGAGGAGGAGGAGGCATGCATTAAAGATCAGTTTTTTAAAATGTGTGTATGTTCGGGTCTTCCCCCACCCACCCCACACCCCCAGCCTAAGGGGCGTGTAAGGGTGGGGTGGGGGGACGTCAGATCAGCTTTGTCACTCCACGTGGCCCTTCAAAGGACACGTGATCGGCCCCCGAAGGGCATTTGCATGGCAACGACCCGCGCAGGGCTGAGGGAGCTGAGCGCAGTGGCGCGCCTGCAGGCTGCGAAACACTGGCCGTCTTCTTTCACTGGGCCGCCAAGCGCCTGGTCGGTCTCTCACACGACGGCCGCCTGTTTACAAATCCCAGGCACCCCACACTCTCCCCCCAGCCCAACACACACATGCACACACCCTGCCGCCGCCCCCCTTCCCTGTCCAAGCGCTGACTGCATTTTAAAGCCTGTCCAGAGTCATTAAAGTAATTAAGTAAGCCCTTAATAGGCTGTTCCGCCCAGTTCAAGGAAGAGCCCTTGGAGACGGAGTGGGCCCGTTTGTTCTCAGGCTTTTCTCACACGACTTGGTGACACGTCCATCTTTATGAGAGATGGCAGCCAGGCCTTTTTGTTTCTCCCGCTTTATGTGGCGGGGACACCCCGGCAGGTGTGGGGACTGGAGGCTGGCACGAGATTCTCTCTCTCCCCCCACCCCGTCCTTTAAATTTTTCTCTCCTCCCCTCTGCAGACCTTAGGAGCCTCTCTCAAACCTTTGGCACACGACGGTCGTTTCTGTAGTGTGTGTGTGTCTCTCGAGGTTGTTATATTTCCCCTCCTCCTCGCCGCTTTGGAGAGGCTCAATTTGTAGCCTATTATCCTATAGGAAAATATCCCATTGAAAAGTGTGAATGGTTTCATTGGGCCTAAATCTTAATAATGCGGGTCAAAGAAAAGAGGGGCAAAATAAAGAGGGGATCGCAGCTGGTCTGAGAGTGCATTATGTGGTGTCACCTGCGAGAAGGGTCGCCTACAGACCCCCTATTCATTTGCCTAATTTTGGTCAATTTAACAAACTTCAGGATAAATTATTGTGGCATTGTTAGGGAGGGTAAAGCTTTCTGATCGAATTAACAGCATGTTTTGATCCGGTAAATGTCATTAGAAAGAAAGAAACAATCGCGTTTAAAGGGGCTGGGAGTGAAATGCGCCAAGTGGAGACGCCAAAGCGCAACGCTCACAAAGGGAGCAAGTAACTGCCACAGGGAACTTTTGTACACGCACATTGCTGAAGTTTTTACACAAAAAGGCATTATTTCATACTTGAATACGTCTAATCCAACAATTGTCTATTTTCTGCAAACATATTTTCACAGCATTGTTAACTTTTTTCCTAGGGCCTCTGTTCTGGCAGCCGCGCTTCTCGCCTTGAGAGCGCAAAGGGCTGTCTTTTTGGGGGGCAACAAGTTTGTCCGAGGGGGGGCCGGAGAGGGAATAATGGAGCTTGGGGAAGTTGCTTGCTTTCTTTTGAAAGGCTTGAAGAGGAAAATATCGAAAACACACAAACAGGAACTTGAGGAAATTAGCTAAAAAAGAGGGTGTATCCTTTTCCTCTCCAAAGCTTCGGAGCGCATTTTCGTGCCTCTTTCAACTTTCATTGGCACCTTCTTATTTAGTTGTATAGGGACACCCCCGCCCCTCAAACTAGCCCAATTTACACATCGACTAAATGAATAACAAATTCAACTCAGAATGTGACTATAGTTTGCACGTCCAAATAAAAACATCACCTAGACTTTGGAGATGTGTGCCAGTGTATCCAAACTTTAGTCCGTTCCATCGTGGAAACGGTGTATTCTCCAAAGCAATATTATGAACGTGTTTTTAAAAAAAGAGAGTCAGAAATATAGTTTCAGAGAGACGTTCTGCAAACTGTTTTAAAAAATAGGTTACTCTTCTCCTCCCTGGTTTTTATTATTTTATTTTTAGATGAAGGAAACTGTGCCATTTAATATCTCCTAGAACTGTAGTTTTGGTTAGCTTTTGGTTATTTTGTATTTATTTTTTTGATTGCAGCAAAATGCAAATTCAGATTCTTGTCTGTTTAAAGAGTTCTCGCTTCTTGATGCTTTGTCTGTAACCTGTTTTGTCTGCAACCTGATGGGTGACTAAACAAACCCCTACAAAATGTTATCCAAAACTGTGCGTGTCTTGCACGGTTCAGTCTGGGGGGGGGGGGGGGAGACGCTCCTGATTGTTGTTCTGTTTGCAAGATACCCTCTTTCAGAAGGCTTGTAGGTTTCAGTATATTCAATTCTGTACAATGGGATTAGAAACTAACCGTTATCATCCAAATTAACTAAACTGTGAATAGTAAATGTGGGAGCTTTATTTCTCTCCCTCTCTCTCCAGCCAGTGGAGATGGAGTTGATCCTCTTACTGTCTGTGTTAACCGCCAGCTGCAGGCACCTGCAAGGCAACCCCCCTTTTTTTTACACCACTCAACTTGTTTATTTGCTTCTTTTTCCCTGCCGGAGAATTGTGTCTCGGTCAGGACAGGCTTGGATGAGGTGCAGCAGGTTCAGGCTGACAATGGAAGCTAGAAAGGACACATGCAAAGTGGATATGACAGGGGTGATGGAGCTGGAGTGCTGGAAACGTTATGGCATATTAAGGGGAGATGTTTGCTTTTACTTCTGATTTCTAACGTTACATCTCTGCTCAGACTAACAATGAGGGCCCCAGACAGACATTATGAGCTGCTTTGGAAAGCTCTTGACACATTTCCAGTTGGAGACTTCCAGAGCATTTATAGTTTAACTCTCCAGAAAAACACAAAAACCCCATCACACCACTCTTTTATTCATCATAAACAGTAGAGTGCACATGTTTCATACATTTAGAAATGGGTACTCCCTATGGCCATGATTTCATGTATATACATAGAAAAAGCTCCCTTGGTTTGCGATTTATTTTTAAGCACTTTAGCAATGAGACATAAATCTGGAAAACGCTCTTGTTTTTCTTCACACACAAGAAACAAGGCAGTTTGAATGCAAAGCAGTTCTTTCCATCCATTTATTTAAAGGCTGCAATCCTCTGTGTATTTTACTTAGGAGCAATCTCCATTGAATAGAATGGGACTTACTGTGTAAACATGCAAAGGATTGGACTTAATGCCTCATGCTAGCATACACCTGTTAAAGCGCTGCCGCAAATTGACACCGAATACCATACAGCTATTAATATAGAATATTAATTATTTCTTAATTATGCGGTAATTGCATACATTAATGTTAAGAATGTATATGATACAGAAACATGACATAAACTCATAAAAGCACTGACACCTGCATTTGAGCACAGTTGGCATACTTGGAAGAAACCCCCCCCCCCAATTCTAAACCTTTTAAGGAAATTATGCTGTAACCTGCACTTATTTTAACAGGCTAATATCTGGCAAGAGAAATACCACACAAAAGCAAGAAGAGGTTCTTGTTCTTACTTCAGCATTGCCTCTCTACTCAATCCTTCTTCCATAGTAGCCATTTGCTTCATTTAAAGAAGGATCTTTGATGACGGGGATAAAGTTATAGAGAGTCATTCACAGGCATAAATGCAAGTTGGGGTGGCAGCAAAACAATAATTTCAAATGGTTTTGGATCTTTGTTGAGCTTCGCACACCCTGATTTCAGGGCCAACCCAACTGTTTTTGTTTTGTGCTGTCGTGGAAAGAAATTGAATCGAGGTCCTAACACCCCAATCCTAGAAATTTTTACCAGGAAATAAGTCCCACTGTAATCAACATGTAGCTGATGTAGAGGCAGTGTTGTGCAGTGGTTAGAGTGCTGAGCTAGGAATCTGGGACAGTAGAGTTCAAATCCCTACTTGGCCATGATGCTCACTGGGGTGACCTTGGGTTAGTAGTTTTCTCTCAGCCTAGCCTACTCCACAAGGTTGTTGTGAGGGAAAATGGGGGAGGGGACTGTGTATGTCACCCTGAACTCCTTGGCGGAACGGTGGCATGGAAAAATAATTGTAATTATGGCAAAATATAAAAATGGAACTTATTCCCATGTGTAAAGGATTGCAACCTATATTTCCTCCTTTGTTGTGTATGTGTATATGTAGTTATATAAGTTAACTGTAACAATACAGCGGTACCTCGAGTTACAGACGCTTCAGGTTACAGATGCTTCAGGTTACAGACTCCGCTAACCCAGAAATAGTACCTCGGGTTAAGAACTTTGCTTCAGGATGAGAATAGAAATCGTGCTCTGGCAGCGCGGCGGCAGCGGGAGGCCCCATTAGCTAAAGTGGTGCTTCAGGCTAAGAACAGTTTCAGGTTAAGAACGAACCTCCAGAACACATTAAGTTCTTAACCCTAGGTACCAATGTATTAAAAATGTAAATTTAGAAAGAGAAATTATAACTAACCTTGGACGTATATCATTTTACCTTTATATGCTAGAGGGCTTGTATACAGGACTAATAAGAGTAGTATATTCCTATTAATAGTAAATTCCTATTAAATTGTGTTCCAGTGTAAAATAAATATCTTTTCTGCTTTTGCCCTGTGGAGTGTGGGCAGGCCACAGTCCGGGTTGTCCTCTTATATACCTGCTGGGATTGACAAGGCATCTGACCGTCACCTGAATCTCATAGTTCTCCCAACGAGCTGCCTCTGATTAGCTATCATTTAACTATTGGGGGGAATAATTAGCATCACACATCATGTGCATGGAAGTTGCCAAACCAATTAACCAACTAGAAGGATTACTGTTAATAGCACCAGTTTTCCTATAACTTTATATTGCTGGATAGTTTTGATGAACTGCAAAAGCATTTTTAGTTTGCTTTCTATTGCCACCCTGGAACTTTTCTTTATTAGTACCACTTTGTTTTGTATGATTTCTTGCAGATGAAGGAAAAGAACTTTTCTGCTTGTATATATTGATAATATAATTTTGGTTACTGAGGACAAACAAGATTCTACAAAAACAAGATGACAGGGCAGGAGCTACACAGAGCAGGGCCTTTTCACTGGTGGTGCCCTGTCCTCGCATGAAGTCTTGGGTTAGCAATTTTGGGAGAGGGGAGACTGCCTGCTGGGGAGCGGGCGGGCTGGCAATGCCCCCTTGATTTAGAGGCTCTAGGCTTCAGTCTACTTAGCCTATACATAAATCCGGCACTGCTCCTTACATTATGCAATGCACATCCAGGGGTGCAATCAATGTAACCCCCTTTCAGAATAGGGAATGGGGATCCTGTGGCCTTCCAGATGTTTGGGACTACATCAGCCCCCCAGTCAGCATTGCCAATGGACATCTGCAGGGCCACAGGACCCTCATTCCTGACTTATAAGGTGATGTACATTCCCTTCATTGTGACCTGCCATTAGTTGTGCACAACACACTTATCCAGCTCTGAGCCACTGCTGCTTTCTCTAGATAGTCTACACCTGTCTTAAGACAGCCTGGTTCCCTCCAGAAGCTTTGGACTACAACTCCCATCAGCCCCAACCAGCATGATGGGAACTGTAATCTGTAACATCTAGAGGTTGGCAAAAGCTAGCCTACATTCTGGGTTTTTAATTCTGGCTTCCTAATTGACGGATGAGAGGTTTTTCTCATTTTCTTTTAAATATAAAAATACACTTCACTGAGGAACTCAAGGTCTTGGGAGCTATTTTATTACCGTATTCCAACACAGGTAGATGATGGAATTTGAAATGAAGCCCATTGTAGAATCATAGTATTGTGGAGTTGGCAGGGACCCCAAAGATCATTTGGCCCAACCCCTTGCAATGCAGCTAAAGCATCCATGACAGATGAAATGTAAAATGTTTGCTGGCTAACACTGGTACGTATTTATTATCTATTTACAGATGACGTATGACTTATATAACGTGTGTGTGTGTGTGTGTGTGTGTGTGTGTGTGTGTATATATATATATATATATATATATATATATATATATATATATAACAGATAAAGTATGTTGCTGTTAAACAAACCCCATTAAAGCAATCTATGGCTGCGTGAGAAGTTTCCAAAGCCCACCTGAAAAATAATCCCTCCCACTCAAGCTCAGAGTTGGGTGGACCTCTGAAGGAAGGCTGTTCCAAAGGTAGAGTTCAATCTCAAGAATGCCTTTCCTTCTGCTCTTGATCATTGTATTTTGCACAGAGAGGTATTATCAAAAGCTGCATTAATAAGATTATCAGTATGCATAGAATCATAGAGTTGGAAGGGCACCCTGAGGATCATCTAGTCCAACCCCCGGCAATGCAGGGATATGCAGCTGTCCCATTCAGGGACTGAACCTGCAACCTTGGTGTTAACAGCACCATGCACTATCCAGCTGAGCTATCCAGGCTGGTGAAGGTCTTTGTAACATACAGTTCCTATGCTGTGCAATGACACTGGCAATGTGGGGTCTTTGCTTTTCACAGATCCTTTTATATCATTGGCAGTAGCAGGCGGTGGGTCAGAACTTCACTTGTTGTGCATTTAGTTCGTGAATCAGAGAAGCCAAGACTAACTGTGGGATCCTATACATGCTTGCTCAGACACAGGGCCCATTGAGTGCCAATGAGATGCACTCTCCAGTCGACAGGAGCTGGGACAGAGCAATGGGAGCTCACCCCATTGCAGGGATTCGAGCTGCCAACCTTCTCATCTGTAAGCCCAAGAAGCTCAGTGGTTTAGACCACAGCGCTGCAACCTCTTTGACTGGAGCATCCAGGGGTCCTTTACCTTTACTCTCCAGTAAGTGGATGTTTTATTTCTGGAGAATTCTGCAATCTCAGTCCAGAATCTGCTGCAGTCTTCCCACCTCCCACACCTCTGCTTGGGACCTTTGTAAGGATGAGATACCCCCTAAGGATTTACTTCTGCTCTCCCTGGTGACTTTCTGGGGGCTGCCGTTTCCCATTTGGGCAAAGGAACATGAATATATTTTGCAATTGGTCTTTTCTGAAATATTAAGATTTTGCTCTCTATTTTTTGTGTGTAAGTTGTACTTTTTAAATTTATTTTTTGGTTGAGTTTTGTATCTGGGAATTATCGTGTGTGAACCGCCTTGGGGGCTTTTTGGGGAGGGGGTTGAAGGGCAGCATAGAAATAAACTTTAACTATAGCACTAACCATCTAAGAAAATTATTAATAACTGCAAAGTCAGTATGAAGTTGTTTATGGGAGCTGAAGCTAAATACAACCACCAGTTCTTAATCCTAGGGATGTTGACTTTGTAGATTTGGCTTGTTCTGGTGTATGCAATGCTTTTTGTTCTGTTTTGCAGCTGTGCGATTTGTGTTCATATTTCTAGTTACAGGTAGGTAGCCGTGTTGGTCTGCCGTAGTCGAAACAAACAAACAAACAAAAATTCCCTCCAGTAGCACCTTAGAGACCAACTAAGTTTGTTATTGGTATGAGCTTTCGTGTGCATGCACACTTCTTCAGATACGCATGCACACGAAAGCTCATACCAATAACAAACTTAGTTGGTCTCTAAGGTGCTACTGGGAGGACTTTTTTTATTGTGTTCATACTGTAATGTCCATTGGCTACAAACAATCAAACTGATTAGGGAAAAACCCACCAGCTAGACTTAAAAGCAGATCTGTTAGAGTCACTGGATTCTAGCAAGAATAACAAGGTCTTACAAACTTTTGGGGGAATGTGGGAAGAAGGGGAACATATGTTAACTTTGATAAGAATATCATCTTATCATTTCAGGGCTGTAAAGGACTTACTCCTAGCAGTTATGAGGAGTTTGTGCAGGAGTGTCTGGTCTGGGGGCGGGGACAACAATAGCAAGGGGAGTGGAAGAGTGAGAGAAAGTGATGAAGTGGTGTAATGGTTAAACCAGCACCTTGAGTTGTGCTCAGAAGGAAACAGATAAGCAATGTTATTTGCAGAACAGTAGTCAGATATGCACATGCCACTCCATATCCTTTTAGGAAGGCAGCTATAGTGTTTCCCACCCACTGAAGCTTCTGAGTCATCTTCAAGGGCAGCACCACCTACAGTGAATTACAGAGGTCAGTTTTAATGGGCTTTTAGAAATTTATTCCCTTGGTTTTCTTACACACACAAAAATCAAAGCAGCTAACAATCCAAACATTAAAAAACACAGAACACCCATGCAAAAGAAAAACAGCAGAGCAGATTGTCAAGATGGGAGAGTAGAAGCAGATGGTGCAGTTGAGCAGAAAACTCCACATCTCTGTCCTCCCAAACTGTCTCTGAGCTTTAAAAAATACAAATCCATGTCTGAATGAACACCAGGAAAAACTGCCCAATGTAATATAATATATTTGCTTGCTTACAGTGGTATGTAGTTATCATTGTCTAATGATTGCTCATCTATCAAAGAGGTGATATGTGGCATATATAACAAAAAAAGAAATTTAATAATAATTGCAGTTATGCTGCTAGTAAACAAACCCTTTCATAGTAATCTGTTGCTATAGCCAGTTTCCAATGCCTGCCTGAAGAAAAGTACCTTCCATTGGCTTCAAAAAATGCTCAAGTTCAGATTTGGGTGGAGGTCCAGAAGGAGGCTGTTCTAAAGGCACATCCTTTCTACACAACTAGAGGCATGACCCTGGTAATGTGCTTGGCAAGAAAGCTTTCATCATGAACCTGCTGAAGGCTCTTCTATATGCCAGGCCACCTGCAATTATTTTCTCCTAGGGCCAGTTTTCTGAAATGCACTAAGGCAGAGATGGCTACTAGCCACACGTTTGGGAGTCTGTCTCCCCCGCAATAATCTCCCTCCATTCTTAAACTGAGGCACGCTTTCCCTAAAACTGAGGCTTCCCACCGCCGGTGCCCTTCCACCATTTGGATTCCATTCTTAGACCGAGGTAAAGTTCTCAATCTGGGACACTATTTCCGGTTTTGTGAAGTTCGTAAACCGAATTGTTCTTAAACAGGACTGTTCTTAAACCGAGGTACCACTGTACTGGGTTAAACCAAGGTACCACTGTACTGGGGGTTATCACATAGGTGAGTTGCTAGAGAGCCAGTGTGGTGTAGTGGTTAAGAGCGGTAGACTCGTAATCTGGTGAATCGGGTTTGCGTCCCCACTCCTCCACATGCAGCTGATGGGTGACCTTGAGCTAGTCACACTTCTCTGAAGTCTCTCAGCCTCACTCACCTCAAAGAGTGTTTGTTGTGGGGGAGGAAGGGAAAGGAGAATGGTAGCTGCTTTGAGACTCCCTAGGGTAGTGATAAAGTGGGATATCAAATCCAAACTCTTCTTCTTCTTCTTCTTGGATGACCTGCACATGTGTGTCCTGTGGGCAAGAGGGTGGGGCAGCCACAGTCCTGTCCAGTCCTGTCCTGTCTAAAAAACCTGATCTGAATTTGCTCCTATCATGCAGCTATTAGAAAAGAGGAGCCTTGCCAGAAAAACAGCTTGGCAAACCAGTATTAGGGGCCTGGTGTTCTTGTTCTCCTAGCTGTGTTTAGGAAATCAAGCAAGACTCCACAGGCTTGTACACTTCTTCTTCATCGTCCTCTCACATGCAAACTCGGCTAGTGTTGCCAATCCTTCTCTTAACCCTGGTTCCAGCCTCTGCCTGAAAACTAGCCATGGTTAGCATTAATATTGGCAGAAATGGAGCTGTGCAGCATGATTACCTCTGAAAAGAGAAAGGAAGGGAGTTTGCATAGCAGAGGAGAAGAGAAGAGAAGGAGGGAGAGGGGAAGCACACAGGTTCTCTTGCTCTCTTAACCCTGGTTACAGGTAAAGGTAAAGGGACCCCTGACCATTAGGTCCAGTTGTGGCCGACTCTGGGGTTGCATCGCTCATCTTGCTTTATTGGCCGAAGGAGCCGGCGTACAGCTTCCGGGTCATGTAGCCAGCATGACTAAGCCGCTTCTGGCAAACCAGAGCAGTGCACAGAAACGCCATTTACCTTCCTGCTGGAGCGGTACCTATTTATCTACTTGCACTTTGACGTGCTTTTGAACTGCTAGGTTGGCAGGAGCAGGGACCGAGCAACGGGAGCTCACCCCATCGTGGGGTTTCGAACCACCGACCTTCTGATCAGCAAGTCCTAGGCTCTGTGGTTTAACCCACAGCACCACCCACTTCCCTGGTTAGGAAGTCAGAAATGATACATGTGCAATAGGTCAATGTCAAGGTGCTAAGGATGAGTGCAGAACCCTTGAAATATCCCAGGCATTTGATATTTTATGATCCCTGAATGGCTCACATTTAGTTAGAACTGCCTGATGCAAAATTTAACATGGCTGTGTGTGCATTCCCTGTCCTGTAAATCATATGCCATTCCAGCAGATAAACTAGACATTTCTGGAACCTGAATGGCTCCTATATGTTTAAGAGCAGCTTGAGCTACAGTAGCCTTCCCTGGCTTGGTCCCCTGCAGATGCTTTGGAGTACAACTATAAACTGCCCTGAAATCTACAGATGAAGGGCAGTATACAAATTTAATAAATAATAATAATAATAATAACCATGCAGGCTGCAGTAGATAGAAATTGCAGTCCGAGATAAGGGGAGGGCAGCAGGTTGGGGGAAGGCTGACCTATAGAAATCAGCAGATGACACTTTTCAAGGCAATGAGATAAGCATTATTCTCCGCCAATGACGGCAGAAAGGCACTAGAGCAGAACCCAGTTAAAAGCTGGTGACCTTATAGTTCCTGTGGAACTACCCAAGGCAGAAATACCTTTTAAAATCTAATTTTGGTAAATTTCTACCCAGTTTCTATAAGAATCTAGCTTCAAACCCAGGCATACAGGGATGCTCTGGTCATACTGCCACCAAGTGGACAATGCTAGACCCTAATTAACAGTTGTAGACATTAGGCAGCCTTCCCTCTTCCTAGCGATGAGGCCAGGTTAACATAGAAGGGGAAACAGCGAACAAAGTGCAGTCTGAGCACTATTATCCATATTGTGCTTCCACAACTGTCTTCCGAGTGATGTTATTCATTTGCTGTGCCTTCTCTGGTTTTGTTTTTGTATCACTACTGATGTAAAACAATAAACGATAGGTGCAAATGATAACTTGACAACTCTACCAATCTCCACCACCCTCCAAGAGAAGCAGAAATGTATCATCTTGTTTTATTGCCAGAATTTCCCCCCAGACTTTTAATTTTTAATAATCACATTTATCCATAAAAAAGACTGCTAAAACAAGGAGAAATTTGGTAAATGCGGCTTTTTCTATCTGTACTGGCAAAAATCCACCCTTCTGAATTTCTGCCACTCATGTAGTTGTAAAAGATAAAGGAAAACATATGCAGTACCAATTACCCTATTTAAAAATATTAATTACGCACCCTGAACTCTGATGGCGAGGCACAAATTCTAACAATAGCATTTACAGACTTTTAAAAGGGTCCAGTGCAAGGAGCAGGATGTATACACACTCCCCATTAGGAATGGTGATTATATTATTAACCTATGCTCTTGTGCTTTTTACAGCATCTTGATTTGCAAACATTAGCAGGCGATAATGCTAACTTTGAAATCTTCTACTGAAATCTTCTACAGAAGGGTCAAGTTATATTCTGCAGGGGGACAGCCTAACTAGATTAAGAACAGGGACGGTAGCTGGTTAACATCTGTAACCCTGGTAGGGCTGTTCTGGTGTAAAATGCTAGATCAGTCCAAAATAAGAACGAACTCATCAATTCTTTGATTGTGGATGAGTGGGGCTGGCCTGGCATGCATTACTCATAGCACATATGCAAACAGTGTGCATGCACACGAAAGCTCATACCAAGAACAAACTTAGTTGGTCTCTAAGGTGCTACTAGACAATTTTTTTATTTTTATATATATTTCGACTGCGTCAGACCAACATGGCTACCTACCTGAATCTAGAATCCTGGGCTAGATAGTCTGAATTGGTAATATGAAGTTTCCTGTATTCCTATGTAGGTAGTTGGGTTTTGTTTTGTTGTTTTTAACCACAGCCTTTAACTGCTGCAATGTTCAGAATTTGCACTTGCGGATAAGATGCTGACTAATGTCACAACTGCCATTCCTTGACTTAAGACCACGTGTCATATATCATATCCTTGCAGCTGCATCGCTGCAGATGGATCATCATTTAGGTCCTTTGTGCTGATGCCACATCAGGACTGCAGAGCTGTCAATAATGCAAAGTGATGCTGTATCAGCCAGCTCAAGAATGATGAGCTAGAGATTCTCTCCCACTTGCATATCCCACAACAGAGGATAAGACTGGCCTGTGAGAAGATTCTCCAAATAACAAATAGTTCTATCAAATGGAAGCTGTTATGATCCTGAATTCAGTTCCGTTTAAATTCCATTGAAGTTACTGGGGTTAGGGGCTGCGATCCAATGCACTCTTATCTGGGAGTAAGCCCCGCTGAACTCAGTAAGACTTCTGGATAAACACAAATAAGATTGTACTACTGAGAAATTATAATTATGCACAGTATTGCAGTCATAATAATTAAATATAAGGTAAAGGTAAATCACCCCTGGACAGTTAAGTCCAGTCAAAGGTGACTATGGGGTACAGCTCTCGCCTCACTTTTCAGGCCAGTGGTGTAGCGTGGGGGGTGCAGGGGGGGCCGGCCGCACCGGGCGCAACATCTGGGGTTAGGGCAAATCCACAGGTTAGGGGGCGCAAATCCATGGGTTAGGGGGCGCAAATTACTTGCCTTGCCCCGGGTGCTGACAACCCACGCTACGCCACTGTTTCAGGCTGAGGGAGCTGGCATTTGTCCACAGACAGCTTTCAGGGTCATGTGGCCAGCATGACTGAACTGCTTCTGGCGAAATGGGACACCATGATGAGTGTCAGAGCGCACAGAAATGCCATTTACCTTCCCGCCACAGTGGTACCTATTTAGCTACTCACACTGGTATGCTTTCAAACTGCTAGGCTGGCAGAAGCTGGGACAGAGCAATGGGAGCTCATCCCGTTGTACAGATTCGAACTGTCAACCTTCTGATCGGAAGCCCAAGAGGCTCAGTGGTTTACACCACAGCGCCACCTGCATTTAATTAAATATGATCTGCATTCCAATACTGCATTGTTTAGCTGATTAATTAATTGGTTAAAAAGCAACAGACATTTAGTATATGAGTACTATTATGCACCCACCTCTGTGTGTGCACGCGCACACACACATTTAGTATAACTATTTGTAGGAAATGTGTGCGGTCTAACATACTTTCCCCTGTTGAACACAGATATTTAATGCATAACAAAAAAAGAAAAGTCCTGCAAATACAAAGAGAGGTTAATTTGCCTTTCCTTTTGTAAAAAGGAAACATACAGTTTTGAGCATCACAGGCAATTTACAGGAAGTATATCTGATGGTGGAACTTTATATTTGGGGTTGGCTGCTGCCCCCAAGTGGTGAGAGAACATACCTAATTATTATTAATAGCATTTTAAACAGTTGCCTTCAGTGGAATGCAGCTGGCTTCATAACCGAGAGAATATGGATTGCACCCAGCAAGGCAATCTGTATTATAAACAGATTCTTGTTTATGCATATGAGCCTCTCTTCCTGGGGGAAAAGACAGAAGTAATAAATAATTTAAAATCCTCTAGGAAAGCTTTTATTATTGATTTTTATATACTAACACAAACATATTTTTGTAGGAAAGATGACACACAAATATTTTGCATAAAAGTAAACATTTCAGTGGAAGAGGAACTATCAAATAGTCTATCTAGGATGATAAGCCACGAAATGTACTACCAGCACCCTTGTATTCTTCCCAAATTCTTTTTGCAATGCAATTTTCAGTTGCAGCAAACAACTCAATTTTTCAGTAAGTATACTCCCACCTTCCAGCATGCCAATGAATGTAGAAGCACCATGGAATAACTGAGAACAATTTTGGAACTTGACACTTAAATTGTCATCAAATTAGATGCTATAGGACTTTTTAAAATTATGGAGAAATCCTAGATACGTCTATTCAAAAGTAAGGCCAAAAAAGTTCAAGGATACTTCTTCTCAGGTAAGGAGACATAGGAATGGATCAAATGGTAATGGAAAAGTTTTAAGCATATTAGACAGTTGTTGTTGTTTTTGCTGTTTCACACTGATATATAATCTTGCCTCAAACAGAATTGTACACATTCAGTGTACCATTAGCACCACCTCCACACACAAAAACCCCTCAAAATAAAATGGACCACAGGCTCAAATCTATCAATCCTGTTCTCATTTTAATGAATTTGATTTCAAACGTGCTTCCTTTAGAATGGCTGCTAACAGATCTGACAGATAGAGTGGCCTTAAGTGCTCTACAAAGGCATCTGCCAGGACAGAAATGGATGGATATATAACATTTAGCAAGAGGCATTATTTTGGCATTATTTCCTCCGTGTTGCAAGTGCTCCAGACAATTTGCAAAACGACTTGTAGCTTGGATTGTGTAAGCGACTGGTCAAGAAATGTACAATGTGGACAATCTCCTGAGATATATCCGAATGTCCTTTAACTTGCCTGACCCGGGACACAATAGGGATTACAAAACCACATTTTGAAAAGCTCTACCACAGATGTAATAAAAAGAAGAGGCTTCAAACTTACAAAGAAATGAGCAAAGTAGACAGGTCTTTCTGTAATTCACAAGGGAGAAAGTACAGTGAGAAGGAAGGATAGGATGAAAATAGCATTACCAGTCTTGTTTTTTTAAAACTATTTGAGTATAATATAGTGATCCGTTGTATACCTATGTTTCTTCTTTTTTTCCCTTTTTGAAATACAGCAATTTACTCCTACCTTAATTCTGCAAGTAAAGTGCTCTTCCTCTGTGCAATTTGCGAAACCATTTCAGTGTGGATTACATAGTTGCGCTCTGTCTATGCTTCTTCCCCAGGTTGCCACAAAGGTAATGTCAAAAACTTTAAGTTCCCAAAGTCTCTTCCACACATCCCAAGGGAAACAGAAGCAAGCTGCATTTCAATTTTGTGAGTGGATTGCTACTGTGTATCATTATTATTATTACTATTATTGTTAATTAAATTTGTATGCCCCCCTTCATCTGAAGATCACGAGGTGATTCACAACATAAAAATACAAAATGAGAACACAGAATGCATTTAAAAAATAATAAAATTAAATCAATACACCAGCACCAGATTCCTTCACACACACAAAAGGAAAGACTACAGGGATGACAACAGGTGCTTAAGGAAGTCCTCTCTTACGGACTGAAAGGATGTTTTAAAGAAATTGGAACACAGGTAATCAACAAGACATTCTTCAGGTGACAATGGACTACAACTCTTATGATTGGACCATTGGCTATCTTGGCTGGGGACGATGGGAGTGGGGAATCCAACATCATCTGGAAGGCACAGTATTGGCTACCCCTGAATTAGAGGGTTACAAAACAAACAACAACAACCTAGACCTGAAGGGGCCTCAACAGTTTTAAATCATGCCTAGGTTCTGAAGGGATATCAGAAGATCAGAAGAGAATACGTAAAGATACATATTTGGGCAATATATCTATTATAAGGTCAACCAAAAGATCGCAAAATGGGGCTGCAAAATACTGCGCTATGGAGATGCCTAGCCTGCCTTGAAGGATGTGGGGATGGTCTCCCTTTGGGAATGGGGCTGCCGGAAGAAGGATGTGAAATGAAGATGCAGCCCAGCTGCAGGCGGAACAGCAGGTGCCTCTGAGTTCTGACAGAGGAGCATCACCACTCAGGAGGGGCCAGGTCCTGGTGCGGGGGTTGCCACGGTGACAAGGACCCGCCCTCCTTTGTGACATCTCTTGCTTCACCTTTAAAAGCCACTGACTTGCAGGCGGCCATTGTGGGTTAGTAGTAAGGCGAGTGGAGGAGAGAGGAGTTAGTGGCGGTTGGTGGAGATTAGGCAGAGGATTAGTGAATTGTTTTTTTTTTTTTTCGTTTTCTTATTTTGATTTTGATTTCATTTATTACTTTTATTTGATTTATTTTGATTTTCTTTTATTCTTTTTCTTTTATTTATTTTATTTTATTTTTGTTCTTTATATTATTATTTATGTTCTTTGTTTTTTGTTTTATACTTTTTGTGCACATCTGTGCATATTTTGTATATATGTATCAGTACAAAGGGACGTGGGTGGCGCTGTGGGTAAAAGCCTCAGCGCCTAGGGCTTGCCGATTGAAAGGTCGGCGGTTCGAATCCCCGCGGCTCGCCAGAGCAGCAATGTCATGCTGGCCACGTGACCCGGAAGTGTCTCCGGACAGTGCTGGCCCCTGGACTCTTGAGTGAGATGGGCACACAACCCTAGAGTCTGTCAAGACTGGCCCGTACGGGCAGGGGTACCTTTACCTTTACCTTTATCAGTACAAAAAGATAATATTAGGGCCTACTCTAGTTGGACTCTCCTTGCTCTGCCCAGGGTAGGAGTAAACTGCCCCCTTCCTGACCCCACAGAGCCAACTTGGAGCAACTGCCCTGTGGGAAGAAACCTCTGGTGCTGTCTTCTCCTCCCTCGGTGGGATGGCGGGCATTGTTTTGTGAGCGTGTGGTACTTGGTGTGTCTTATCCACATGGTTAGCTGCTTGGAGGACTCCAGTGGAAAAGCGGGATATGTTTTTGAGACCCAATTTAATTATGTAAGTTGTCCTAAACTTTAAAAAAATATATATATTGCATTTTGATGTTGTAACCTACAAGAGTGCGGCCCCTAAGACATTTTGGTACCTGAGGCGAACCAGAAGCTGGCGGGAAGAAGGGGTGAATGAAGATCCACATCAGGAACAAGTGGGGAATAAAGATCTATATTGGTAACAAGGAGGGGAATCAAATCAACCTTACCCAATGGTTGATGTGGGAATCAAGGGTTGTTGCAGGGGGGAGGGCTGCTCTGAATCATGCCAGATGGGTGCAGAGCCCAGGGCAGCCCCCGCCATTTGCTTCCTAGGGGCGGAAGGAGACCAGCAGTGCCTCCTATTCACAGAGAGGCTGCTGTGGGGGCAGTACTGAGGGGGGCTGCTGAGGAACAGGCATATCTGGCCTCCAAGCAGCACACTCCAGCAGTGGCCAATGCATTCCTTAAAAGCCAGATATCCTGTCCCTGTGGATCCTGCCACCTGAGGCGCTCACTTCACCTTGCCTCATAGATGAGCCGGCCCTGTAACCTCCCCTGTAAACCTAGGGTGAAGGGCGGGTAATAAAATAACAATTACTAGTAGTAGTTGTAGTAGTAGTAGTAGTAGTAGTAGCAGCAGCAGTATAATACAATATAAAGCAACTCAGCACAGAAAATAAATCAGAGCTTCAAATGTTCATTTTTAAGAGGAATTGGTTCTACTTCAAGTTCAGCATATCCTAGAAGGAACTAATTACAGTTCATAGTCAACCCTTTAAGAAGCGGACTAGTTTGGATCACATTCAGTTCAAGTTCAGCCAAATGATCTTTGGCAATGTTTTTTCAGCATTCAGAATGTTACAAGCAGCTGTGCTGAAGTATAAAATATAGTTACGAAGGCTAAGGTAAAGGTAAAGGTACCCCTGCCCATACGGGCCAGTTGTGTCCGACTCTAGGGTTGTGCACCCATCTCACTTAAGAGGCCGGGGGCCAGCGCTGTCCGGAGACACTTCTGGGTCACATGGCCAGCGTGACGAAGCTGCTCTGGCGAGCTAGCACCAGCGAAGCACACGGAAATGCCGTTTACCTTCCCGCTATAAAGTGGTATCTATTTATCTACTTGCACTTGGGGGTGCTTTCGAACTGCTAGGTGGGCAGGAGCTGGGACCGAAAGACGGGAGCTCACCCCGCCGTGGGGATTCGAACCGCCGACCATACGATCGGCAAGTCCTAGGCACTGAGGTTTTACCCACAGCGCCACCCGCGTCCCTACACGAAGGCTAAGGGAGCATCCAAAAATGAACACAGTGGAATGTGAACCATTTCATTTATTTTTCCCAACAATTGTTAAGAAACTTGAAGATGATGAACTAGAAATCTACCCCAAAATAAACTTATTACATGTTCACTTCACTCATAAATTATGGGAACTACTTTCAGTAAGTGTTTGGAGACTTTTAGACTAATTCAGTGACCTTTGTGAAACTGAGCTATTTCACTCCAAGGCCTGAAATAAATGCATAGAAGAATGTGAAGTGAATAGTATGCATATAAATGGTTTTTAACTGGGGTGGTGGCAGCTGCTTTTGTTCTCAGTAACTGGCAACTCTCCACTGCAGGCCTGTGTTAGAAAGGTAAATTCCTGCACTAATGGGTCTAGTAATTTACTCAGCTAGACTTTTACAAAAGTACATTAACACTTTACCCAACCTAAAGCAAACAACCATTCAAACAGAGCACATCAGGTGAGAAATCATAGCTCTTTTCCCACTGCTGTGGTGAAGAATCAAGTGTAGTTCTACGTAACATTGAAATGTTATGACTTACCCATTAACTCTTGGAGTGAATTAAGGAGGAAATCAACTTGATTTTACCATGCAGTTGTTTGCAAAGTCATTTACCCTCTTTACCCTGGCCTTTGACCCTTGAGATTATCGTTTTAGGACCCTCTCCATGTTTGTGATTGTAATTTGTTTTAAGCTGTTTTTTAAGGGTTTTTTTTTTTGCTTTAAACAGGTACATATAAATATAGACAACCAAAATCACAAAGGAAAATTCCTTAATAGTAATGAAAAAAACAACTAAAAAAAACTACAAAAAATATATTGAAGTACATGACACAGAACATAAGCAACTATGGGAAAGATAAAAGAAAAGAAAAAAGAAAAATAGGGGGGGAAAGAAAAAGAAAAAGGAAGATGAGCCAACGCAGGAAAGCTCATCTATTGTACACTTCCGTCAAGCTCACAACAGATCATTATTCTTATCAATTATCTCTATCTGCATTCCAAAGGAATCCCTCATCTTGGTATCAGGGAACATTTCTCTATGCGCTATCATTCTAAACATAGCCAGATCTTTCTTGCTGAGCCCTTGTCCCCTAAATAATTATTTAAACATTCCCATTCTTCTTTCACCAATTTTTATCTCTTATTGCATCTGTCAGCTTTGCGAGCTCCAAGTACTTGCACAATTTGACTACCCATTCCTCTTTAGTGGGTGTATTTTAAGCCGTTTTAAAGGTAAAAATACCTTTAAAAGTGACCTGCCCTGCGACTTTAGGATGAAGGGTGGAATAAGGGGGAGTGGGCTGCCCCATAGTTAAAATACCTCATTCACGAACCACATAGGCCTTTGTATGTTTCAGAACCGGTGTTGCCAACATGATGCCTGCAGGTACCCACAGAGGTCTTCCCTAGTGCCCACAGTGTACTGTGTACCCATGAATACCCCCAGGGAAAAAAGCACTGCACACAATTATTCACACTGTCACCAGTAAGATTCATCTGCCAGTCCACTCAGCTTCTGAACAACGAATGGGGGGTGTGAGAGAGAACAAATAGGCATTTGCCTCAGGCAGGAAAACGCTCTTCACTGCAGCCTGTGGCACTAAACAAGAAATGAAAAGAACATCTTGAGGAGGTACCAACTAGCATAGGAAGATGAGTCTACACCACAGCCCTTGTACTAGTCTCCAGTTTATAGTCCACACTACTGGTTATCAGTACATGCTGAATCAGCATGCTTGACAGTTGAAAACACCTCCATCTGGAAGCCTGTGTTGCAAAAAAACCCACTGCTTTTCAAATTACTGAAGGGGTTATCCTAAGCAGTCGGCTGGAGAGATGACTTCCTAGGTGTTCCTGATAGCTTGTGACAAGACAAAACTAATTTCTCTTTCCAAAAGAGGTGACTCATCCTGACAGTGTGCCTGATTTAATTTGCCTTCCAGTTTATCTGAATTCCTGTCAGCGAAGGGATAATTAGCAATACTGAACTGTCACTAGATGAAATGATTGGGCCATAATTTTAGGTGGATAGACAGAGCATTGCTTCTGGTCAATAAATGCTTCTGGCCCACCTTACCCAACATGCAAGATTAGGAATTTCCGTGACACGGCAGGACCATTTGTTATTCTGCCTAGTATTAACAGAAAGCTATTTTCAAACCATGTTCAGATGGAATGTAAACTCAGGCTATGTTTGTTTTGAAGAACTGGCACTATAATTTTTGGATGGGTACTCTAATAGCATAAGCTTAAAGGTAAAGGGTAAAGGGACCCCTGACCATTAGGTCCAGTTGTGACCGACTCTGGGGTTTATTGCTTTATTGGCCAAGGGAGCCGGTGTACAGCTTCCGGGTCATGTGGCCAGCATGACTAAGCCGCTTCTGGCGAACCAGAGCAGCGCACGGAAATGCCGTTTACCTTCCCGCTGGAGCAGTACCTATTTATCTACTTGCACTTTGTGCTTTCGAACTGCTAGGTTGGCAGGAGCTGGGACCGAGCAACGGGAGCTCACCCCGTTGCAGGGATTCGAACTGCCGACCTTCTGATCGGCAAGTCCTAGGCTCTGTGGTTTAACCCACAGTGCCACCTGTGTCCCAAGTTAAGCATAAGCTTAACTATGGTTTAATGATAAACACACTATGTGTTGGTGCACAGGGAGAAAATTGTGGCTGTCCGGCTTCTCCCCTGGTCCAGCTGCTGCTGTACTGCCAGGAGCTAAGCTATGGACAAAATCTGGTACGCCCCCTCCCAATATTTCTCATTTTCACAATAATTCCTTTTGACATAGTTGCATTTTTACGGGTTTTCTCAATAGGCTCACTGAAACTTTACATTATTACAAAAATATAAATTGTTGTTGTTTTGTGCCCACACCCAGTGCTTTTTTCTGGGGGGGGGGGGGGACACAGGGGTACGTATACCCCTAAACATTTTGTGAATCTATGTTTGGCCTCATTGAGGGGCAGTATTTCAATATGAGTGGGAAAATGAGAGTACCCCTAAATATTTATTTAGAGGGGGGGAAAGCACTGCCCGCACCTAAATCCGATGCTGTGATGCTCCCAAATACCCCACCTGTTTGTTTGTTTGTTTGTTTGTTTGTTTGTTTGTTTGTTTTGGTCTTTGGAAGCAGGGGATAATAGTCCTAAAAGGAATGTTTGTGGTTTGAATACCTGCCAGCTGCTGTGAAATGTTTCCTGCTGATATTTCTCAATGTGTGAATGTGGGTATTGATAATACTTTCTCGGCTTGCCCTTAGAAAACAACACATCTGTAATCGAGGTGTGCAGTCTCTTCCCAATCTATGGGAACTAGGTTATGACCAGGAAGAAAAGAAACCCTGATTGGTAAACACGGTCGAAAGAAGATTTATGGGACTCATTTATGTGACATAATCACCTTTCTTGGAACTTGAGAATCAAGTTTAAAAGACTGGCTCTAGTTACTTCTCTAATTACTGATAGCACAACCTGGTTATTTAGTACTCTTTGTTAAGGTCATCGTACTGTTGTTTTCATTACTAGCTGTAGAGGGAGTGTTGATACTGATGTTTTTATGTCCGAAGCTAAGGACTTATCCACACTTAACTTTTGCCTGCTCTTTCCAGGCACAAGTCTGCGTTTTAAAGCTCCGTCTTCAAGCACTCTTTTTTTAATTTGCCCCAGAGCTTTTCTTGCAAAAAAACCGCTCTTTAAAGCTGAATCACAACAAACAGCAATGGCAGGGATTGGCTTGATTTCCCATTTGCCCTGCTGTGGATTTCTTAAGTTTTGGAAGTAACTTTCTTTTTTCTTTTTTTCTTTTCTTTTTGCATTTTAAAATTTTATTGATTTCCAACTAGTTGTACATTTTGTCCATATTACAACAAATCTTATCCATTTTGGACTTCCTTCAACGTCACTGACAAACGTTTGTAGTCATATCTTTAGTACACATTCCATTCTCTAATATTGCCATTTGTTTTCCCATTCCAATATTATTTCAAATAAACAATACTTATTGAATCTTTACAGTGCCTCTTTAAACCCCACTAGCGTTGTATTTACAGCACAGTTGTTTTCCAGATAACCCACAAATTTCTTCCAGTCCTCAATAAACTTTTGATCTTTAGTATATCTAATTTTCCCGGTTAATTTATCCAGTTCCGCATATTCTATCAGCTTTGCTCTCCACTCTTCTACCGTTGGGACTTCTTCCTGCTTCCACTGCTGGGCTAACACTATTCTGGCTGCCGTTACCGCGTACTGGAAAAGTTTACAGTCCTTTTTCCTGATATCCTTTCCTACAATGCCTAGTGAAAAGGCTTCTGGTCTTTTCACAAAGGTGTATCTTAACATCTTTTTCATTTCATTGTAAACCTCTTCCCAAAAGCCTTTTACTTTCTTACACTCCCACCACTGATGGTACAGTGTCCCTTCTTTATATTTACATTTCCAGCATTTGTTGTCTACCTTGTACATCTTTGCCAATTTTACAGGTGACATATACCACCTGTAAAACATTTTCATCATATTTTCTTTCAATAACGTACATGCCGTAAATTTTATGTTCACTCTCCACAACTTTTCCCAGTCCTCAAGCTGAATATTGTATCCGAAATCCCTTGCCCACTGTACCATCACCGATTTCACTTCCTCGTCCTTTGTGTTCCACTCCAACAGTATTTTATACATTTTTGACAGATTTTTGCATTCATTATTTATTATATCTTTTTGGAAAACTGATTCTTTTTCTTCATAACCCCTTTCCTTCACCTCTTTTTTAAACATTTCGTTTATCTGGAAGTAGTGCAGCCAATCATATGTAAACATTTTAACCTGGTCGTACGGTTTAACTTTCCACTTCCCACCTTCATTGGTAACCATCTCTCCATACTTTCCCCACTTTTCTCTCATATTAATTTTCTTTACACCCATTATCTCCAACGGGGATAGCCAATGTGGGGTTTTTGGCTCCAATATGTTTTTATATCTTTCCCAAACCTCTATTAATGAACCTCTGAATATGTGATTACCAAATCCCTTGTGCACCCTCTTTTTATCGCACCATAGGTACGCGTGCCACCCGAATTTGTTATTGAACCCTTCCAAATCTAATAATTCTTTGTTTTCTAACTTTACCCATTCTTTTAACCAGCACAAACATGCTGCCTCATAATACAATCTCATGTCTGGTAGGGCGAAGCCACCTCTTTCCTTTGCGTCTGTTAATAACTTATATTTAATTCTGGGCTTCTTCCCTTCCCAGACATATCTTGAGATCACTTTTTGCCATTCTTTAAAATCTTTTGTCCCTTTTATTATGGGTATCGTTTGAAATAAAAATAACAACTTAGGAAGCACCATCATTTTGACCATAGATATTCTACCCCAGAATGATAATTTCAATCTAGCCCAAACCTCCAAATCCTTTTTTATTCCGTTCCAGACTGGGGTGTAATTATTTTGGTATAAATCAATATTCTTATTAGAGAGCCAGATTCCCAAATATTTGACCTTTTTTACCACCTTGATCTCCGTTCGTTGTTGTAATAGCTCAATCTTATCTTGATCCAAATTTTTAACAATCATTTTGGTCTTTCTCTTATTCAATTTAAATCCTGCTATATTTCCAAATTTTTCCATCTCCTCCAAAATCCCCTTTATACTTTCTATAGGTTCTTCCACCGTCAGAACCACATCATCTGCGTAGGCTTTGACTTTATACTCATTTAAACCTAAAGTTACCCCTTTAATTTGCTTATTTTGTCTTATTGCATTTAGTAGGACTTCCAGGACCACTATGAATAGCAGTGGCGAAAGCGGGCACCCCTGTCTTGTTCCTTTAGATATTTCTATATCTTCAGTGATAACGTTATTAACTATCAGTCTTGCTTTCTGCTCTGTATAAATTGCCTTTATACCATTAAGAAATTCTTGGCCCACCTCCATAACCTCCAAATTTTTCAACATGAAATCCCAAACCACGTTATCGAAAGCTTTCTCCGCGTCCACAAAAATTAGACTTGCTGGTTTATCGCACCTATCGGACAGATATTCAATCATATTAACTATATTTCTTGTATTATTTCTTATTTGTCTGCCCGGTAGGAAACCCGCTTGGTCTTTGTGTATAATTTTTGTAAGTATCTTTTTTAATCTTTTAGCAAGGATTCCCGCAAAAATCTTATAATCAGTATTTAGTAAAGAGATAGGTCTATAGTTCTTAACTTGTGTTAGGTCCGAATCTTGTTTTGGAATTATTGTTATGAATGCTTCTTTCCAAGTCTCTGGAATGTCCCTTTCTTTTAAGATGTTGTTCATTACTTCTATCAGTGGGGTCATCAGCGCATCTTTCATTTCTTTGTAATAGCTTGATGTAAACCCGTCTGGGCCCGGTGCTTTCCCTCTTTTCAGTTCTTTTATCACTTCTTCTACCTCTTCTCTATATATTGGGGCGTTTAGCTGTTCTTTTTGGTCTGTCGGGATCTTCCTCACCATTTTTTCTTTTAAATATCTTTCTATTTTTTTCTTGTTGTTCCTTTCTTTATTCCTATATAATTGCTTATAGAAGTTCACAAATCCCCTCCTAATTTCTTTCGGGTCTGTTGTTTCTTCTCCATTTATTTGAATTTTACTAATTGTATTTTGTTCTTTCCTCCTTTTTACCTGCCAGGCAAGCCATTTTCCTGATTTATTAGCGAACTCAAAATTCTTCTGTCTTAGCCTTTTTATATTCCATTCAACCTCTTTATTTATTAACATTGCAAATTGAGTTTGGAGAGTCTTTATTTCCTGTTTTATCTTCTCATTATTGGGTTTTTTAATCAGTTTTTGTTCATTATTCATAATCTGTCTCAGGATCTCTTTTGACTTTTTTTCTTTATTGTTTTTCCCCCACACATTTTGCTGTATAAGTAGGCCCCTCATTACTGCCTTGCTTGCGTCCCACACCACACTTATTTTTGTCCCTTTATCTAAGTTGTCCAAGAAATATTCAGTCAGTTTTTTCTGTATTTTTCCAACGAATTTTTGGTCGTCCCATAGATTATCATTCAACCTCCATCTAAAAGTTCGCTCTTCGTAACCTTTTAGCTCCATTTCTATTGGGTTGTGGTCTGAGATGACTTTGGCCTGTATTTCAATTTTTTGGATTCTTGGTGTCAATTCGTTCAATATCCATATTTGGTCTATTCTTGACATTGATTGATTCGGTTCTGAGTGGTATGTAAATTGTTTCTCCAGAGGGTGCCTCAATCTCCATATATCAATTAAGTTACAGTTCTTGGTCATCATGAAAAATGTCTTAGGTAACTTCCCTTCTTTGTTCTTTGATTTCCTTAATCTGTCCATTTCTGTTGAGACCACGCCATTCATATCTCCCATTATTATAATTTTTTGGTCCAAGTATTCAAATAGTTTCTCTTCCATTAATCTAAAAAATTCTGTCTTATTCCCGTTTGGTGCGTAGACCCCAACTATTATCAATTCTTCGCCTTGCCATTTAATTTGAGCCGCTATTATTCTTCCTTCTTCATCCTTAAATAATTGGCGAGATTCAATTTTATCTTTAATATATAGTACAACACCTCTTTTTTTCTCTTTATCCGAGGATATAAATTCATTCCCTAACCTCTTGTTAATAAGGATTTTCCTATGTTTTTTGGCCACGTGCGTTTCTTGGAGGCATATAATGTCCAAATTCTTCTTTTTTAGAATACGTTCAATTCCATTCCGTTTCTTCTTATCATTCATTCCATTAATGTTCCAATTCCATAATTTTAGCGTCATTCTTCTTACCATTATTTAAATTTAAGTTTTGGCCTTATAATCTTTCTGTCTCTTCTCCTTCTTCTTCTTCTTGTTCTTCTTCTGATTCTCTCCCGGTCTGTTCTTCTTCTTCCCCTGATTCAAATTCTTCCCTCAATCTTGATCCTCCTTCTGCTCCTTTAGCCTCTTCCTCTCCTTGTTGTAATTCTTTATATCTTCTTGTAAATTTTCCTATTTCCTCAGGGCTTATCAGTCTTCTTTTTACTCCTTTATAGAAGAATGAGACTCCTTCCGGAAATTCCCATCTGAAATCAATCTTGTTTTTCTTAAGCAATTGCACCAGTGATTTATAAGCTTCTCTTCGTTTCAGCAACCTTATCGGAATATCTTTGAATATGATTATGTAATTCCCGTCAATAAATAATCTCTTCTCTCTGTTTCTTTGCAAAATCAGGTTTCTCATCTCTCTATCTTTAAATGTAACTAAACAGTCGCCCGGGAATTTCTTTAGCCTACTTGGTTTAATTTTCATTCTATATGCATTTTGTATTGTCTTTGCCATTTCTTCCTCCGATAGCTCCATCCACTGTGCAATTTCCTTTATCAGTCTTTCTTTTATATTTTCATTTTGTATTTCCGGTACTTGCCTCAGTCTTAAATTAACTTCTCTCTGTTTCAGTTCGTTCATTGCAATAGAATCTTTTATTTCTTCCTGTATTTTATTTAAGTCTGCAATCTCATTTCTCATCTTCTCTTCTTCCCGCTTCATCTCTTTCATTTCCTGCTTTGTCTTCTTTAGACCCTCATCCACTCTCCTTGAAACCTCTTTAATCTGTCCTTTCAACTCACTGACTGTCTCCTCAATCTTTTTATCCATTTTCCCAATTTTGTTATCTACCTGTTCTAATTTTGTCTCCAGATTTTTCTCACTTTGTTTTATTTCTGCGAACATCTTTAATATTTCTGTTCTAAAATCTGTTTCTTGCTTTGAAGCTCTTCTCTCTACTGGGGTCCCCCCCTCTACCCCTTTTTTCTGTGTATGCGACATTTTCTTCAATATCGGATTATCAGATATTTACACCGAATATTTTCTGTACACTTACACTTACAATTACTATTAATTATAATTAGAATAACCACCAAAGATAGAGGATACGACTTAAAAGAAAGAATTATAAATCACAGCTTCTTTCGCCCTTCACCCACAAAATTGTGCCGTTGAGTATTGTCCTTTCCCCCCTAAAATTTGATGGGGGTTAGTTGTCTGTCGACTCTGTCTGTATTCTTCTTGTCCCTATTCGGACTAATCCTTCCAAAGCGTTGGTTAAGCAGTACTCTGATTTATAGTTCCAAATAAAGTCCAAAGTATAGTGACGAAAATTAAGAGCAGAATCAGCTTGTAATTCCAAATGTATTCAAAATTTTAAATTCCAAATTGACTGTAATTGTCTATGTTATTTCGTTTATCCCTTCCACAAAAAAGAAAAAAGGAAAAAAAGGGCAAGAAAGTTTCAACACTGGGCAGTTCCAAAAATTCAACCTAGTGAGGAGGGAGAAGTCTCTCAGGCACAGTTGTTACTCAGTTGTTTCACAGAACCTAAGATACCTCAACCAGGGTTTTTAGCATTGAAATATCATATTTAACTTATTTAACTTATACCGCTGGGAATCAAGCCTTATCAGACTTAGGTAAAAAGTTCTTATATATTTTTCCCAGCAACCCTCCATCAGCCTGTACCTTGGTTTTCAATTTTCACTAAGTAACTTTCTGAGGGAAAATGGAGGCTATATGCTCCAAGAGTGGGACCTCAGATGTCCTGAAGGGCATGCAAAGTGCCTCCTTGAACCCTATCCGTAGATTAAATCTAGAAATAATTAGGAAAAATAATCCTTTCTTTTTTCCTTACATTTTCCTGGCCTGCAGCAGGTTCCTTGACCTAATGCAAGACACATCCCTTTCTTTGGCTTCCAAATACTCTCTGCTATTAGCCTTCTTAATCTTTGTACTGCATCTATATTTTTAAAACATATAAATCAATGCCTCTCCCACAATTCAAAATAATTTATGATCCAATATATTTGTCTGTTATGAACCACTCTGGCTGTGGCCCTGTAGAGTATAAATGCTTTTATGCACATAATCCCTGTTGAATACATTGGGACTGGCTTCTGAGTAAACATAAATAGGATTGCACTTTAAGTTCAGTGAGATTTATCTCATCCAGATTTTAGCTGCTGTCATCTCCTAGAGACTTCTAACTGAGCTTCTGCTAGATATACAAAAATGCTTTTGTAAATTTCCCCACGGGCACTTTAATGAGATGGGATGTGTTGACTTTTCTTTTTCCAGTCTGGTGAATGTTAGATCCTTGGAACAGAATATGTGCAAAAGGTGAAAACCTAATGTAAACACTGTGCTAAGAGCTCCTGTTTATTTTGGTTATCTTGGCAGGCAGTCCAAAGTCAAAGCAATCTTTGCAGACTATACAAAGATCCCCTCAAGGCGTTCAATTATTGTTGATCATAAAATAATGATGATTTTGCTCTTGTCAGGTTGTCTGTCTTGGCCTGTTCTTCACCTCAGCCTGCAGGCTCAGGGGATCTCACAAGATAAATGAGTATATAAAAAAGAAATAAAGAAATGAGTTTGGTTTTATAGCATCCTGTGGGTTTGGAAAGAGAACATACTCTGTGAGGAAACATTGTAGCAGGTATACCTTAATACAGGAATCAGAGGAACTTCTATAGTTCTATTTATTTATGAATTACAGAGCAGCAGCTCAGGATAGCAGCTAAGACTTGCTACCCAAGCAAAACTAAGACCACATTCACCCTGTACATTTAAAATACTATGATACCACTTTGAACTGTCACGGCTTCCTGCAAAGTATATTGGGAACTGTACTTTGTTAATGGTGCTGAGAGTTGTTAGGAGACTCCTATTCCCCTCATGAAACTTGTTTCCAGAGTTTTTTAACAGTTGATTCCTCTTCACAGGGAACTCTGGGAACTGTAGCTCTTTGAGGGTTTTTTTTTTCCAGTGGAGAAACTGGTGATCCTGTCAAAAGCCAAGTTCTTGCTATGGAATGGCGAGATAAAACAGGCAGTTGACACGGACATCCCTTACCATCCTTCTCCAAAGTTTTGGAGCCTGAGCAGCTCCTGGAGTGCAACTGGCACAAGTATCACTCTGAAGCAGATTGGACACTTGTAAGAACATAAAATCATGCCTACTATTTGGCAGTGTAGGCTGCAAAAAGGGCTCAGTTTGCATTGCATCCTGTAGTAGCCTGCTAGCAGGATGTCCCTATTTTCATTGGAGAAATGTTGGAGGGTATGCAGATGGTCTAGGGGTTACTGAATTCCAATGTAGAGGAGGGACCGCTGGAGCCCTCAAAGACCAGATGTGACCAGCGGGCTACACACTTTGAGGTTAAGTTTGCCTGATTTCAGAATAATCCTGAACTTGTTGCAACTCCAACTAAGTACCCAGTGCTGCTACTAAGGATATTTTGTGGGGTCAGTTTCACCTTATGCAATCAGCTGATGTGGACAAGGTGATGGTGACATGCCCCCTTGACCCCATCCCTCCTGGCCTATCAGACCTAGCGGAGGAGGGCTGACTGGTTGAGTCCAGAGTTTGGTTAACACTTCACTGGGAGACTGGGTGGTTCCTGCTGCACTGAAAGAGGCACTGGTACGACCGCTCTGAAAGAAACCAGCTCTGGACCCTTTTGATTGGAGCAGCTACCAACCAGTTGCAAATGCCCCCTTTTGAGGGGGAAAGTGGTGGAAAGGGCCATGGTAGGGCAGCTGAAAGCATTCTTGGAGGATACAGATTATAGATCCATTCCAATCTGGGTTCAGGCCTGTTCACAGAACTGAGCCAGCCTCGGTCTCCCTGGTGGATGACCTCCACAAAGAGTGAGGCAGAGAGAGTGCAAGTTTGTCCCCTGCTTCTTGATCTCTTGTTGGCTTTGATACCACTGATTATGTTATGCTCATGGAGAAGGGGAATTGAGGACACTGTATTTCATTGGTTCTAATTCTACCTTTAATGGGACGTGGGTGGCGCTGTGGTCTAAACCACAGAGCCTAGGGCATTGGGGATTTTCCTTGTGCAAAGGCTGCAGTTAATGCAGAATGCTGCTGCACAGTTGCTGACAGGAGTGAAGCCTTGTCAGCATATAACCAGTGCTCAAAGTTCTGCACTGGTTGCTGATCTGCTACTGGGCTAGGTCCAAGATCTTGCTCTGTGTGTGTGTGTGTGTGTGTAATATTAGTTACCATATTTTTCGCTCTATTAGACGCACTGGACCATAAGACGCACCTAGTTTTTAGGGGAGGAAAACAAGAAATAAGAAAGCAACGCAAAGCCTCCTGAGCGAAGAGGGAGCGCTCCTCCCTCTTTGCTCAGGAGGCTTTGAGGGGCTATCTTTGAAGCCAGGAGAGCAAGCGGGATCGATGCACACAGATCCCTCTTGCCCTCCTGGCTTCAGCGAAAGCAAGCCTCCTGGCTTTCCCCCCATCTTCTGCAAGAGCCGCGCGCTCTTTAAAGGGAGTGCGGCTCTTGGGGGCTTTTCTGGGAGGTGGGGGAAGGGACAGAGCCACGTGCTCTCTCCCTTCCCCCACCTCCCGCAAAAGCCAGGGGTAGCTGCGCGAAGCCTCCGCAGGGCAGTGGGATGAAGGCTCCCTGCTGCCCTGCGGAGGCTTCGGGGGCTACCCCAGAGCTGCTCAGGAGCATGGGGCATCTGCGCACAGACTGCCCGCTGCTCCCAGGGCTGGAGGGGGAAGCCCAGGTTTTCCCCGCCAGCCCCAAAGAGCGGCTCAGGAGCGTGCCGCACTCCAGCAATTTAGCTCCAGGGACCACACATTTGCTCCATAAGATGCACAGACATTTCCCCTTAGTTTTTAAGAGGAAAAAAGTGTGTCTTATGGAGTGAAAAATACGGTAATAACTTGGGGCCAGTTTACCTAAGAGATCACATTACACCATACTGGTATGTGCCTACTTGCCTTCAATCCATAGAATTGGCACTACTACAGGTGCCACATAATGCCAGTTCCACATTTGCAATGACTAAGTCATTCATTGTGGTAGCACCTTTGGAACTCCCTGCCTAATGATATCAATCAGGCGCATTCAGTGTATTCTTTTCAGCACCTGCTAAAAACTTTATTGTTTAGGCAAGCCTACCCAGATGCTTAGAAATGCTGCTGTGAATTCTAATCTGTTTTAGTATTCTAATTATTTGTATGTTTCAAAGTATTGTAAATTTCATTGATTTAACTGCTTAGCTTTTTTGTAACCTACTTTGAGGTTTGTTTGTTTGTTTGTTTGTTTGTTTTACAATCAAGCAGTGTATAAATTTTTATGAAATAAATGAATAAAAACAAGATGCTCACCTTAGCGCTTAAAGCCCCAATTTTATGAAAACATAGCAAATGATATTCTAAGTCTTAATGTTCTCAACAATGACAGAATTAATAATTAACTTCAAAACTAAAAGGGAAATCCAATCTGCAATAGCTCCATTGGAATATCACAGTTGTGAGACACTGGGAGGTAACTGGCTGACATGTGGGCTATAATGGTTCGGAAATATTTGAAAGGGCTTGACAGCTACTTTTCGGTCACATCACAGTGAGAAGATGATACTTCCTTATTGATGTTGGTGGGTTTGAGCAATGCTGACTCCAGATTTTGGGAGAGCCCTTGGGGAAGATGGCTTTAGTTGGCCCCCTCCCTTATTGGGTCCACCTCTTGTTTGCTTCCACTGATCTTTCACATACTCCCTTCCTCTGGACCCAAACCATACAAGCCACCAGAGGGAAAGCAGGCAAGTGGAATATCTTGCTCTATTTCCTGACCTTTCAGTGATTTGCATGCTTAGGGAGGGCAGGAGAATGCAGGCAGCAGCTAGGCAAGAAGGCTCTGGAGCAGCAGTTCTCAACCTGTGGGTCTCCAGATGTTGTTGGACTACAACTCCCATCATCCCTAAGCTCTGGCCTTGCCAGCTGAGGGTGATGGTAGTTGTAGTCCAACAACATCTGGGGACCCACAGCTTGAGAAAGGCTGCCTGGAGGTTGACAGTGTCGGCCCCTTGCACTGTTCCCAACAGTGCCTGACCTTGACATTGGCTTACACATCTTTGGCAGTGTCAATGTAACCCAACAGTCCATGGTTTGGCAAGGATCTGTCTAATCCTTCAGCTATGGACAGCTGTCAAGTGCTATTGGCTACAGGCTTCTTATACAGGTAAAATGGCAAAGAAATCCTGCCAGCTTAAAAGACAAATAGCCTTAAAAAAACCAATAGCCTTTCCGCATCTTCTGCTGGTCATCCCTAGGGAAGGAGGGAGACAAATGGAGGTTTAATAAGAATGGTTGGAACAAAATGTTATCTAGGGGAAAGGTTACTATAGTTATAACTGTCTTGGGTTTCCTAAACAGACGTTAATAGTTATCAGGGATCACGGTTAACCATTCACAGATGTCGGTGTGCCTGGAGGGGTAAAATAATTTGGGGTTAGAGCTGACAGAGAGGCAGAGGGTAACAGGAGACATTTTAGGAAACAAAGTTGCCTCACCAGTTTTGATCTTTGGTCAGCTTCGCCTCAGAGAGCTAGCTCCAAAAGTTAAGAAAGTCTCATTTATTTCTTGAAATAACTACCAATTTTTATTACTACCAAAGCAGGGGGGGGGGCCTCCTCTGGGAGTAGGGGGGGAGAGAAATAGGCTGAAGAACATTGGGCTTCACATCTTTCCTCTGTGAACACTTCTGGACATTTTTAGCGATTCCGCCACAGACGCTATTTCCGACGGGCAAATCCCAGATACGTCCTGGAAAACCTGGACGTATGGCAGTCCTCACCTGTATACAGTTCAGCATAGAGAGCAACATGTTCACTCTATGTCCTTCCTTATGGATTTGTATAGATTTTTATATCCAGGGTGCTCACTGTTCTGTAAATACCGGAAGTATTTATATCATCAGCTGGAGACTTCCTAGCTCTTGTCACCTTTGCCCCTGAAGACATTTTAAAGCTGCTCTGTGACCTTTTTTATATTAAGGAATCACAGTCTGGTTCTTCTGTGATTCAAGTGGAGACCTTTTTTTCTTTTCTACAGGCTTAGCAGTTCCAAAATGTTTCCCATCCTTTAACAAACTTAAGCTTTTCTACACAACATGCAGGCACTGGGACCTCACAGCTCTGCCTGCTTCTGCATGTAGAACTTTTCCTAGACTTTAGCACCAAACCTACCACCTTAATTTTTTCACCTCGGGACCTTATCACAATCTTTTTTAAAAAAAAGTCTTTTTATTTATTTGTGATTTTTATTAAATTTTCAAATTATACCGTTCAAATTAAACATCTTTTATTATACCGTACATTCATTGTCTTCCCTCCTGCCCCTTCCAAGGTTCATTTAACTTACACACCATTCCTGCGTATTTTGATATATGCATCTAATTCTGTTCTCCTATCGTGCATCACTTCAATATATGTTATACTGTTCAATTTACTTTAATACTGCCAGTGTTTTCAACTGCGCACAATTGTTTTCAATATACTCAACAAGAATTTCCCACTCCTCTTTAAATACCTGTTCTTCTTGCTCTTTTATTCTGCTTGTTAGACCTCCTAACTCTGCATATTTTTTCATCTTAAGTTGCCAATTCTCCTTGCTAGGGACCTCCCTCCCTTTCCATTTTTTGGGCTAGCAAAATCCGAGTTGCTGTTGTTGCATACATGAATAATTTTTTTCAACCCCTGGGAACCTCTGTCTGACCAATTCCTAATAGAAATGCTTCTGGGATTTTTCGGAGGATTGTTTTGAACACCCCCCCCCCATCTCATTATATATCTTTCCCCAATATTCTTTAACTTTTTTGCTTGCCCAGCACTACCACTTTTTTATTGTCATTGGGAAAACATGTGCTGTGATTAGTGAATAAGTAACTGGCAAATTACTGGAAACAATAATTTATAGTAATTTGGGTATGTCACAATCTCAATATTGCAAATAATAAATAAAGAAGTAAATGTGTACATTTCAATTTCATTTATTTATTTCATAAAATTTATACACTGCTTGATTGTAAAAGACCTCAGAGTGGTTTAAAAAAAGACATAACCATAAAATCGGAGGGTGGGGTGGAATACAATGCATTAAAACATACAAAGAGTTTGAATACTAAACAGATTAAAATTCACACCAGCATTTCTAAGCATCTGGGTAGACTTGCCTAAACAAGAATTGTTTTTAGCAGGCGTCGAAAAGAATACAGTGAAGGTGCATGGTTGATACCAATAGGCAGGGGGTTCCGACATGTAGGCGCTACCACACTAAACGATTGAGATCTTACAAATGTGGAACGGGTATTATGTGGCACCTGTAACAGTGCCAGTTCCACTGATCAAAGCAGTTGAGTAGGCACATGTGGTGCATGGTGATCTCATGGGTAAACTGGTCCCAAGTTATTAATGGCTTTGTATACTAATAGTAAAAGGGACGCGGGTGGCGCTGTGGGTAAAACCTCAGCGCCTAGGACTTGTCGATCGTCAGGTCGGCGGTTCGAATCCCCGCGGCGGGGTGTGCTCCCGTCGTTCGGTCCCAGCACCTGTCAACCTAGCAGTTCGAAAGCACCTCCGGGTGCAAGTAGATAAATAGGGACCGCTTACTAGCGGGAAGGTAAACGGCATTCCGTGTGCTGCGCTGGCTCGCCAGATGCAGCTTGTCACGCTGGCCACGTGACCCGGAAGTGTCTGCGGACAGCGCTGGCCCCCGGCCTCTTAAGTGAGATGGGCGCACAACCCTAGAGTCGGACATGACTGGCCCGTACGGGCAGGGGTACCTTTACCTTTATACTAATAGTATGACCTTGAACCTAGCCCAGTAGTACATCGGCAACTAGTTTAGATCTCTGAGCTCAGCCAGTTGGTCAGAGCAGCTCTTTGAGGGCTCCCCATGGGGAGTCAGTAACCTCTGGACTGCCTGAAATAACTCCACTGGCTGGCTGCTAGAGGAAGCAATGATGTTCTATGCCATACACACACGGCAGAAATCATTGAGTGTCACCATTAGCCAGCAACTACCTCTCCCAGTTTCTGACTGCAGAACTTTCCTGAAATCATTCTGTGCCAGACTCAGAAGGGCATAGAGCATGAAGTGGGTATGCAACAACATCTGTCTAATCTTTCAGGACAACTCACTTCCTTTCCTTACCTATATATTTTCTGCTACTTTCCCATAGGTTGTGCAACATTTTACTCCCATTTGTATCAGAACAGCGTGGAACTCTTTTCCTTCCACCGCAATCATATGACATTCTGTGACAGCTGCACGCCTGTTGCAGACAGAGGGTGCCGTGCTTTTGCACTAATATTGCAATCTGATGCTTCTCCTTCTGTGTCAGATGTTCATCTGCACAGAAGTGTGGAGGCTCTCGCTCCAACATTTTCCTCTTTTTGTTATGACCATGTTGCTGTAGCAGTATTCCCATGAAAGCACCAGAAGTGTGAAAAGGCGAGTGCCAACTGTTCCCTTGACCACCTCTATAGAGTTCTTAAGTTTCCAGCACTTATTCACAAGGGCATTGTGTGAATGCACTCTTAACAGACACTGAGATTATAATATAGACTTCAGTATAGAGTATACTATAGTATAAACTATAGTATACAACAGAAAATATAGTGAAGCCGAATTATATTGCTTTAAGTTATACCATTCTAAGGGTTGATTCACACAAGTCAAATATTTCTGCACAGAAACTAGTTTGGTGTATGAAATTCCCAGAGTCCTGCATGCAGTTCGACCTTATATGAATGTGTATGTTGTGGGTAAAAGGTAAAGGGACCCCTGACCGTTAGGTCCAGTTACAGATGACTCTGGGGTTGTGGCGCTCATCTCGCTTTACTGGCCGAGGGAGCCGGCGTACAGCTTCCGGGTCATGTGGCCAGCATGACTATGCCGCTTCTGGTGAAGCAGAGCAGGGCACGGAAACGCTGTTTACCTTCACGCCAGAGTGGTACCTATTTATCTACTTGCACTTTGATGTGCTTTCGAACTGCTAGGTTGTCAGGAGCAGGGGCCGAGCAACGGGAGCTCACCCCATCATGGGGGATTGGTAGAATAATTTCTCAGGCAAACCTTGTATCCTGGCTTAAGTTTTAGAAGTGTGGGGCCTTCTGGTCAAAATAATATTTTTGTTTCATCTTTTGAATTTCTTTTACCCTTTTGGGACTTTCAGTTTTGTTAGGCTGTAGTAAATCTTCAGATATAGGCAATTTAGCTCTGGTAAAGGTAAAGGTACCCCTGCCCGTACGGGCCAGTCATGTCCGACTCTGGGGTTGCGCGCCCATCTCGCTTAAGAGGCCGGGGGCCAGCGCTGTCCGAAGACACTTCCGGGTCATGTGGCCAGCGTGACAAGCTGCATCTGGCAAGCCAGCGCAGCACACGGAAACGCCGTTTACCTTCCCGCTAGTAAGCAGTCCCTATTTATCTACTTGCACCCGGGGGTGCTTTCGAACTGCTAGGTTGGCAGGCGCTGGGACTGAGCAACGGGAGCGCACCCCGCCGCGGGGATTTGAACCGCCGACCTGACGATTGGCAAATCCTAGGCGCTGCGGTTTTACCCACAGCACCACTCGCGTCCCTGTTTTAGCTCTGATACCCCTTCCCATTCAAAGTTGTGCAGGAGATCAACCATTCTCCATTGGGATGCTCCTTGAATCAGCAGAGAATTGTATCAATCACTTCCACTGTCGAAAGCTTTCTTCGTCAGATTTTTGACCTTCTGGACAGACCTTTCTATAAGCCCATTCAGCTGAGGAAAGTTAGGGCTTGATGGTGTGTGTTGAAAATCCCAGTCTTTGGCAAACATCCTGAATTCTGCACACGAGAACTGTGGAACATTATCACTGAACACTTCATCTGGAATACGATGTCTGTTGAATATCCCATTTCAGGCTGGCAATCACTGCTCTACTGCTGGTACATTGAACTGTGTGTATTTCTGGAAAGAGAGAATAATAATCTGTAACTATTAAGTAGTTCTTGGAATGCCATGTGATTAAGTCAGTTTTTTTCCTCTGGTAGGGCCTTTGAGGAACTGGATTCAATGGCTCTGGTTGTTGATGTGACTTGTATTTTAAGCAGGTGAAACAACCTTCTACCTTAAAGCATCTTCAACAGTCTGCACCTGATTTTTCTTTCTTTCTCTGGTTTAGCTACACCTTTTGAAATGATTATGCTTGCCACAGTTCAAACATTATTTTCCAAATGCTGTATAGTGTTTGGGTCCTAGCTGCATTCCACACTTTCCCCATGCTTATTTCTTTTGAATTCCTCCTTTCACAGCTGCTTGTGAGGAAGGCATTTCGCCCTTTTGAACTGGCTTCCTTATACTCTATTCCTTAATATGCCGAGTAGGGACAACATATTCACGTGTTTTCAGAGCTGTGTTCTGTGCTTTCACAGTTTCTGGATTCAAGTCCAATGGCAAAGGAATTATCTCACTTCTTCCTTACTAGCTGTAGTGAAGGGGGATAGAAAAAGATGGCAAGTTCAAAAAGTGCCAATTGTTTGATTGAATCACTATTTCTCCCCAGACCGAGGACTCAGCAACATTGGCAAAGAAAAGGCGCTTTATGCGCGTTATATATACAGTGGTATCTCGGGTTACATATGCTTCAGGTTACATACGCTTCAGGTTACAGACTCTGCTAACCCAGAAATATTACCTCGGGTTAAGAACTTTGCTTCAGGATGAGAACAGAAATCGTACAGCGGCAGTGCAGCAGCAGCAGGGGCCCCATTAGCTAAAGTGGTGCTCCAGGTTAAGAACAGTTTCAGGTTAAGTACGGACCTCAGGAATGAATTAAGTACTTAACCTGAGGTACCACTGTACATTATAGCACTGTGATACCAGATGGTGCTGTGGAGTTCTGTTTTTGCCAATCTGGTTTTTCATGCAAAGTTTACGGCACGTTTAACTGAAACGCTTCTTTGATGTGTCTAGCTCCAGCCCTAGCGCAGGTTACAGAAACTGTAAAGGGCAATCCTTGCTGCTGTCCCTTTTGTTTTTCAAGACATTACTGGAGTGCTCTTTTTCACACATGTGGTTGTCTCTCGGGCGGGTGGGGCATGGTGTATAAAATACAACGCTATCTCTTTTTTTTAATAAAATGTGGAAAGTTCTTACATCATGTGAATTGCACCCTTGTTGTTTCTCACACTGCTTTGTGGCAAACATTCCTGTAACTAATTGAAACTACTTGGGAAGAGGGCAGGGCTTGAAAGGTCACTGTGGTTTGGTTTTGGTTTTTCGTTAGGTAGAGGCATGTGCACCTACACAGACAGCTAATGCAAGCTGGGGCAGAACCACACTATACATTCAAAGCATATTCAACACGTATGACTCCCCACAAGAAATCATGGGAAGTGTAGTTTTCCCTCGAGACATACAATTTTCAGTGATCTTAACAAACTATAGTTCAGGCTTCCTCAACCTCAGCCCTCCAGATGTTTTGAGACTACAATTCCCATCATCCCTGACCACTGCTCCTGCTAGCTAGGGATCATGGGAGTTGTAGGCCAAAAACATCTGGAGGGCCAAGGCTGAGGAAGCCTGCTATAGTTCGCAGGATTTGCTTCGAATGTGCATTGAATGTGCTTTAAAAGTGAGCTCTCAATTAACCTGCATAGACAGAAGATTCTGCACCCCCAGAACATGTGGGAGTCTGTTTGGGGGAATTTCACCACACCCCAACAAGTATCACCCGGAGAAGAGAATACTTGCTGAGATTTCCACCATCATTATCTATTTCTGGAGATTCAGACTTTCCTTTTCCGATTATGCAAGTCAATTGACAGGGATTGCTCTCTTGGTTTGTTTGCATGGGGGCGGGGAGGAGGCTGCACCCCCAGAAATAGCGCCTGAGAAGAGATCACCACAATCACAATCCTTCCATGATTGCAACTATTCCTCCCCCTCCCCCAGTCCAGGGAAAACGAAGGCTTGGAGAAAAGAGCTTTCAGATTAAGCACAGGTGCACATTGAGAAGTCACTACCAAAATAATAGCATGCAGCTGATTCACATGGAAATCCATGGTGAAGAAACAATGCAATAAATAAAATCAAACTATTATAAAAGCAATCTGAAAATCAGGGAATGAAGGGCCTGAAATGGTGGCAATGCTACAGGATGGAGCATGTGTTGCGTGCCTCCTGAAGCAAGAAAGAAGCAGCAGCAGTACGAGGAATAATCACTAATTTGGATTGGACCAAGATCTGGGGGGAAAATGAACTTTTATAAACAAGTCTGTAAAATATGTGACTTGATTTCATTCCTGCCTAGAAATGTTAATGGAAGTGATATGTACCTGGGGAAGTGCACAAGGATCTCACTATATCACACCTGAAACATGAAGCGATTCCTACCAAGTGCTCTGGGCAGACCACCCAAAATTGCATCAACAGTGGGTCCAAGTTCAAATTCTGCCATGACAGAAATCTTGGGAAATCAATCCTGACCCTAAGTGCTTTTGCCTCAGTCATGTTGACACAATGTCAGAATTCTTACTTACTGAGAACGTGCACATAATTTGTAACTGCAGACCACGTATACTTACAGAGGAAAGTCAAAATTGAGCAACTCTGCCTCTTACTGTGTACCGTGACTCAGTTTGATACTGTATTTTGAAGTATCAAAGGCAACTCCATTTCTCTGTTTACATACAGTACTTTAGCAAAATCACAGCTCTGTGACTTCAAGTCCTACAAATTCTACAATGTATCTAGGCACAAGTATTCTTGATGCACTACACTTTAAAATCAGCTTTAAACAAGTTTAATTACAATACCTTCCCAGCTAAAGGACCGTAGGAAATACTGTTCTGCAAAAAGGAGAAAGTTCTCTTTACAAACACTTATAAAGGTTCCCGCAAACTATAATTCTCTGGATTCTTTGGGGGCAGAACAAAAACTGTTTAACTGGTTCAAACAGTTCTTTTTTTCTTTAAAAAATGTGTAGGGGTACTCTCATTTTCCTACTCATTGAAATACTGCACCTCAATGAAGCCCAACGTAGATTCACAAAATGTTTAGGGTTATGCGTACCCCTGCGTACCCCCAGAAAAAAAGCACTGGGTTCAAGCCCATTTAAGTCTTTAGTGCAAAGTTACCTTTAGCCAAGGGACACGGGTGGCGCTGTGGGTTAAACCACAGAGCCTAGGACTTGCTGATCAGAAGGTCAGCAGTTCGAATCCCCGCGACGGGGTGAGCTCCCGTTGCTCAGTCCCTGCTCCTGCCAACCTAGCAGTTTGAAAGCATGTCAAATTGCAAGTAGATAATTAGGTACCGCTCCGGCGGGAAGGTAAACGGCGTTTCCGTGCGCTGCTCTGGTTCGCCAGAAGCAGCTTAGTCATGCTGGCCACATGACCCGGAAGCTGTACGCCGGCTCCCTTGGCCAATAAAGGGAGATGAGCACCGTAACCCCAGAGTCGGTCACAACTGGACCTAAGGTCAGGGGTCCCTTTACCTTTACCTTTAGCCAACTAGTTCTGAGCCACCGTCAATCAATATGGGACTATACCACAAAGAGTTGCAAATGTCAAGCAAACCTCAATGATACGGAAGATCTTGGATTTCAGCATCTTTTTCAAAGCTCAACAGTACTGTAGTCAGTGGGGTGGAATTGGACCAGAACTGCAGCGTTGGGAAATGTAGGTTCAAGCTTTTCTCTCTTTTCCAGATTGAAATCCACATACCACCACAACCCCAAGCTCTGCTGTGAAGCTTCCAGTTCGAAGGGACAATATTGTGCCTATTTTTTCCCTGCCACCTATGAGGCTATTAGCAGTTTGGCAGGATTTTGATAATAAAAGGAGCACAAGGGCAAGAATTATTACCCTATCCCGTGGCCACTGCCACATGCAGACCCCCACCCCATGCTAGCAGCTTCATCAATGCTTTGAAAATGGCGACAGATTCCTAATAAATTACCCTTAGGAATAGTTAAAAGAATAAAAATAAAATCTTTGTAAGTAGATATCGCTTCTGATTGTTTTCCAATGGGTACACTTTATAGATGAGTAAACAGAGGGAAACCATAGGCAAATAGATATGAAGAGCAATTAAAACTATTAAAATTATCCAATACCTAAAAATGCTCCCCAAGTGACTTTTCCAGTTTCCATAGCACATTATTGGCTCATCTAGAAATAGAACTGTTGAGTGTGCATTTCTCCCAAAGTAATAGCGAAGCTACCTTGCTGTTGCTGTCATATATAGTTAATTCTCAAGGCGATCTAAAATTGCACATATTTTCTGCTTTTACAAAGGCAAATAATCCTGTTATTCAACTTAATGCACTAAGAATTTGCTGATTATGACATGTAGGCTCCAATCTGATAATAGTTTTGCAACCTCTGAATCAATCATTCTAAATAGCAATGTACATGACATGTTGTAGTCCTTTATCTTTAGGCAGTATTTGACATGAAAAAACTGGCTTAAACTGAAAGGCCCATAATTTGATCTGGAAACCCCTGTACTGTTCCCACTTCAGACCACATGACTGGCTGTACTCTCTCATCAGGAACAGAGAAAATCACTTTGTAGATGGTCAGAAGTGTCATTCTAGCACACAGAAGCTGATGTACTGGACTATTCTGTGGCATCGGGTCTTAAGACACATTGATCAAAACACAAGTGGATATCTATTGGCTTGCAGAGGCTAGATATAGTAGTGGCCATTAGGAGCCATTGTCATCATCAGATCCCCAAAAGAAATGTGTATACTGCCCTTCAACATTAGCTCTGAGGGCAACTTACAAATTAAAACCAATCAAAACATCAACAGAAGTTGAAAGCAACTTTAAAATGTTAGTTTCTGTTTGCCACTGGGCAGCTGCTTAGAGTCACAAGACTCTGTTTACATTCCAGAGACATTCCATGCTGTTGGAAGTCTCACGGAAGACAGGAGACAGATGTGACGTTACTGGTTTCCTGTCCCTTTGTTTGTTTCAGTTGCTCTCTGCTCTCACAGAGAGAGGATGATATATTTTCTGTCTATGTAGCTTAGTAATAAAACTCATAGCGATGTAGCCATAAATCTCATCACTTCCGCGTGCTGTTTTGATTCTCTACCGAATGGGAATGTGCCTGGAGCCTCATCAAAGGCTCAGGTCATTAATCACTTTGGAGGGCGATCCCGGAAGTGGGGCTTTATCAGCTCGGCCGAGCGCAGGTTCCGACAAAAAAAAAAGGGCCTAAGTTGGAAAAAAATAAAAAGGTACCAGAAAGATCAAATTGATGTGTGCACAAGTGAGCTTCCCTAGGGAAAGGGTATCAGAGATAAGAGCAAAAACCAAAAGTATCCTCTCTCCCAGTTGCCAGTTGCCTCACTTCTGACACAAAGAGCACTCAGAGGAGACCATCAACCAGAGACCATAGTATATGGGCAGATTCATGTATATGGGCAAGCGTTCCTTCAGGGACCTGAGGCCCCAGAATATCATAGGTATTGAACTGAGCAATTATTTCCCACATATTCAATAAACGTTTTCCAATCTTCTTTAAACATTTAAACAAGTGGCCAATTTTTGATTAGGAGTTCTAGCATAAGAAGGTTTCCTAATATGTCAGAAATTCAACATGATATTGGCACCTATACCAGTGGAGGGTGGTGGGACCAGTGGGGCCTATTTCCCCCTTTTTCTTACTATCACTGCTGCGTGTTGGGCAAGTTTCAACTGCCAGCCCAGTTGGCTTCTGTACAAGGAATAGGGAGGGGCGGCCATCTTGTTCCTCACCTCAGTCAGCAAAAAGTCTTGGCTTCAGAAAGGTCACAAGACAGCAGTTGGTGAAATACAAGGGTTGTGAGCACTCATGCTCCAGTAGACTCTTTCACCCAGAGAGACTGAAATTTTGTAACTTGTCTGGAAAAGAATATTACAGTGCTTGATCTTGAGAAACACATGAATGAAAGAGAAAGAGGTGCATGATTCCAGGGAAGGGAATCACTTAATTGAGAACTGAGAAAAATAAGCAAACGCAAGGAAAGCTTCTGTGACGTATGGCCATCCAACCTCTGTGTAAAAATCAGCAGTGAAGGAGAGTTCACCACCTTCCAAGGGAGACAGGGAATTCTGGGAAGAATCCACCACCTTGAAGGCCATAGGTGAACAGCTGACAAATGCAACTCTCTTTGTTCCTAACCTTGAACCAATATATTGGGGGCCCTCATCTTTGTGGGGTATATAGTGGAAGCCTGAAAAGAAGGTGGTGTTCTTGTTTATTTTTTAAAGCTGAACAACCAATAAATTTAATTGTTTATATAGTGTCCCACCAAATAACCTGCACACTACCACCTCTATTTTCTTTCCTGTGGGGAATGAGCACAGAGCTTTCAGTCTCACATCTATATTTGCTCCAAGCACAATCGGACACCCGCACCAGAATAATATATTTTTGCCTGGCCACCATAGAAATGTCTCAGTTTATTATCTTGTCAGTTGTTTATCTGAACAATTCCTCAAAACCTTTCTGTTTGGTTTCCTCCAATCAGATGTTTATTGGAGTTTAAGGATTCTAACCACATGTTTAGGCTGGCCACTTGCATCCCTATCAGGTCTCCTTGCACCTGCTCCTAATACGTTGTTGTTCGCTGAGTTTCTGTTGCAACTGATAAGTACTGGCAGGTTCTCTGACCACATACAGTTGGCTTTAGAGTGGCATTCCACTGCCATTCTTTCGCGTCCCTGGACAGCCTTATTTATTTATACCTTGCCTTAGTTTCCACTTGCCAAGGTAGTTCTCAGGGTAGCTAACAATGTTCAAAATACACTAAAACAACCAACCATAAAACAACTAAAATAATTTAAAAGCCAAACAAACAACAACAACAAACTGAGAAGCAGCGGCACAGAAAATTTAAAGTGGAGTCACCTTAAAATACCAAAATTAATGGAAAGGCCACGAGCCCACCCTTGGTCTCTAGTGAAGGATGGGCTGTAAATGTAAATAATAAAATAAACAATAAGCTAACTAAATTGTGGACGGTAAAAGCTAAGGAGAGGGACAAACACCAGCAGAAAGTTACAGAAAAGGCCCTCACATCCAGTAGAGGTTGTTCCACCATTAGGGTGAATGGGGCACCCAGTTTGGCTTCAGCCAGCCCCCACCCACCTGCCCTCTTACTAACAACCAGCACTGACTTTCACTTCTTTCCTTATTCCCTGCAGAACCCAGCAAGGGAGAGGAAAGGGACAAAACTAGAATGAGTTGACTCTGTTTATCATTGGTTCTGGCTTAGGGTTGTCAGACCTCCAGGCCTGACATAGAGTCTCCTGGCTTGCTTGCTTGCCTCCCTCCCTCACCAGGTTACAGGTGGAGGGCTTGACTCTCTAGGTAGGAAAGAGTAGTTGACGATGCTCATCAGCAGAATTTCCCAGCATTAATGAATAAGTGCATGGTATACACAAAGTTACGGGTTTTTCTCTTGTTGACAGCTGACAAAAAATAGTGATGGCCCATATGATCCTAGTGAAAATGAGCAGTTACCAAAAGAAAGCCTGTGTCATTCACCACAAACGTCAGAGTAGGGCAACCACAGCTTCTGTGTTGCTCAGGGAGACCTTCCATTCACCACAGAAGATAGTTCCCCTCAGCTTTAACAGAGTGCCTCACAACTTACACAAGTCAGTTAAAGTCAAGTTGTTAAATACCAAGATTTGCATCATCATCATTTTACCTACCCAGCACTCTAAGGTCCCTGGGTGGGTTACAACAGTTAAAACACAATATAAAAACAATTTAATCCCCAAAATAAGGTGGGTCCTAAAAATATACATCTCAAGTGTCAAGAGGTGCATCTTTTGCCAGACACAGTTCTGTGGGGATGGAGTTCCACAACTTTAGTTTGTATCCAGTTTGTTCAGGTTCTAAATCATTACCAACAGGGCACTTTGTTCTTCATCTACCCATTCAATAATGCTCAAACTGCCTGCCCACCATACATTTAAAGCACATGACTTGCCCCAAAGAATCGTGGGAACTATAGTTTGTTCAGGGTGCAGGGAATGTACCTCTAGGAGGTGCAAACTATAGTTCCTAGGATTTTTAAAGGAAACTATGGCTTTAAATGCTTCTGAATGTATATGAATGCACTCAGCATCAGTATAAAGAAAGAAAAGTTGCTGTAGGAAGTAGTTTGTCATAAACAGAACCGACCCAGCCATTAGGTGGTGTAAGGCCTCCACCTCAGGTGCCGGAAGCCCCCAAGATGGCATTCCCACTGGTGCCCTGCCTGCCCTGCCACCTCTGGTGGTGGTGAAGTGGGCCAAAGTGAGCCCTCTAGTGGGCCAATTTTGGTGACAGGGATTTTTAACTTGCTTCAGCAGTGGAAACCTAAATTTCTGAAGTAGAATTAGTGAAATGGGAGGTTGACATCTCTGCCAGCACCGTGGCCCAAATCTGCTTCCCTTTTCTAAGTTTTAACCTTAAAAGGAAAATAAAAAAGATGCAATAGATCCTGATTATGGATCTGTCCCATCTACTTAGTTATGCAGTATACTGCTTTCTGAGCACACAAAGTACTCACACATCTCAATAATCTCCCAGGTAGGAAAAAAAAATGTGGGCTGAGGGAGGATAGAGCTGTCTTTTCCTCCACGTGGCAGTGAAAGAGACGAGGCTTAGAGAGGATGATTTTCTCAATGCCACCCAGTTTGTTGTTAATGGCTGAGGTGACATTGAACTAGGGAAATCTGGCTCTGGATCTCTTAACTTCTAAAGCAAGGATGGGAAAGCTTTTTCATCCCCTTCTGGGCAAACTTTTGGGGGCCACGTTCAGTGGTGATCAGGGCCCGAGGGAAAAGTGAGCAGAGCAAGGAATGTAATGTTTACCTTTGTACAGCAGGTACACACCCTCTGCACACACCCACTGCCCCCACTCCATCCTTCATCTAGACAAGCACCAGGCAGCCCTAAAAAAACCCCCACAAAGTAGTTCCCATGAGGAGCGTGGCCTAGGGAGAGCCCCAAGGGTAGATGGAGAGGTCAAGAAGGTCACAATTGTCCCCCAGACCTGAGGTTCCCCACCCATGGGCTGCAGTACACCGGCTCAAACAGGGCAAGTGTTTTTCTTAACCTGTTCTGTGTCAACAAAGCATTATACAATAGGCAAAAATGCAAGCTACATGGCCACAAATAATTCTTTAAATTCCGTGTATTATTTTCATAATACTAGAAAGGACAGCCAGGAATTTATGACTACTGATAATCATCATTAGCTCGGGGATTGGAAAGACTAATTAAAGACTATAAATGGCACATTCCTTCTGAGCACCCTTAGGAAAATTGCACTGATCGAGTAAGTCTGCATTGCTCTGGGGAACTCCTGTCTCCTGGCAGAGGTGGATTTAGGGGGGCATGACCGGCTCAGGTATAGAGCCTTGAGAGCGCTGCAGGGGCCCCTCAACTATGATGCAGAATGGAAGGCAAGAGGCAGAAAGTGCCGAATTTTGGGGTTGCACAGGGCACCCATTTAAATTTGAGACTCCAAGGTCCACTATTGCTCTTGAGCAAGCAGGGGAAAGTAACTTTCTGCTGGACTATTTGCAGAATTCATACTATGCTTGCAATTGTATCTTGCTTTTTTGCAAGGAGCCAGACTGGAGAAAGAGGTAGAGACCGCCTAAGTATACCCGTAGTAAGAAGGGTCCTGTTTTCATTGGTACATTCTGAGCTTTTCTCAGGACATGCAGTGCCTTCATTTCAGGCAGTACTTAACTGAGAGATAGCAGGGCTCCAGCGTGCATAGAAGCTATTAACCTCAACAATGCAGACACCAGTTGCCAAAGCCCAGTGCTTCAGGCACTCGGAGTAGTAAGCCAGCAGCTCATGTGGCACAGAATCATAGAATCACATAGAATCATAGAAATATAGAGTTGGGAGAGACCATGAGGGCCATCAAGTCCAACCCTCTGCAATGCAGGAATCTTTTGCTCAATATGGGTCTTGAAATTAAGAGCTTCATGTCCTACCAACTGAGCTATCCTATGGCAGTTCTCTGGAAGGCAACCAGCTTCCCCTGGCGTGTACTGCTGCAACGGGAAGGAGGATCCCAACACTCTTACCCAAGGGTGATGTGAGGTGGCAGTGGAGATCAGGGAACTGTTATCTCTACACCGCGCAGGCATATAGCACCACCTAGTACAGGCCACTGCCATCACTGCTCACACTCACACAAAGCGTTGCCACCCACCCAGGAACTGTGTCCTCCCAAAGTGCTGAAGTGATAGCTCTTGTACCTACGGTACCACCTTGCAAAAACTTCTGGTAAGGCAATCTTTAGCCCAAAATATCTGGAGGGCACTGGGATCTTGTTTCAGGCCAGGTCCTGGCTAGAGAGGGTCCACAACAATAAATGAATGTTGCTCTGTTGGACATACAGCCCTAAAAAAGCCCCCACATTCTTGCTTTCTCAGTCCTAGGATAATGAACATTGTGTGAAATTGACTAGCCAAAGAGGCACAGAAACAAATGGATTATTTCCACAGTGAACTGGAGAGTTTATAACTTGTCCCATGCTACATGTCACCAGGACTCATGCAGTGCGTGCTCAAAAGCTGTTTTGTTTACTGTAGCGTTGTGGGAGGAAATTGACAACATGGAAATGCTCAAGTCAGTTTAGCAGATGCTCTTGCCGAGTTCAGTAACCCTTACAGTAACCCCCTGTGTAACAAGCATGGAATGCTGATGCATGTCTGAGGATTCAAAAATAGATCTGTGTGCGCATACAGTTCTGGGAGGCAGGTTAAGGAGAAAGGAATTCAAGGAACAAAAAGAGAAAGGAAGAGTAGCAGAAGTCCTGTCCGCTTCTGAGCCGTTGTGCTTCATTAAAGCAAGGAGGGCTAATTCTGAAGGTCTGCTTTATGTCTTGTTCTTAAAAGCAAGCTTGAAGCATTTGTGAAACCATCGTGCTTGGGATTTTTTGTTGCGGTTCCTTTTAAACTCAAGGTCATTTTCAGTGTCCTTGTGAAATATTTCCTGTGGCTTATTTGAAAAGCTTTCCCCACATTCCTTTCAAAAAGATACTGCATTTTGTTTTGAGCTTCTCTATAAAAAAAACTTAATAGAAACACGTGGTTGAATTGAGGATACTTAAGAAGTTACTAAGGAACTGGTTGTTTGGACTTAAATATTTGTGGCAGAGCATTCACCTGCAACACCAGAGTAGCATGCTCCTACAAGGCCGCTGTACCAGTAGAATTTGTAGAGCTCAGTGTGGAGCAATTGAACATGCGAAGGAAAAAGATGTCTTTCACCTGTAGAGTGCATTCCCGTCAGTGAGCAAAGCCAGAGGTAAAAGTGGGTGGAGTTTGCAGCATTGCATAGACTGGGCCCCTCCATTCAGGTGTGTCATTGAAGGTGTATCCTTCAAGGTGGGGTATAAAAAGTTAATGGGATTTAAGCAGGAAGTTACAGGATATGCACTGATTGGAACTGCCTCAGAACTTTGCAGGCATAAACAAGTACTGAAAGCAGGATCATATGTGAAAGCATCATTTGCACAAATAATCAGGAATGTGCAAGAAAAAGAGTTTCCAGAGGGGCCCTTACTGAGCTAACCCCATCTCTCTGCCTCTTTCTTCCTCTCCTCATTAGTCACACATAGGAGATGGCAGGCAGGATATATGGGGTGCTACCCACCCTGAAGGGATGCGGGTGACGCTGTGGGCCTAGGACTTGCCGATCAGAAGGTCGGCGGTTTGAATCCCCGCAATAGGGTGAGCTCCCGTTGCTCGGTCCCTGCTCCTGCCAACCTAGCAGTTCGAAAGCATGTCAAAGTGCAAGTAGATAAATAGGTACCGCTCCGGCGGGAAGGCAAATGGTGTTTCCATGCACTGCTCTGGTTCGCCAGAAGCAGCTTAGTCATGCTGGAACATGCTGGGTCATGCCACATGACCCGGAAACTGTACGCTGGCTCCCTCGGCCAATAAAGCGAGATGAGTGCCACAACCCCAGAGTCAGCCACGACTGGACCTAATGGTCAGGGGTCCCTTTACCTTTACTACCCTCCCTGAATGGAAATGAATGAGGATAAAGTAATCTCTCACTCCATTTCACTGCATAGGGAGGGAAGCATGTGCCTTTTTGGAAGAGAGGAGCTCCTATGGATGCTTCTCTAGGGATCAGCAGTTATTCATTTATTTTGTTCCTGCCACCTGGGTTCCACTTGCTGTTTTACTTCAGCACTCCTCCATGCTCCAGATAAAGAATGGGCAAGGGGATCCTCTTCCACTGCCATACAAAGTAGCTTATTTCTTAATAAATAAATTCTGCAAATTCATTCCTGGAGAAATATTGAACATCAAAGAAACCACAAACACTCTAATCCTAACAAAAAAAATTCCTTCCAGTAGCACCTTAAAGACCAACTAAGTTAGTTCTTGGTATGAGCTTTCGTGTGCATGCACACTTCTTCAGATACACTGAAACAGAAGTTGCCAGATCCTTCTATATAGTGAGAAGGTGGGGAGGGGTATTACTCAGAAGGGTGGTGGGAATGGGTGATTGGCAGATAGCTGTGATGAGCCTGTTGACGACTCTTAACGACTGCAATAGGTCTTACAGGAAAAAGCAAGGGGTGAGAAGGTGAAAAATGGCTTTGTCATGTATAATGAGATAAGAATCCAATGTCTTTGTTCAGACCAGGTCTCTCCATGGTTTTAAGTTTGGTAATAAGTTGCAATTCAGCAGCTTCTCTTTCCAGTCTATTTCTGAAATTCCTTTGTAGTAAAACAGCTACTTTGAGATCTTGTATAGAATGTCCTGGGAGATTGAAGTGTTCTCCTACTGGTTTCTCTGTCTTGTGATTCTTGATGTCAGATTTATGTCCGTTTATTCTTTGGCGTAAGGTTTGGCCTGTTTGTCCAATATAGAGAGCTGAAGGACGCTGTTGGCATTTGATGGCATACACAATGTTAGACGATGAGCAATTAAATAGTCTAATACTCTAATCCTAAACACTTATACTGATAAGCAAATCCCATTGACCGCAGTGGTATTTCTGCCCGGGATTTCAGTTTCTATGTAACATTTAGTACACAATTGTACCCAGCAAACATTCCATGGGGCTCACTCCCCATAAAGTATGCCTTAAATATGTATATATTTATTTCTTTAAAAAGAAATGCTTAATTAAATACATATGTTTTAATGAAGATATAGATTTAAGTTAGTGCTTTGCCGAAGAAATAATTTCTTCACTCTCTGGATGCGGATAAAACAAAATCCTCCCAAAAATCACAGGGTGTGTGCGGAGAGAAGACATTTCTCTGAACCTGTGGGACTTTTCCCCATTTCCCCCTGCTTTTTAAACACGTTTTGATGTCACTGGATTCTGGGGTTCTTCTTTAGCCAGGCAAAACGCAAAACATGTTTGCCCGCTGTTGGACTTCCTATGGTCATCTGGTTAGCTCTCCATACATCTTCTTTCAGGCAGGAGAGGCACTTGCCAGTGTTTAAACACAAACTTTGTTTCTTTTTTCATCACCTTGTTGCTTAAGGCAGATCTGTACCACTAGAAAGAATGTCCACTGAAAACAGACAATGGTATGTGAGGGGAATAAGAGGGGAAGGCCCAAGAACAAGCAGAAATGTTACCTACAGTGGAAGTCCCCAGGTAGGCCGAGTAATCATTGCTAAGTGATGACCAGTGTCACCATCTTCATGAAGCATCCATATAACCCTGTTAAAAAACACAACACCTTCAGTGTCTTGGATTGGGGACAGGAACTAAAAGGAGCCAGTGGCTAAGGAAATACATGTTAGGAACAAAACTAGAGTCTCAGCAGAAAGTCCTGCAACCAATTTCCAGGTTTGTGTGTGGTTTTCTTTCCTCTGTAGTAGGTTTGCGAGATAAAGCATGCCAGCCAGCTGGTCTCTTGGCCAGCAGCAGAAGCTGACTGGCTCTGGACTCTCTGCACTGAGGGATGAGTTGCACTTAGAGACAGGCTAGCTGGGAGGGCTCAGGTCAAAAGAAGTGCTGAAGCTCAGTGGTAGAGAATATGTTTTCTTTTTATGCAGAAGGTCCCAGGTTCCAATCCCAGGCATCTCTAGATAGGACTGGGAATGCCCCCTTTCTGAACCCTGGAGAACTTCCTGTCAGTGCAGGCAATGCTGAGCTAGAGAGATGAATGATCTAATTCAGTAGAATACATCTTCCAGTGTTCCTATGATTCCATGAGGTGAGTGCATTCACAGTATTCAGAGACTCCACAGTAGGGATGGGCAAATAGGTCAGTTTCTGTTTCTCATTTTCCAGCCTTAAATTTGTTTCCCCACACTTCCACATCTGTTTGTGAATTTTTAAAAACTAGTTCTCATAAAAAAAGTATCATCTTATTGTGAATTTCTCCTAAAATACTTTTTTTGGGGGAGTATGCAATATTGCCTAATACAGTGGTACCTCGGGTTACATACACTTCAGGTTACATACGCTTCAGGTTACAGGCTCCGCTAACCCAGAAATATTACCTCAGATTAAGAACTTTGCTTCAGGATGGGAACAGAAATTGTGCTCTGGCGGCGCGGCGGCAGCGGGAGGCCCCATTAGCTAAAGTGGTGCTTCAGGTTAAGAACAGTTTCAGGTTGAGAACGGACCTCTGGAACGAATTAAGTAACCCAAGGTACCACTGTATCCAGAGTTAGATCCTGCATTTAAATTAACAAATAGAAGTGGTAATAGGCATAGGCCTAAGTATTGATTTAAGGCTTTCTTGTCATGGGATATTGTTTAATCCTGGACCTTGGTAGGTATCCTTTTCGAAATGAGGCACTGGTTGTTGTTTTTTGGAACGTGGAATTGTCTTAGTTATTGGCGTGCATTTATTTTCACTTAGGAAGGCATGCCATGAGTTGCTATACTAGAAAAGCGAAATCCGAAGTAACCTCAATTGGTCTGGGACAACGACAACAACAAAAGATTGCACCACAAATTGTATAATAAAAAAAGTTAATGTTTTAAACAGAAAAACTCATTAAAAATAAATAAATTATTGCTGGGTCATCCAAAGTTCAGAGCAGCCTTGCTGATTGTGAATATTCAGTGAAACATTGAACTGACGTCAAGGGAGGCTAAAGCTAGATGCCACCTGTGATAGCCCTGCTTCTAATTAAGGCAGCTTTTGCCAACCTGGTGCCCTCCAGGGGTATGGGGCTCAAGCTCCCATCAACATTAATGCATGCACAAGGTTTTTATTAAAGGTTTAGAACTCTGACTGCTTCTCAGATTGCAGTTTTGCTGTGTAACTTGAGCTGACGTACGTAGGAAATGGAAAAATGTTCCGTTGTAAACAGAGGCTAGACAAACAACAAAAACGCCTGCGGACATGATTTCATTCCATTTGCTCCCGCTATTATCTTATCAGTTTTAAAATGAAACATAAGCTAAACAAATGAAATGCCACTGTTTTTATAAACAGATCTCTTCCATGTAAACTCATGCCACAGGTGCTTTATAGAAACATAGGAGGGCATGCATCTACCCTAATATGCACGGTGACATACCAGTTTTGAAAATGGGAACCTGAGGCACGGGATTCTTGAATAAGGATAAATGTGAGCATTGTGTGATGAGGCTGTTATAGGTGAATGTTAAGGGGAATGTAAGTTGAATGGTCAATGTGCATAACAACCAGCCATTGTGTACATTCACCAGGCCTCAGTAGGCACTTTAAAAATCCATACATGCCCAGGTTGTGGCAAACATTTCAAGGATAGGAAATGTTTTGTTAGTTCATCAGCAATTTTAGTGCAAAGTTCTCCCAATATACACATTTGTACATGCAGTTTTGCCATATATTCACATTTTTGCAAGGCAATGTTTGCTAATACAATCCATTTTATAAACTATTTTCACAAATATATGTATTTCTATACATTTCCTCTAGCATGTGCATTTTTACCCATATTATTTGGCTGAACAACAGCCATCCTATGATGTTGTGCACTTTCCCCAAATTTTGCAAAATTCAGAGAAGTGCAAATTTCAAAGGCTGGCTGGGTTTCAGTTTGTGCATTGTTTCATCTTTCAATGTGACCTCATCAAAGGTGTCCCTTATCCCTGACTGCAGGTGGTTGGTTACCCACTGGCTCTCTTGCTGCAAGGCAGCAGGCTCCTTTAGTGGGCTGCCCAGGTACAGAGGTCACTAAAGGTAAGGCAGCTAGTGACTCATTTCCCCACCGCGTTCTCAGTTTCACAGCAGTGACCACTGGCTTATATAGCTTGCTTGTTAACTGAACCATGGGAAACTGAGACCCAGTGAAACTGAAAGTAAATGCTACCAAAGCCCTAGGGTCGAAAGTGTGCAAGCCTGATCCTTCACTCGTGACTACACAATTGAGGCCTTTCTCTAGAACGGGAAGTTTTTATTGACTCCCATGTTATTCATCCATGTGTTAATCACATATTTAAAATGTGTTGTTGATGAGACTCTAGTTGAAGTTCACTGTGAAAGTTGCTTCACCGATTGAGGCATTGCTGTAAACAAAATTCAAGCAATGTTCACGTACGTTTCCAAACAATACTTGAATTGTCTCGTCGTTGTGCAGAATGGCCTTGTCTGAAAAATTTTGTACGAGTTCGTTTGCTTAATGCTTTTCAGTGACTGTTGGTTACTAGCTATCCAGCACATTCAATCTGGGTAATGCCTCAGGGAAAGTGCCTGAGAATTGGAATGTACAGTAGTCAGTGGAGGAGAAGGATCCTAAAGGGTGGGGTTGGCAGCCAGCTGGCAAAATGCAACTCCGCGAAACAAATGTTGCTTTAAAGGAGAAACACACTGTTTGCCTAAGGGTCTTCTCCTCTGTGCTCAACTTGAATATTTTATAAACATGTATTACACAAAGCACTGTAAGATTCTCATACTCTTTTCCCAACCAAATTCCTACCAGCTGCTGAGCCATCAAGAGTTGCTAAGTTCAGGTTTTGGTGTCTCATCCCAGGAAATGTGACGGAACAAGAGAGATCTTTCAAATAGTTTAGCCCTGACCTTGTCCACAGTCCCCAAGCAGTGAAAGCTTTTAGCACTGCTATGCTGATGCTTGCGCTCTGCCTAGGAAACAAGCATCCATGTATCAGTAGGTACATCAAGGAGGTATTAGGGCTAGGTGTGTCAAAGGAGGGCTGGAGTACTGGCTGAGGGAGGATACGTTTTGTGAAATACTTTTTTCTGGAGGGTCCCGTGTGCGCGCACATGTGCAGAATAATGTAACATAATAATTCATATAAACAATTAAAAAATCCCCCCAATCCTAACTTAAACATATTTATTTATATATGTGTATATTTATATTTATGTGTCCAAATGAATATCCAAACGAGACTGATGATCATTTGATAAAAATTCAAACATAGAAAAGGCAGTGAGATCTTCAAACCACTGAGTAATGAAGGTTGAGTGCTTCTCCTTCCAGTCTTGAAGCAGAAGTCTCTTTGCCACCATAATGTCTCATAGGATCCCCTTTCATTGTGCCCACAAAAAAGGAATGTAATTTAGAAGTGTCTGAACACCTGAAAATATAAATAATTCCAGTTGAGTCGCCCGTTATGGCGGACAGGAGCTCTTTCGCGGAAAGGGCGCCAGTGCTTTGAAGGCAGGGGAGAACCGCTAGAGCGCTGCGGTACCCTGAAAAACCCTCAGATCGAGCGTTCTGAGGACCTGGTGTTCCTGTGGGTGTCTGGAATGACTCCCCCGCTCCCCGGTAAACTCCAAAAAGAGTGCCAAGTGTGAGTGGGGTTGGAGACGGAGGCACTTGGGAATTGAGGCGCTTCCTTCATTGCACGAAGCTCTGAGTCCGGCAATTGTGAGCTGCTAATTCCTCCAAAGAAAAATCGATTGGAAATTCGTGAGTAAAAGGATATAAATTTGACTCTTTAATTTGGAAGTTGCTATGGAGTCCAATACACCTGCAACCTCATTTTGGGCCCACGGACAAATAACGTTATTAGTTTTGGTGGGTGGGTGGGGAGTAGGCTGTATACCAAGAACCTTCTAACCCCTGGATACAGCAAGTGTTAAAATATAAGCCAGGCTACCTTTCAGTTGAGGTGATAGCCTGGGCAATGAGCCATTAACGGGAACAAAGGAAGTGAATCTGTGTGATGTGGCAAATAGGTAGGCCTCCGTCCCTCAACTCGTGAGTAGTTAGAAGGAGAGTTTTGCAGTGATGTGAGCTAGAAGCAAAGCGGCAAACTGGGGATAGAGAGAGCAGTGTTTGATTTCTGTTCGAATCCAAGCCTGTGGCTATGGGAGAAGCAAGACCCTTTTGGGGTGTTGATGCTATGAGCCCCTCCATCGTAGACTCAGATGGTTTATATATATAAACCATATATTATAAAGACACCACAGCCTTCACTGTGCCTCGTTTAGTAGTAGTAGTAGTAGTAGTAGTAGTAGTAGTAGTAGTAGTAATGATAATAATGTATTATTTGTACCCCACTCATCAGACTGGGTTCCCAGACACTCTGGGTGGCTTCCAGCATATATAAAAACATTGTAAAACATTACACTTTAAAAAGCTTCCCTATACTAGGCTACTATCAGATGTCTCCTAAAATATATATAATTACTCATCCCCTTGACATCTGATGGGAGGGCGTTCCACAGAGTGGGTGCCACTACCGAGAAGACCTCTGCCTGGTTCCCTGTAGCTTTACTTCTCGCAGTGTGGGGACCACCAGAAGGCCCTTGGTGCTGGATCTCAGTGTCCGGGCTGAATGATGGGGAGGTGCTCCTTTAGGTATACAGGGCCCATGCTGTTTATGGCTTTTTTCCCCTTTCCTTTTTTTATAATAGTTTTTATTTCATTTTAATACAACACATACAAAAAGAAAATATGAGGCTTTTTAGGGCTTTAAAGGTTAGCACCAACACTTTGAATTGTGCTCAGAAATGTACTGGGAGCCAATGGAGGTCTTCCAGGACCAGTGTTATATGGTCTCAGTGACTGCTCCCAGTCACCAGTCTAGCTGCTGCATTCTGGATTAGTTGTAGTTTCTGGATCACCTTGAAAGGAAGGCCCATGTAGAGCGCATTGCAGTAGTCCAAGTGGGAGAGAACCAGCACATGTACCACTCTGGCAACACAGTGCACAGGCAGGTAGGGTCTCAGCCTGCGTACCAGATGGAGCTGGTAGACAGACACAGAATTAACCTGTGACTCCATGAACAGCTGTGAGTCCAAAATGACTCCCAGGCTGCACTCCTGGTCCTTCAGGGGCACAGTTTCCCCATTCAGGAAACATGAACTTTGGAAACATGAACTGTGCGAATGACCAAGAGCCCTTTGAATCATGCACTGCTCAGAGACTGGGGTGGTGTGCAATAATAACAAATCATCTGCACAAATAGCTATTTTAAATTCCACTTCATGTAAAAAAACACAACCATGAATTTTCCTATTCTGCTCCAAACGCAAATAAAATATCAACGGAGAAAGGACAGCTCTGCCTCGTACTTCTCCAAACCAAGCACACTTGAAAGAATTCCATTTGTTCACACCTGTGATTGCTGAGAAAGCTGTAAGATTCTATTCCAATTCTTAAATTCCCAAGGAAACCTGGTGAGAGCATGGCAAGGTTGTGGGATTGTTATGCAATACAATAAGAGCCCTCAGGTGATACTAAGCCATTTCATCCAGTTTATTTGATCTACCTTCTTTTAGCTATACAGCTGCAACATTACTCACGATATCACCAGCCACAATCAAAGCACCAGAACACATTCCACTTTCACTGTCAGCATTAGCTAAAAGAGAATGAAGTTCTAAGCTGCCTAGCACAGGCTCTCATGGTCCTCTCCTTTCAAAGTAAACAGTGACTGGTATATCTTTGCTTGATTAAAAAAAGGGGGGGCCTATTGCCCGCTCTATGTTGTTGGCATCCATCTGTCTCGAGAGACAATGGAGTGCATCTCTGGGGGTAAAATCAAACTGCTGCATTAGCCTGGCGGTCCTAAGCTGCCCAGATGACAAGGTCCCCTCTTGACCACATTGATATGGTTTCAAAGGACAACAGAGCAATACATTAGGCACCAGCTTAGGAGCAGGGATTGCTGGAAAGAGGCGTACAATGCACCATCCAACCATCTCAGGGACTCCAGATTTGTATATGGTTTACTCCTTAGTCTTAGCAGATCCTACACCCTAGCAGAGGTGTAGGATCAGAGTTTTCCTTCTCCTAGATGGGCTACCTTCCCAGGTTGAAGTGCCCCATCTGCCCCCTCTACAGCACATGCAGAAACTGCTTTCTTGACCATTGGATCCACTATTGGTCTCATCCACTCAATCCGCCGGAGCCTGTCTTCGCATGCAAGGGAAGTCTCTAACTCACTGAGGGTTTGAGACCCATCAGCTATCTCACCTGGTTTAGTTGGCCCGTTGAAGCTGTTTCCTGGGGTGTGGCCTCTGTCACATACTGACATCTTCTAGGAGCCACAGGTAAAAGCTGAGTGCAGGGTGGGGACCAAAGGTGGACAAGCTACCCCAGAAGGAGCACAACAAGTCCCCCACCAGAAGCACTACCTCTTCCCTAACACCCCATATACCCATGGTATTTTTAAATATATATACAGTGATACCTTGGGTGGTGCGGTGGTCTAAACCACTGAGCCTAGGGCTTGCCAATCAGAAGGTTGGCGGTTCAAATCCCCACAACGGGGTGAGCTCCCGTTGCTTTGTCCCTGCTCCTGCCCACCTAGCAGTTCGAAAGCACGTCAAAGTGCAAGTAGATAAATAGGTACCGCTCCGGTGGGAAGGTAAACAGCGTTTCTGTGTGCTGCTCTGATTCGCCAGAAGCGGCTTAGTCATGCTGGCCACATAACCCAGAAGCTGTCTGCGGACAAATGCCGGCTCCCTCAGCCAGTAAAGCGAGATGAGCTCTGCAACCCCAGAGTTGTCCACTACTGGACCTAATGGTCAGGGGTACCTTTACCTTTACTTTTACCTTTACCTCGGTTTACGAACTGAATCCATTCCAGAAGTCCATTCTTAAACTGAAACCATTCTTAAACTGAGGCACACTTTTCTTAATGAGGCTTCCCACCGCCGGTGCCCTTCCACCGTTCGGATTCTGTTCTTAGACCGAGGTAAAGTTCTCAATCTGGGACACTATTTCCGGTTTTGTGAAGTTCGTAAACCAAATTGTTCTTAAACAGGACTGTTCTTAAACTGAGGTACCACTGTACTGGGGGTTATCGCATAGGTGAGTTGCTAGAGAGCCAGTGTGGTGTAGTGGTTAAAAGCGGTGGACTCGTAATCTGGGGAACCAGGTTCGCGTCCCCTCTCCTCCACATGCAGCTGCTGGGTGACCTTGGGCTAGTCACACTTCTCTGAAGTCTCTCAGCCTCACTCACCTCACAGAGTGTTTGTTGTGGGGGAGGAAGGGAAAGGAGATTGTTAGCCGCTTTGAGACTCCTTAGGGTAATGATAAAGCGGGATATCAAATCCAAACTCCTCTTCTTCTTGCAACTTCTGGTTGCCCAAGTCACCTGGACTGCAGGATAAGTATTACTCCATAAACTTAGGACTAACATCACACCTGTTCATTTAGTAAGCCTCAGTAAGCAAGAGCTAGAACTGGCACATGGCTCTATCTCTTCTTCAGAGAGATGCAGGAAGGACACAGCTTAATCCTCCTGCTCTGTAGTATTGAGACAACTTGTCTGCCAAACAAGTGTTCTTTCACTGCTGCTGTCCCCATCCGCTATCCTTTAGCAAGGGCGTTTGGATGGGGCTTTGCCAATTCAAGTGTTCTCAGGATTGCATTCCTCCCTCACAGATTGGTCCATTAAATATAGCACATGCTCTTGGCATCAAATGTGGGGCAAGGGGAACGACCTGTAAACACTCCTTGCACATGTTTCTTTAGCAAGTTATTAAGTTATGAGGGGGGACTGGGCCAAATGGACAGAGCAGATCTTGATGAATAGAAAACTGGAGAACCATCTTTGCAAAGTGCCTCATTTTATTTCCTGTATTTTCCCTGATCTCCGATAACCAGTAATTTTTGCCTGCCATAGAAGTGATCCCAAATCCACCTAATCAGAACAGAACAGAAGCTGGTACAACTTGAAAATGCAAGGAAGGAAGATGGCTTGTCTTGTTGATTTTGCTAATTTGCTCTGTGGCTTTGAATTGTTTTACGCACTGTTTAATGTTTGCCTGATTTCAGCTTGTGGAACTTTTATTGTATTTGCATTGGGGGTTTTTGTATGCCACCTTAAGAGCCCTCTGGGAAAGTGGCTCATACATTTCAAGCCAGACAGGTCAATCTTGGGCATATATGACTGAAACTGCTTTTATTTATTCAAGAGTAAAGCAAACCACCTGATCATTTTGTTGATCACGCAATATATCTGCTGATTTTACATGTCATGCAGGGCAACCCTGTCTATGTTTACTCAGAAGTATGACTTGCTGTTTTAGTGGTTCTTACTCCCTAGAAAATGTGCTCAGGATTGCAGCCATTGAAACTGTGTATACATCATACGTTAAAAGCACATAACTTCCCCCTCCCCCCAAAAAAGCATCATGGGAACTGTGCTTTACCCTTCATAGAGTTACATTTCCCTTTTTTAAAAAAACTACAATTCCCAGGATTATTCCCCCCCCCCCAGAAGTCATGAACTTTAAATGTGTGGTGTGTATGCTGGGTAGCAGTGGCGTAGCGTGGGGGGTGCAGGGGGGCCCGGCCGCACCGGGCGCAACATCGGGGGGGGCGCGCTCGCCGCCTCCGGAGTCGCCGAAGAGCCTCGGGCGCAGGCTGTAGCAGAGCCCCATGTCTCGTGGAACCGACGAGCTGGCAGCGGCTCTCAGCGCTCGCCGCGGTCCCCGCGCATCAGGGCCACGGAGGGCGCGCCAGGCAGCCCCTCCTCACAGCCCCGCCGCTGCTGCTGCAGCTGCTGGGCCGTGTTGCATTTTCCTCGCCTCTCTGCCCTCCTCCTCCGGGCAAGCGGCATAGTTTGGGCGGCAGCGCCAGCGGCAACTCGCCTCAGATCACCTGACACAGACCCGCCTCCGCCTCCGTGGCTACCTTATCGTAAATACCCCAGCCCAGGCAGCAGCAAGAAGAAGCTGGCAGCGGTGGCAGGTTAGGGGTTAGGGGGCGCAAATTACTTGCCTTGCCCCGGGTTAGGGGGCGCAAATTACTTGCCTTGCCCCGGGTGCTGACAACCCACGCTACGCCGCTGCTGGGTAGCCAATGCAGTGCCGTATAGATCTTTTGTAGGGCTGCCATACATCTGGATTTCCCCTGGAATTTCAAAGGCGCAATTGACATCTGGGGGGAATTTCCAAAAGGCGGCGCTTTGTCCTGGATCTTAGGCAAGTCAATCGAAAAATCATGTTTATTTGGCAATTTTGTAAAAAAAAATCTCAGCAACTTAGGGGTTTTCCTTAAAAAAGCTCCACAACTCTTTCAGGGTGTCCTGGTTTTTTACTTTTTGAAATATGGCAACCCTATCTTTTGGACTACAATTTCCATCATCCTGACCACTGACCATGTTTGCTAGGGCTGATAGGATTTGTAGTCCAGAATATATGGAGAGCACCACTTTGGCTTGCCTTGCATGTGCTACACCTGCACATTCTCATGTAGGAAAAAGCATATAAACAATCAGCTATGATGACTGCGCTTGCATCTGTTTTGCTGCAGCTCTCCAGCAGAAAGGGCTTTACCCAGGTTTTACACAACTGAATTTGAAGGAAGGGCTGAGAACTGGAATATGTGCAAGCCTATGCTGGAGCGGCCCCAGCACACAGAAGTCAGTAGTACTTTACCTTGCCTAACCCTGGGAAGGATTAGAAAGCAAACCTGCTAGACTCCAACAAATTGGCAATCCATGTAGCAGCCCCAGATTTAGGGCTGTCTGGGCAGCTCCACCACACAGGGCACTGAGCCAAGGGGGCACATAATAATAATAATAATAATAATAATAATAATAATAATAGAAGAAGAAGAAGATTTTTACAGCTATCTGCTGAGAAGATCCATAAAAAGCAACTGTACCAACATGAATTATTGTGAAAAAAAGAAATATTTAAGGCGGAAGCACCCAATTTTGTCCTCACTCAGGGTGCCATCTTACCAAAAGTCTGCCCCTGAATGTTGCTAATCAAATGTGAGTAAAGAAGAGTTCAACAACAGTGTCAGGGTGTTGTGACATCATCAGAGCCTGAAGCTGTAAAAGCCTGTTGAGTCGCTAAACATCCTGTTTATGCTTTTTATTTCTCGTACTTCTAGTATTGTATGGCAAGCTGCCATTCTGGCAAATGGGGCAATTACGGAGAAAAGAGCCAGCATTAAGATGGAGAGAGGAAATACATATACCTCCTATAGGCATCTTTTGCCTCCTATTAGGGTGCCCTCTAAATAACCAGTCTATGGCCTTCTTAAAATGTGCGCCTATCCAAATCACGAGTGTTTAACATAGTAGAAAAAGGAAGTGACAAATGATGAACAGCTGGTGCAGTTAGTTCATTAAGAATACAATCCTATGCATCTCTACTCAGAAGTAAATCCGATTAAGAGTGCAGCTCCATTAAGGGTATGCAAACTCCCATCCATTCAGTTCATGGAATGCCGTGAGGCTGGGTCTTCATCCCCTCAATTGCCAGAGCCAATAGGATAACCCTTTTCTGAAACATACAGGTGACTCCCCACTTACCGGGCTATGTTCCAGTGCCCTGCATGCATAAATGAAAATCGCGTAAGTGAGGAGCACCCTCTAAAAACAACCTTTAAATGCCCTCTCTGCCACTCCCTCTCCAACCCAGATCAAAACTACTGTACAAAGAATATCCACAACTGGAATTGAAACAATGGGGCAAGCTGGAGGACATGTGGAAAAGCAGCTGCTTCTGCTACGCTACTAAGCACAGTAGCTGTTAGGTGGGGAGGCTGAGCAGCCTAAACAAAGCCCCGCTGTGCCTCCAGTCTCTTATCTGCCCTCACTGAAGTCTTTGCCAGGCTCTGAGGAGGGTCTTTAGCTCTCTCCCTTCATTTCCTGGTATGAATCAAATTATTAAATTATTTTCCAGTGCCGCACATATACAAGTTGATTGTGCACAAGTAGAGTGTCATGGGCTTTGAATGCACTCGAACTCAGGACAAAAGGGAGAAACAAGCTAAAAGGAAGGCACACTTGGCAAACCCTCGTTGTGATCAACTCCTGCCCGGAAACCTATGTCCTCACTGTGGAAGGATGTGTGGATCCAGAATTGGCCTCCACAGTCACTTACGGACTCACTGTTAAGACCATGGAAGACAGTCTTACTCGTCTACGAGTGATTGCCAAAGAAGAAGAGAAACCTGTACTCAAAACCCTCTTCAGTGATTAAAGTCATCGTACAATCAGATGCTTACAAAATCGATGAGGGCACCTTTAAATCAGGAAGAGATAGTAAGCTGTCATCCTTATTTATATTCATGTATGTCGCCTGCCAACCTAGCAGTTCAAAAGCACCCCCGGGTGCAAGTAGATAAATAGGGACCGCTTTCTAGCGGGAAGGTAAATGGCGTTTCCGTGTGCGGCTCTGGCTCGCTAGAGCAGCGATGTCACGCTGGCCACGTGACCCAGAAGTGTCTCCGGACAGCGCTGGCCCCCGGCCTCTTGAGTGAGATGGGCGCACAACCCCAGAATCTGGCAAGACTGGCCCGTACGGGCAGGGGTATCTTTACCTTTTATGTCTTAACAGTGCTTCTGTTGAGTATCTATTGTACAGTGGTACCTCGGGTTACAGACGCTTCAGGTTACAGATGCTTCAGGTTACAGACTCCACTAACCCAGAAATAGTACCTCGGGTTAAGAACTTTGCTTCAGGATGAGAACAGAAATTCACGCAGCGGCAGCGGGAGAACCCCATTAGCTAAAGTGGTACCTCAGGTTAAGAACAGTTTCAGGTTAAGAACAGACCTCCAGAATGAATTAAGTTCTTAACCTGAGGTACCACTGTAGTATTAATTGTCAGTGTGATGTAGTTGCCACAGTAGGACAAGGGAGACCAAGTATGAAATGACCACACAGCCATGAAGCTTTCATTGGGTAACCAGGTGGGTCAGAGTTACTCTCAGCCTAACCTACCTCACAGAGTTGCTATGAGGGTAAGACAGGAAAGGGAACCACTTGTATCCCCTTGGTTTGTGCAGACTTAGGAGGATATAGCATTGAATATAGCAGTTCTGATACAGCCCAAGAGATTACTGTGCTCAAATACCATTAACTGAGCTTTTGAAAAAGGGAACCTTTTGAGAGCTAATGAGCATCAACAAACATCCATTCTTTCTCTTTAGAAACAGCATTTACAAACATTAGGTTGTGCCCAGAATGTTTGCTTTCTTTCTGGCATGTGACTCCTTTTTTCTGAACTCTTTGTGATCAGTATTTCAGAAACTACTTTCCTGTTTGGTTTGGCAAGGAGATGTAGGCTTTGAAAAGGCATGTCGTAACTATTCAGGTGAAGGGAGGCCCTAATGTCACCCCGAGGTTAGGGAAAGGGACTCTCTTTGCAGGGATGGATGGACTTTGGTAATATGGCGCCCTGAGCAAGCAGAAAATTTGGTGGCCTCCCCTTCAATATTTCTTATTTTCACAATAATTCCTTTCTTATTTTTTATTATTTGTGGCCCCCCCCCCTCAGCTCAGCACCCTGTGCGGATGAACTGCCTGCACCACCCTAAATATGGTGCTGCCCTTTGTTAGATATTGAGATAGAAAGCATGCTTTTTGGTAATTCTATAGGGGAAATGGCAAAAGGGAGAGAAAAATACAATCACTTGTGTGGGGCTGAACTACATGTGATGCATGCACCTGCAAGCGACCCAAGTCAGCATGCATAAATAATAAAATTCACATTGCAACCAAAAAGGATAGCCCCACCTAGTGCTTTTTTTCTGGGGGTACGCAGGGGTATGCATATCCCTGAACATTTTGTGGATCTTTGTACAATTGTCCATTTACTGTGTTTATTTTTCCTGATTTGAACTATATAAAATGGTGATTTTCTTAAGTCAAAATTAAATTACCCCTAAACATATTATTTTTTTGGGGGGGAGCACTGACCCCACCAATTCAAATACAGTAGGATAGAAGGCTATTAATCAGATCAAGGAAGTAGTTATTTACTGCGACAGCATTAAGTGAAATCCAATGCCATTCTTTTTAAAAACAAAATCAAAACTAAAGGATGTTTAAGTGCACACTTTAAAATGTAATGTATGAATTGATTTTGAGAGGAACTTGATAGCAAGCAGGTTGTTTGGCATAGCTGGATTGTTGCAACAGGCTGGAAAACAGGTTGACAGATCTTCCGAATGCAGGGAGAAGCAGTGGAGAGTATGCATAATGCAGATCAGAAGGTATTTCTACAGAGGCAGAGGTGGGACACAAGCAGGGAGTGTTTTAACTCCTGCAGGAGCGACAAATAGGATGGAGTCTGCAAGTAGCCCACTGGCCTTGCGTTATGCAGGCCTATTTCACGTGTTGCAAAATGAACTCTCACTCTTTCTCTCCCTACCCCCCTTTTGTGAGCAATTTTCTCAAGCCAGGCATTTAAATCGGCATTTCCCTGGTGAAGAGGCCTTTCAGCTCACAATTCATTCAGTTTCACTGAATGCAATTTCAACAGGGAACCATGTCCTGCAACTGGCTGCACCTGTCTCAATAGCATTCTGTTATATATATTTGGGGTTTGTGGATTTAGGGTTTGAAACAAGTGTATATTAGACAATGAGAGCTTAATGCAGCTTTCTCCAGCCTGCTGCCCTCCAGGTGTTGTTGGGCAATAACTTCCCTCATCCATGACCAATGGCCATGCTGACTACAGCTGATGGGAGTTATAATCCATGAACATTTGGTGGGAACTAGGATGCGGGTGGCGCTGTGGGTTAAACCACAGAGCCTAGGGCTTGCCGATCAGAAGGTCGGTGGTTCGAATCCCCGTGACGGGGTGAGCTCCCGTTGCTCGGTCCCTGCTCCTGCCCACCTAGCAGTTCAAAAGCACGTCAAAGTGCAAGTAGATAAACAGGTACCGCTCCTGCGGGAAGGTAAACGGCGTTTCCGTGCACTGCTCTGGTTTGCCAGAAGCAGCTTAGCCACATGACCTGGAAGCTGTACGCCGGCTCCCTCAGCCAATAAAGTGAGATGAGCACCGCAACCCCAGAGTCGTCCGCTACTGGACCTAATGGTCAGGAGTCCTTTTACCTTTAGGCTTGGGAAATGTGGCATCAGAAATTATTATGGCCAGCTTTTGAAAGCCACAGCCATATTAGTCAAAACTCATAGAGAACTTTTCTTGCACTGCACCCTTCGAGTGTGTTTATGCTTTTCCCCAGATGACTATAACCTGTCTGAGGCTCCTGCTGCAGAAAACTAAGGATCACTTATCCCATTTTGGTTAGATGTATAGCCTTCTCCTATGCATCCACCTCAGGAAAAACACATTTTATAAGTGAAGGGACTCTGCACAGTGCTTGATTTGCCAGTCCTTGTGACAATCATAAGTCACTCCTGTTGCTAGAGCCGTTGTTCAAGGTTTTCTTTTTCCAATAATAAAAAAGGAACCTATCCATTTTGGTTTGGTTTCTTTTAACACCCTGAATGAATCTCTAATTGGATAAACCCACAAGGCATGCAGAATGGAAAGTCATAGTCTCCCTGAAGCATGAGGGAGCACCAAAGAAGTCAGCGTTGGATCTGCAGGCAAGCACATTTATCACTTTTGGAATAAAGGAGAGACAAGCTAACCAGTGGCAGAAATACACACCAACCCAGTGGAAGCTGGCCCATAAGGGCAGGGTGGGGGCTCTGCTCTCACCAACCTCAGGCTGCCCTCAGACAGCCTCCACCTGCCTGCTTTCTTCTTACTCCCAGTCTGGAGGGTGATGTTGATTGTCTGCTTCCTCTGTCTATGTTAGGGCTGCCATATGTCTGAGTTTTCTTGGACATGCCTGGGAATCAGACTGTCAAAATTGCAACTAGGGCGATTTTTTAAAAAAGAAAAATGCTTTTAAAAAGCAAAAAAAAAACCCAAAACCCAAAAACTTCACCCCACCCCCCACAACAAAGGTCAACAACTTTCTCCGGATTTTCACTTTGGAGAGTATGACATCCCTATGTTGCCCTTGTACAATCCAGCAGGGAAGAGGACGGGGACAGAACTATAAACAGGTGGCCTTGCCTCTCATTGGCTCTAACCCCACCTACTGTTGGTCTCTATGCCTCTCGCCCTCCCATTCCCAATATGCACCAGCCGCCACTGCACTAACCTGTTTGTAGGGATGTTTGTAGGCCGCACCCCAAATTTTCCTATAACTTGAGCCTTTATTCTCAAATAATTTACCTCAAAGCAACTTGATTTCCCTCAGTAGATTATTTCATGTTTGGGGGGGGAGGGGCTTTGAGCAGCAGTACTTTTGATTCCTTACTGATTTCCAATGTAATTTTTATGATGTTCTTGTTAATACTTCATCATATTTTTATGTAATTGTTAATTCATGGTGAGAAGCACTTTAGTTTTTTGTCAGTGAGTACTGGGGAGGACTTTGCAAGTTGCAGTAGGAGTCCGTGCTGTGACTGAGGGACTTAACAAGGAAGAGAGTCTGGTAAAGATAATGGTGTAGGATGCACCATTAGGCCCTGGCTGTAGATCCACCTTTAGTGGATCGAACAGATGGGGATGGAACTAGCTGGCAACAAAAAGACTGCTGCTGTTAATGGAACACAGTGGCTAAGGGCCAAAATTTGTTAGCTAAACATCTGTGTTTTGAAGTGCAGCAATTTAAATTGCGTTACCCAAACTGTTAGCCCTGGCTGCTCAATCTGGATTGGGAACCTGGGGTGGGGGACTGGGGAAGCTGTATCCCTTTAACCCCTGCTGTGGTCCTGATCCAGATCAGTACCTCCTCCACCATGCCTTCAATTTGCACTGAGGGGTAATAGAAGTCCCATTCATTTCAACTGAATCTGGGGCTAGGGGGCAGCTTTCAATAATAATAATAATAATAATAATAATAATAATAATAATAATAATAATAATTTATTATTTATACCCTGCCCATCTGGCTGGGCTTCCCCAGCCACTCTGGGCAGCTTCCAAAAACATATATTAAAATACTGTAATACATTCTATCTTTGTTCTCCTGCAATTCCCAGCCACATTGACACACACCAGATAGAATATGGTTCTAACAGAAGGGAGGCAAGATTGAGCAGGTCTGGCAACGATGGAGGGCTACAGTCCTAAGTGCTGTTACTAAAGGCTCACCCATGATGCTGTTTAGTGTGAATTGTAAGCTTCCTGTGCCTCCATTAATTCTCCGTTGTCCATATGATGGTCGCCTCTAAATCACTGCCTTCCCATACTTCCTTCTCCCTCAGTCCAGATTTTCTCATACCAGGGATACTCCAAAAAAAGGAAGAGTATGAGAAAATCTGGATAGAGGGAGTGGGAAGTATGATTTAGAGGATAATGTCAAACAACGGGGGATTAGTGGGGGAACATGAAGCTTACGATCCACATTAAACAATGGTGTGGATGAGACCCAAGTCCCAAGGAGACTCTCTGTGATTTACATATATGTTGAAGATCGGGCTGTAGATCTCAAAATGTGTGCCCTCAATATTCAATGGCTTCACCATTTCAAGCCTTTCCATGGGGGGCAAGAAGGGGGGCAGCTGCTCCCCTAAATCAGGAAAAATCAGTACAAATCAATACCAATATGAGGTTCTGCTTTCCCTAACAAAAGCCTGTCCCCCCAAGAAAAAATCCTGGCTATGCCCAGACAGCCTTTCCATTCTGTTCCTTTTTTGAAGAAGCTTATGCATTCATCAGTATAGCACTGCACATCTTCCTGAAGGGGAGGGGCAGGGATGGAGAGAAACACAGCCTACTCGTTTTCACATCTACCTTTTGAAAGACAAATGAAATGGAGAAGTTTGCAAAGGGAGGCATTCCCACCAGCAGCTCTATTTCATCCCACAGCACCGTGACTGAGGGCTTGGTGTGGATATTGCAAAGGAATGCATGGAGTTGAGTGGATAAGCTTTAATCCATTTATGGTTTTGGTACATTAGGAATGGTGGGCATTAGCACCTAGAAAGGGCAGAATACTTCTCTCAGATTTCCGTGTAAATAGACTCTGGGGAAGGTGAATGACAGAGTGGACTATCCTGTTTTTTGGGTTTTTTTGTAAGGATGAACGGATTAGTTTTAACCCAGAGAAAGGCAATCCTTCCTTGCAGTACTATAAGCCTTTAAGAACAAAATGACTATTTGAAAAAAATTATCTAAGAACAAACAAGTATTACCACACAGGTATTTACATGTTGTTCTGGCGTCAGTGTACAGACCACATTAAATCCAGTTCTTTGAGTATCCACCCACTGGAGATATATTACCAAGGTCATAAATTTCCCATCTAGCTTTCTATCTTCTCTTGCATCAGAGTACCCTGATTCAAATACACAATTAAATTGGGTTAAATAATGCTTATGTATAGTAGCAATTATATATAGGCATGCATCTAATACTCAAAACTATATAATTATTTAAAAAAGAAATAGAAATAATAAATGGTCAGGTCTCTCATTTTTGTTTCCTTCTCCTCCTGTTATATCACTCTTCAGAAAATGCCCCAATATTCTTCATTTGTTTCCCTTCCCCCTCCCTTTTTCGCAAATAATTTTAATGTCTCACTCAAAAAAAAGCACCCAAAGGTATATGATGATGGGAACTGGTCCAGGAGTGAAGATGCAGTTAAGCAACCTCATGGGTTATTGTGACAAACATTTCCCCAGCAATACAGGAATTGACTTTGATATGCAAAACAGGTTTTTATTTAATCAGATCCACACTGCGTAACTTACCATAACTTTAATGTAGTCCTCTATAAGCAACAGTGAACTCTTCTGTTAAACTATAATTTACAGTGCATAAAAGGGGTATTTAAAAGCACACACAGAACCCTATACAGATGGAGTACTGAAATATTTTATTCATTACCTTTTGCTCTATCATCTATATCAGGGGTCAGCAACCTTTTTCAGCTGTGGACCGGTCCACCGTCCCTCAGACCATGTGGTGGGCTGGACCATATTGGGGGGGGGGGATGAACGAATTCCTATGCCCCACAAATAACCCAGAGATGCATTTTAAATAAAAGGACACATTCTACTCATGTAAAAACACGCTGATTCCTGGACTGTCCGTGGGCCGGTTTGAGAAGGCGATTGGGCTGTATCTGGCTCCCGGGCCTTAGTTTGCCTACCCCTGATCTACATTAATAAGTAGAAAGGTTTTTTCCCCCTCTGAAATGTTTTCCTGGTCAATCAACAGCAACATACCGGTAGTTCCTTTTCAATTTAAAGAGCAAGTCAGTGAACCCCCAAAAAGAGAAAGCGTATTGATACCAATGCAAAAACATGGTTACGTGAATACACAAAAGTGCATAAATTATATATATCTGTTTGGGTTATATATAGGTATAAATCTAGTATCAGACTGCAGCAGCTTATAGGTAAGATAACGTAAGTTAGTGGCATCGCTAGATATGACACAGCTCATTAAAACATGATGTTGTAGTAGCTGGTGTGCAAGAGCTATGATGACCCTATGTGGAATCAATGCACTTCAGTGGCTGGAGTGTTAAGAACATAAAGTTACCTGTACAGATCCCTGCCTTTAAATACACACATACACACACACACACACACACACACACACACACACACACACACACACCACCCAACCACCCTTAATTTTCTTGCCAATGAATGGGGACAGGATATGCTTCCCTTCAGTTTTGCAACCCCAGGGCACTCTGTTGGAGCAGAGTGTTCTTTCTGGCAGGCAGAGAGGAGGGATGCAATCCGAACATTTAGCATTAATAGTTGGATATTGCAACCCCTGGTGTCTGGTTATATTATTGGGGGAGCAATAAAGTATTATGTAAGTTGGAAATTATGACACTAGTCCCTGCTGAGTATGTGTAGCAATGAGGAAGGGGCTATGGGCAGGGTCTCAAAGAGAGGGACTATTACAAAGATCTGGCTAAAGTTGCACAAAAGCCTCTCTTTCACAATGACAGACATAGACTAGATTTTAAAATCTAGTCGCTATACATAGATGCCACTGGATAAAAATGCTCTCCCGAGACACAAAATGTGAGGCAGAGGGGAGAGGTATGAATTATGCCACTGAGTAACAGGCTGGTTTAAAGGTTTGAAAACAGAATAACAAAATGATACTTCAAGCATTTCCGCCCCAATACTGTTTCAATACTGAAAGAATACCTTTCAATACTGAAAGAATGCCTTTTGGGCATTCAAACTTTTGCTCATGATAGAGAGATTTGAGTCTGTCTCCTAGTCCTCTCCCTTCTCCAGTTCCTCTGAGAGGAACACAGGCAGCTGCATTAGTTAAGACCATTGGTCCATCTAGTGGAGTATTCAGATGGGACATTCCCTGCCCTACCTGGAGATACATCTTGGCACCTTGTGCAAGTCCCATTCTCACAGGTATTTACCATAAGGAGGGGGGAGGGATGCAAACTTTGGCAAGCTCTTATGAGTTACCTCTGTGGGCAACTAATCATGTTTGTTGTTTAGTCGTTTAGTCGTGTCCAACTCTTTGTGACCCCATGGACCAGAGCACGCCAGGCACTCCTGTCTTCCACTGCCTGCTGCAGTTTGGTCAAACTCATGCTGGTAGCTTCGAGAACACTGTCCAACCATCTTGTCCACTGTCGTCCCCTTCTCCTTGTGCCCTCCATCTTTCCCAACATCAGGGTCTTTCCCAGGGAGTCTTCTCTTCTCATGAGGTGGCCAAAGTATTGGAGTCTCAGCTTCAGGATCTGTCCTTCCAGTGAGCACTCAGGGCTAATTTCCTTAAGAATGGATAGGTTTACTGAGAAGTAATTCAGTGGCAAATGTGCAGTCAAAGAACACTCTCTTTCCTCCCATATAAAAAGGGTGGTAGGTTTGTTTCATTTATTTGGGGGGTAAGCACTGAAGTGATGCCTGCTTCCTAGGATTTGTTCTCCCAGGCCACAGATCCCATGGAACTCATGGAGACATGCTTCTGAGTATACCCGTGTAGAACTGCCCTGTTAAGCCGGGTGCTTGAAGGTGTGAGGGGTGTGCGCACGTTTTTGTTTTTGTTTGTTTGGGCTTGCTCTTGCTTCTTAAAGGGCTTAATTTTGATGGGTGCTTGGTTCTTCCAGAGAACCTGTTTTCTCCCCTGAGCAGGTCTCATTCCGCAGAACATGTGATGCAATAAATCAGTTTCCAGAGGGGCAGTTGCGCTGAACTAATCCCTTCCTTACAACAACAAGCGAGGGGGCGCGCAGCGGAGTCTTACGCCGCCTTTTAATTATTAGCCGCTTTATGGCGGCATCAGCTTTCGCGGACCAGACCCTGCGCATCCACAGCTAGGTGGCGCGAGCTGCGGTAGGTGGCGGACAGGCGAGCGCACGCCGTGGGTCCCTTGAGAATGCGCAGAGCGCAGCCCTTCCGCCCGCGCGCAGTCCCTCCCTCCTCCGCAACTCCGAATTCCAGGCCAACCCCGAAACACTGGCTGTGCCCCGTGGCGCCCTGTGACTGACTGCGCCCGGCCTTCCTCCTCGTCCTCGTCCTCCCAAATTCCGATTGGCTGTGGGCGCAAAGGCGAGGACGCCGTCTGGTTGGCTGGCCAGCCTCCTGAGGGTCCTAGTGCCCCAGCTCTCGTTGCGCTTGCAGGAAAGGCGGGCCCGACGCGACGTAGCCACACGCTCTGCTGCCGCTGCCGCCACAGCTCCGGCCGGGGGTGTTTTGTTTTGTTTCCTTTTTTTCTTTTTTGGGGCCGCTTAAATAGGACGGGCCGGGCGCTCCAGCTGCAGAGCGCCTCGTCGTTGTAGCCGCCGCCGCCGCCGCCACTTGGCCAGGGGCGAGACGAAAGCAGGTGGGTGAGTCAGCCCGCCAAGACCGGCGCCTGTCATCCCGCAAGGAGAGGGTTGAGCTCGGCGCGCGGCGGGAGAAGCTTCCGCGGCCCGCGGGGACTTTCCCGCTTCTTCCCCCGCCTAGAGCCGCTTTCCTCCAGGCGGACCTTTCCTTCCCAGCCGCCGCCGCCGCCGCCTCTGTGGCTGCTGCCGGGAAAGGGGGCGGGGAAGAGGGGGTCGCCCTGGCTCGAGAGCCGCACGTCAGGAAGCTGAAGCTTTCAGCAAGGGGCCTCCCCGCCATACATAGGCCGACTGGAGAGGCGCCGCCGCCGCCACGGTTTGCGGGGACCAGGCGAGCCTTGCCATCGAGCCGAGGTCGGTCGCAGCATCTTCGGGGGGAGGGGAGGCGTTGGCGGGAGGCGGTTGGGGGGAGATGATGTTCCAGGTTGTCTAGGGCTCTGGAGATGGCTGGCACTGGGCTCCTCCGCATGCGCCCCCGGCGAGTCTGAAGGCGCAGATGGACGCAGGTTTTCTCATTATGGTGACGGGGAAGTGGTTTGTCTTTTGGACAAGCGTTTGCTGCATTCCGAGGCACTGAATGTCAGGGCAGGGAAAGGGGAGACTAATCCATCCCCCCCCCCCCCGGACTTGGAATGTGTGTCATTATTATTATTATTATTTGCCACCACGCTAAAACTACGAGAGCTTTTGCACATGGGCCTGTAAAAAGGTGCAGCTAGTCAGGTCAACAGTGCTGCCCACTTTACCACTAACTTGCTCCCCTTGGGCTGGCTTCTTATCACATGATGGAACTTTCCTGGCTTGCTCAAGCACCATCAGGGTTTGGTAGAACAGCTCAGTGTAACGATATTGTTATTTGGAGGTGGGATCTGCCTTGCAGCAGTCCTTGGACAGCTGCCCAACCAGTTGGGATAGGCATGAAATGCTTTTAGGTAAAAGTGTCTAATGGTAGCAGGTACTATTGCTGCAGAAATAGTAATTTATTATGGACTGGGCCATTCTGTTCCCATTTAGGATTGCCATATTTCAAAAAGTAAAAACCAGGACACGCGGAAAGTTGTCAAGTTTTTTTGTTTTTTGTTTAGGAAGCCACTGAAATGCTGTGACAAATAGGTGCAGAATATTCAACAGGTTTAGCAATAGAAGTAGGAATCTTCTTCCTTGAGGATAAAAGGCTGTGGCTTCATTTCAATATTTGAACAATGGTGATCAGGCTAACCAGAGCTCATTTGGAAGCATATTCATGGTGTTTTACTGTTGGATATGTGTCAGCTTTGGTTGATGGTCAGATAGATTATTGCTGTGGTGGTTTAATGTCCTCTATTTTGGGTGCTTGGATAGCTTCTCACAGGTTTGTAGAAAGCAGAAGAGGGGACACTTTGGCGGGTAGAAGAGGGGAAAAGGAGGGAGTATGATAAAGGAATAGGCAGACGTAACCCCTATAGTATCACAAATTTGCCTAAGAGTAAAAGATGGAGTAGATACCTTCTGAGTGGATGTTTGCTTGAGTCGTATTGCTTAGTGCAAAGTGGCTCCAAAAGCAGCTTAATGAGACTCTTGCTGGGGGTTTTTTCTAGGAAGCTCTTAACTACACACTAAAAAGGTAGTGATAATCCAAAATATACTATACTTTTAGTAAGGTAAAATTAGTCTTTGATCTCTTAGTGGAATGCTTTTCGAACTAACATTTACTATCATTACTAAGAGTCGTGTTGTGCTAGAGGGACTTATGCCCTTGGGTTCCTCGCTTTTAAATGCTCTTATGGTGCCAGAAGTTCTGGTACTGTTTCTACTTCTTTGCTTGCCATAGGACAAGAGTGGTGGCCTTCCAGATGTTGTTGGGCTTCAACTCCTATCAGCCTCAGCCAGCAAGGCAAACAGCCAGGGATGATGGGTGTTGTGATACACTTTCAGTTGAAAGGGTAGCCAGCTTAGCCATCACTTACAGCAGAAATAAAACTTTAGAGGCTAACAAATATGTGGTTCCACAAATTTTCATCAGTCACCAAGAATGAAGGACTGTAGTCCCAGAAGGCTCATTCCCTAATAAATTGGTCTTTAACAGTGGCAGAACGTATGCCAGTGTTGCCCGGGGTGGGCGTATGGGACGTGCCCCTGAGGGGGGCGCGTGCCACAGTTCAGAGTTAGGAGAGGGGTGGGGAAGCTGCTGCCCACTCTCTTCTTTCTCTCCACTGTCAGGTCAGGCCTGACCCGGGGCCGGAGTTGTGCCAGGCCCAAGCGCTGCAGCCTCGGTGCAGCTCCTTCTGGCCAGGATCCGATTAAGGAGCCTACTCTGGGGGTGCCTGTTTGCGTTTGGGGCCACAGCACACACACACCCTCCCACGCTTCACCTCTGATCCTTAATGTTTGTTTTTGGTTGTTCTGATAAAATCATACTGTGGTCTACTTTACAGGATTGCTGTGAGGATAAAGCAACTATCAAACACTTTGCCAAACTTAAAATGCTATTAAAACAAGTAGAATGGTGCAGAGAATGGTCCAGATGAGAACTCAGTGTGCAGAGCCTATATGTAGTATACTTAGGGTCATGGATAGCACCCTGCCCGTACCCTCCACCCAGGCAAACCAGTCCTAGCAGATAGCCACATACTGCATTTGCTGAGGACCCACATGTAAAGTCTGGTTTTTGTAGGTCTGAATATCCTGATTGTGTTCCCAATGCTTTTTTCTTTGATTTTCAGATAGACTTTTTCCAAGATTCCAAACTTGGTCACCCCTTTCTCAATTCAAAAATTGGGTGTAAGCAGGTGGGAGACACATTTTATTTTGCTTGTTCTTTATTTATCAGTTTTACATTTATATCCATTCCACCTTTCATCCAAGGAACTCAAGGTGGCACTCACGCACCCACTTTCCCCCATGTTATTCTTGCAACCACCCTGTGAGGTATGTTAGATTGAGAGACCGTGAATGACCCAAGGTCACACAGGAACCTTTGTGCCTGAGTGGGTGACTTTTACCCTGATCTCCCAGGTCTTAGTCCATTTAATATCCTTCTACTTTATTCCACATTCTGGAAAGAATGTGGAACATATAAATGAATAAGCTGGGAAAGGAGAATAATATATTTCCATAGGTTTGGAAACTTATGGGGTCCCTTTTTTAGCAGGCCTGTATGGATCACCAATTCCAGCCTTCATTTCTAACCAATTCAGACTGCAATCCTGCAAACACCTATCAGGAAGCAAACCCTATGGGATTCTGAGTACCATACAGTTACTGTGGCATGAATCTGCACAAACAATTCTGAACCAAGTTAAGCTGCTTGGTTAGGTGCTCAGTATTTATATAACTGTGGTGTTTGAGCGTCTAGTGTTTCCTTGAAAAGGATAAAAGAGAGGGCCAGAACAGTTAAAGGACACGCGGCTTTTTTCTCCCATTAGAGAAGCAACTGTGACAGCAAGGACCTCTTCAGAACCAAAGAAAGACATTTTTCAGTTTAGTTACCCTAGGTAAAGGTAAAGGTACCCCTGCCCGTGCGGGCCAGTCTTGCCAGACTCTAGGGTTGTGCGCTCATCTCACTCTATAGGCCAGGAGCCAGCGCTGTCCGCAGACACTTCTGGGTCACATGGCCAGCGTGACAAGCTGCATCTGGCGAGCCAGCGCAGCACACAGAACGCCGTTTACCTTCCCGCTAGGTGTTTGTAAAACTTCAATGATTTGCAAGAGAGGAGGATGGGGAGAAATCAGTGACCTCCTAGATGCCCTGCCAGGTCCAGTGACCACCAAAATTTTGGTGAAAACCAAAATTATACTAGCTGTTAAATTGTTGTGCTATATAAATGTGCCTGAGGAGACCAAGATTTGCCCATCAAGTACTGTATACTCGTAGCCTTTTTGTAGCAATATAGGTGCTCAAATTTATCCACAGCTAAGTTACAAATAGATTACTTGAGAAAAAACACTTAAAAGTAGGAATACACTAAAACAAAATGTATCATGAAAATAACAGTGCAATCCCACCCTATTGAATTCCCTATTTAAGACCTGTTGAATTCAATGGAGCTTCTCCCAGGTAAGAGGGTTAGGACTTGTGGCCTTAAGTATGTGTTTGTTGCATAACTATACTGCTTAAGACTGCAGGTAGGGTATAAACCTTCTACATTTAGCAAGCTAACGTGCAGAGCAAAAGATCCTAGCTGTGTAACTGGGCACCAGTTGATCTCTTTGTAGAAAATGTGCAGAATGTTAAGATGAGTGGAGTAGCATTTGGGCAGGTAGTTCATTCACAAGTAATGCATTTTGTTACGATGATGTTGACTCTGAAGTACCTATTTCTCAAGGTTATGACATTAATTCTCTAGAAGTCATGTTTGCTTGTGTCTAATGAGGTGTTGTCCAGATGCTGGCTTGAGAGAACATAGTTTGCAGCTCAGTAACCTGGAAGTCTGAAGCAACGCACAGCCAGGGTCTGATTGTGCTGTTTGCTGAAACACTTGTAGTCCCTGTAAAGATACACAAGACTTACTGCCGTTTTAAATTGTTGGTAACTATGAAGAAATGAGTTAGGTTGTATCTAGGTTATGAATTGGTAAGAAACTAAAACAAGTTAACTTATGTATTCATCCTCAAACTAAGGTTTAAAGTGCTCTCCAAACCTTGTTTCAACAGCAATGGAGATTATACTTGCTTTCAGGCAAGAAAAAAGAAACCTTGTGGCTAAGATCTCTGCTTGGTTATAGATGTTTCTATAGATGTTGCACATGGTAACAAAGCTAGAAAGAAAGAAATCACACAGGGACAACCAGGAGCTCTTCTGAGAACAAGTATATCAATGTTGAACAGCAGACTTTTTGAAGCTCATTGAGGGTTGGGGCATTTGTAGCCTATTAATACAAACCCTCTGTGTAGCGCAAGGGTGTGCTTGTCACACTTTTCTCCTGGCAAAGAACGAAAAGTGTTGGAAAAGTTACATGGAATACAGAAATCTTCGTATTTTTTGGAGAATGATCTCTGCTTCAGAAAGCTAGACTTTGTTTCAAGAAAATGCCTGGGTAGATTATACATTCCAGTGAAACTATTTTAAGACTATCTGCATGGGTTACTAGCTAGGATGATGCTCAGTGTTTAGCAATGCATTGTCTCATAAGCTCCATTGCTAAGCCTTCATTGAATTTTAGGGCAGTGGATTTTTTTCCTGCTCAAGGCAGAACTTGACCACAGTCAATCCTAACTTTCTTGCTCCATCTTGTGAATGCTGAAACATCTATATATGTTATTTAAATATCACTTAAATTTCCAAACATACGAGCTCCACTGTTGCTACCCAAAGGCCTTGGTACCAACTGAAAAAATGCCTCTGTAGACCAAACCATAAATGGCTACTTGAAACTGCTGTTTTACCAGCCTTCCAAACCATGGACCTGAATGCTTGGCTGCTGCTCTTTGTTGAGAGTTAACTTAAATTGAGTACCACTGGCTGATTCATTAATCACTGTCAAAATAATGTTTCTGATCGGTTTAATTTTCCATTTCCCCATTGTGCTATTAAGCAATAAATGGACTTCTGCCAGACTATTGGGATGTTTTTTTCTGACTTACATTCTGCAGAAGTAATAGAAAAACTATTTCATTTACACTGAGAATTGTTTTAGCTAGCTTGATGCCTGTCTTAAGACACACCAATGTCTTAATGTGGCTTAGAACAGATTTCTCAAATGTGACCATTTGTTTTTTAAAAAGATTAAGTGTTCCAAAGGGAACCAAAACATGAGCAAAAGTTTCCATTTCAATCAGTAGATTCATGTTGATTAAGCATTTCTTAACCCCAAAGATAAGATGGGCTAAATTGGAACTTTAAATGGGGGACTTGCACAGCTTCTAGTAGCCCCATGTAGGTAGAACTGACTCCAGTAACAGAGCAATGCCTCTGATTAAGCAACTCATGCAATTATTTTTCCCCTCAATCAAACAGCAGAGTGGGAGGGAGAGAGGCTATTGGCTGCTGGGTTCTAACGCTATAATGAAGAAGTTGACAGTTGCCCTCGAACGATGTCTGCCTATTGCCAGACAAAAGGAGAACATTCTGCCTTCTGTAAATAGATTATTGTACTTGCTGGTAGAGGAGGAGGAGCTAGGAATGGCTGCATTCAGCCAACTTGGCTGACTTCCACAAAGCTGAGTTCAGCTGGAAAGACCACATCTTGGCTGATTCAGTATTTTCCTTATTCATGTGTCAAGGAGCTTTTGGCTGGCTTGAAGCTTAGCATTTATTAACTGAGCATGTTATAAGACAAGGACAGAAACCTGCATGCACAGCTCCCTCACTGAGCACTCTCTTCTAAAGCTAAACATTTTGGGTGGCATTTGACTAATTTGTACTCGGAGGAGACCTATTGAGATCAGTGAACTTAAGTTAGTCATAACTGACTAGGTCAGATAGCACCCTTTACTCTCTAAGTAATGACCATATTATATTTAAAGGGAGAGTTGAATTCTAAGATATACACAAGATGCTAGTCCTGTCCCACATATAAAGTGTGTGTTATCTGGATGTAATATCTCGGATATTGTCCTTATCCTCAATGGACTTCAATATTACATATGCCTGCAAAAATGCTTTACTTCCTTAGCTCTTGGGTGTAGAACTGAAGTATAATCCCGTTTGCTATATATCAAGTACTGTATATTATAATGCTAATACAACATACTAAACTATGTACCCTTGACTGGTTAATTCTACAACATGAGGCTGCTGAAGATCATCCCCAAGTAGAAACTATTAACCTGGGAGTGCAATTCAGCATGGACTCATGCTGCTTCAGTCTAATCTAGAGTTCACTGTTAATACAGATATCACAGAAGCTCTTTGGATACCGGCTTATCCACGGCAAGTTAGATTTTGTGTTTTCTGACTGAAGTGCTGTTAAATCTTATTGGCTCCTAAACTTAACACAATGGGAGCTAAATTTAGATGTAAAAGGGTTTCCCAATAATTTCATAATACGCTTAAACTTAAGTCTGAAATAGGAATTGCTAATTTCAGTGAGCTATAGCGGGAAGGTAAACGGCGTTTCCGTGTGCGGCGCTGGTGCTGGCCCGCCAGCTGCTGCTTTGTCACGCTGGCCACGTGACCCGGAAGTGTCTTCGGACGGCGCCGGCTCCCGGCCTCTTGAGCGAGATGAGCGCGCAACCCTAGAGTCGGACACGGCTGGCCCGTACGGGCAGGGGTACCTTTACCTTTACCTTATAGTTCCAAATGGAAGTATTAAGGAGAATATTTCTCAAAATATAGGAAGTATATAACACCTCATTGCTTATCTTAATTTTCTCTTGCCATGTCTAGTATCCTTAGGTGACCTATCTCTGCGTAAGGTACATCTAGCTTATTGGCGTGGCTTTTACAGGCGCTAAATAAGTTGACTGTATTTAATCTCTTTTTAAAAAGTCTCATTGCTCTTTATCATATGGTCTTAAGTGTTATTTTAATGGCAAATTGGCAAGCGTGTTCTGTTGCACACCAACTCCCACATACAAAAAGGTGGGGCGAAAACAAAATCAGCAGCAGTACCAGTTGAACTAGGGCTTACTTTTAATGAGGAATGTAGACACAGTTCAGGAAACAAGTTGGTGTAGATTTTTGGCATGTTGCATGTACAAAAGGGTGCAAGTCGAAGGATATGATGGCTTGATTTGAAGGCTTTGAAAAAAGACCTTGCACCCAAAATATCAAAGAGCTTGGTGAATTGGGGGGGGGGAGTAAATTGACTGTGGTAAGGCTTTACAATATGTACAAGAATAACTTGGCATTCATGTAGTGATCAAAGCATATTTTGTTTCTGTAAACCTTCCCAACTATGATGCAAGCTAGACTGGCTTTCTTGCCATATTGCGGAGGGCAGCGATGAGACTTTGAGTATACTGGCTTGATATTTATTTATTTATTTATTAGAGAAGAGAAGAGCCTGGAAGGCTTCAGCTGGTAGCATCCTGCCTTACAGCTTGTGCTTCTTAACTCCTGCACTATGCAAACCGTCTTGGCCTTCTGAGGCTTTCAAATTAATCTGCTCATTTTGCTGACACTATTATTGCTAGGCCAGCCTTTGAACTAAGGGGAGAAGGCATTATAGACTGGAGAGGTAGGTGGAGGCAGAGTCTGAAAGGCACAGCAAGCAGATGACCTTAAGTCGTACACATCACTTTGGACCCTGCTCCCATCAGATCAATAAATTGTTCCAGAGAAGCTCAGGTTAATCAGAAGTTTCCCAGCACCTTCTTATGGAGAACATTGGTGGCAAATGAGCTTTTCTGAAAGACTGTGCACCACTATTGATCTTCTGATCTACAGTCATACCTCATGTTACATTTGCTTCAGGTTGTGCGTTTTCAGGTTGCGTCCCGCAGTGACACAGAAGTACCGGAAAGGGTTACTTCCGGGTTTCGCCGCTCACACAGACGTGCAAAATGACATCACGCGCATGCGCAGAAGCGGTGAATCACGACCTACGCGCGCAGATGCGGGTTGCGTTCTTTTCAGGTTGCGAACAGGGCTCCAGAACGGATCCCGTTCGCAACCAGAGGTACCACTTTACTGAACAGCTGCAGAAGAGTGTGAGGTGTGTTCTAGGCTGTGCTAGGCTGAGTAGGTCTAGTCAGCCACCGCTTTAACACTTGGAATATGCAGCCTAGAACAGTCAGCAGAATCCTCTGCAATTTGCATGCGGTCTGGCAGCAGACAAACCGATGTGGAAAGTGTTCACTGAAGGCAGTCTGAAAACCACTGCCCTAGTGAAAGATTAGATGCCTGCATCAAATGCCCACAGTACAATTTATCACACTCTCAGCTGAACAACTGTCAGTAGCATATTTTTGTCTACTGCATACAAATAGCTGTCAAGGTGTGCAAAGTGATGTGCCAAATAAGCTTTGTTGGACTACATAACTGCTGAGGTATCCATGCCTTGTAAGTTAGATACATGCTAAAATTTGAGATAGGAAACTCAGCAACTATTTAAAGATGAATGAAGAGGGAAAGTGAATGTCTCCTGTTAATCAAATGAACACTTACTTCACCACCAATGTATGCTGATAAAACATATCTATGGTATTTTTATGTGCAAAAGCTTGGGCTGCTCAAATGCACAGGAAAATAGCTTTCTGCATGCTTAAGAACAGGGGTCGGCAAAGTTTTTGTGGCTTGGGCCGGTTCATGGTTCCGCAGATGCCACAGTAGTGAGCCGTAGTGCGCTCGCACACACGAATGTGCAAGCACTATTTCCGGCACTCCTTCCGGCGCAGAGGAGGCATGCGCAGCTTTCCATTGGTTGCAGGAGCTTCCTGCAGCCAATGGCAAGCTGACCAGTGTTGCGGAAGGCGGTTCCTGCTCTGCTCTGCTCTGCGCTGGTTTAGTGCGGCGCACGGGAACCAACCGAGTGGGAGGGGGCCATGGGCCAGTTAAATGACCCCCCATGGGCCACTTGTGGCCCACGGGCCTTAGGTTGCCAACCCCAGCTTAAGAATAAGAAAGCAACAAAATAGTGATAAAAAGAACAGCATTGTTCTGCATATTTTATTTAGACTCTGCTTTACTTACCAAAACACCCCAATGTGGCTGGCTTAGTGCTAACACACACAAACAAACAACCCCCAAATATTTAAAACATGTACAGTAGTACCTTGGGTTAAGAATTCGTTCTGGAGGTCCGTTCTTAACCTGAAACTGTTCTTAACCTAAGGTACTACTTTAGCTAATGGGGCCTCCTGCTGCCACTGCACCACCGCTGCGCGATTTCTGTTCCCATCCTGAAGCAAAGTTCTTAACCCAAGATAATATTTCTGGGTTAGCTGAGTCTGTAACCTGAAGCGTCTGTAACCCGAGGTACCACTGTACTCTAGATGCAAACCAAAAGAGCAATACCTCCTTGAAGCAATTCTATTTAGAGCAACCCTTACCTTTTGACCTTGGTTTTGAATGTTAAGGCAGCATGTAAACACCTGATTGCTTCCTCCTATCAAGTACAGTAGAGAGATTAGGCGGCAAGACAGGGTTAAAGTAAGCCTTTAAAAGGGGCCTCTTTGACAACCTGCGTGAAGTAGTTGTGCAACCAAGTTGGCTATGGTCACACTGAAATTCTTTATTGCGTGCAAAGAGCAGGCCATTCCCGTATCAGCCTGCCCCATACACTGTGCCCTTTGTTGGAGGTGAAGTGGGTGGCAAACATTTTCAGTTGCGGCACTCCATTTTGAGAACTCTCTCTTGCAAGGCTTGCTTGGCCCTCTGCATTGCCATATTTTTGACACCCAGCAAAACCCTCCCAGACCTTTTAGAATCTTTTACAGTCTTCAGAAGACTTAGCTTAACTGATGCTTTTACGTACTGTTTTGTTGTTTTCAGAACCATTGTTATTGTGCCCTATATTAAATTTTGTAAACGGGACCGTAAATAAAAGGTAGAAGAAAAATCCTTAAATGTGCTAGCGGGCATGGCTCATTAACATTGACAGTTCATCTCTGGCACTTGCCCACTGCATACTTAGGGCTGCAGAGCTGACCATCAGGCTTCACCCTTACACTGGAGAAACTGCCAGATAAAATTGTTGCATGAAGGAAGCTTTCCACTGTCTCTCCCCACTACGCCTCCCCCCCCCCCATATTTTTTTTAGCTTCAAACCCAATTGCAGCTCTGTCCTATTTGAGTGATTTTCCCCCCCTGTGTATATTAGTAGGTAAGCTGACAATGCTACTCTATAACTGCCCTTGGTTATTACAGCTGGAAAAGGCATTGATACGCAATGACAAATGGGTCCAGCATTCACGAGCTTAGTCTTAAGAGCCTGGCTTGAAACGAACTTGCGTTGCCTTTCCCCACAACTGCATTCATAATACTGTATCTCCTTCCCGGTATAGTAAAACTGTCTTCATCTTCACTGCCTTGTTCCAAAAACCCCACCAGCTTCTGCAAACAAACTCTCCACTCTGACACGTTTTCTCTCCCCCCCCCCCCCCCTTTGAAAAGCCTTTTTGTCAGCCTTCCTCTGGTGATAGGAATGAGCTGATGATGGGCATTAATGAATGTCACTGCCAGTTGTGAGTTTCTGAGGCAAACATTGTTTGCTTCCTAGCCTGCCACCCTCTGTGTTCAGTGGGGTGACTCTGTGCTCTCTTTCCATTGGCCCTCCTTCTCTTAGAGCTAAGTATGGACTGTGCCTGCTAGTTACCTTTGCCCTAGTGGGCAGAAACTTATTAAGTGTAGTCACGTGAATCGTGTCCTGAGGGACCTTGGTGTGGAGGGAAGTGTCAGCTGAGCAGGCACAGCAGGGCTTTTGGAAAAGGAAAAGGGGAAAGAAAGGGCTGTTCCTACTCTACAGTGTTTGCTGGGGATTTAAAGGGACCATTAGGATAACAATACAAGCTTAGTTAAGAGAATTTTTATACACAACTTAGGCTAGCTTGCACTCTAAAAGCACTGGAGGAAAACGGGGGGGGGGGAGAGAGAATTGCACACAGGCTCTTTTTAAAAAAATAGCTGCCATGGAAGAGAAGGGAAAGGAACCACTGTTGCTCTTCCAGCAGATTCTCCATTTTCCAAAAGCACAAAAATACAGCAATAATGTATTTTGCAAACTTTGGGCACTATGGCTAACAAACAGCTGCCTTAACAAAGAAACAGAAATGTTAAACGTAGTGCCTTTGCCTGTTCAAAATCTCTTGCCTTTCTGGAAGAGGGCAAGTGGCAAGAATGCTGATGTTGCCAGCTTCGTATGGTAGTAGAGCATGAGAATAGCTGCATCTCCCTCTCTGGGGGCGGGGAGGGGTTCTTTGATAACACGTTGGGTTCACAACTTTTCTTTTTTGTCAACAGATTGCTGCGTTAAAAAAAATAACAAGGACAAGAGATCACAATGCAAGCTCATGAATTGTTTAGGCATCTGCGAATGCCAGAACTTGGTGACGTAAGGCAGTACGTGCGCACTCTCCCAACAAACACGCTGATGGGATTCGGTGCTTTTGCAGCTCTCACAACTTACTGGTACGCCACAAGACCCAGAGCTCTGAAGCCACCATGTGATTTAGCAATGCAGTCTGTGGAGGTTGAGGTAAGGAATCGCCGTCTTTCATCCCTTGCGTATTTACTTGCAAGATTAGCATAGCATGTTTCATAAACTGTTTTTTAAACTGTTCTGTGATGCAATTATTGGATTAAGGCAGTGCTTTGAATCTGGTTGTATGTGCCAACGTGCCACCCACAGTTCATACCAGTCACATTCCTTTTGTCCCCAGAGCATATAGTTCTGTTGCAGCATTTTATATAGCTTTCTTATATTGATTGCAGCAGACTATTCTGGCAAGGTCTAGGAAGTGTGCAAAGGGAATGACTGCATCATGTGCTCAGGAGCGAGGGCTAGGAAGCTATGCAAGGCAGAAAAACTACGTGTTGGAGTAGGCTTGGTTCAAAGCATCCATTGATTTCTGAGATGTAAACAGCTCAGAACCTTTTCTGCAGCCATGTAGGTTTGAAACAGATACTTTTCTAAAGCAATGGTGAGGAACCTTTCTGGCTGGGTGTACCAGATCCTTATTTCTCCCTACCCCTGCTGGCAAAGTTTGGCAGGTGGCTTATATTGGTACTGTTGTCGATGTACCCTCTGATATTTCACAGTGCTGCTGTAGCACTGTGTTGCCCTCCTTAGGCCAACTACAGTAACCACAGATAGTTAGTTTCCAGTTGAACAGGGATAATGTGCACTGTTTATTTAATTTATCTCTAAATCTCCCTCCATCTTCCAGGATCCCAGGGCAATTTACAGCATGCACATTAAAACAACAATAAAACCATTCATAAATCAGCAATTCAGATAATGCAACCATACAATTAAAACAGCTATGTCGCACCAGACAACTTCACTTTCAGCTGGTCTCACCAAATCAGTTTCAGTAACTGAGGTTCATGAATTATTCATTTTATTTAAGTGCATTTGCATAATAACACAATTAATAGTAAATTGCTAATAAAACCACATGCAAAACAAAGTGTGCCTCTTCTGTGTTGTTCTCTCCCTCTGGGCTAGGCAGGTGGTGAGTCCTTTTACCCTAGTACAGAGAATGAAGATGGATTTGGCCTCCTCAGGTTCGCAAGATTGTAGCTGTTCTTTGGTTTTGCCGCACTGGAGAGAGTGGAACCAAGTATGCACAGTCGTACTTGGATACTTTAGAGCAGGCATGTCCAACAAGTAGATCGTGATCTACCGTTAGATCACTGGATGTCTGTGGTAGATCGCTTTATACTTTGGCTCCCCTAAAAAAAACTCAACACTTTTGCCCTGCACCCCCCAAAACAGGGCTTTCCTTCTTTAAAAAAAGCTCAAGAACTTTGACCTGAACCCCCCAAAAAAGGGGGGTAGATCAATGCCAGTTTTTAACTCTGTGAGTAGATCACAGTCTTTTGGGAGTTGGCTAGCCCTGCTTTAGAGGATAGTTTCTCTTTGTGCTTTCTCCTTCCCTGGCTGTCTGGCCTGGCTCCAATCCAGGCTCATTCTTGCAGTCAAAATATCCCATACAGTCCAATACAAGTGTGAAATAAAGGTCAGTAGCAATTTCCTCCACGAGCAACTTTAACAAGCAGCTTTGAGCAAGGGGCCTGGGTAGGCTTTCACTATCCTAGTTGCCCCAGACATGACCCTTGGCAAACTTCTTTGCATTTTCTACATCTTGTGCCAAGCATAGCTATTTGTGAATTAGGAGGCCGTCTTTCCATATAGACAGAAATTTTCCATCTACAGGGTCCCTCTGGCAATCCCTTTTCTGTTTAAGTACATGTTCAGGGATTGTGGGGATTTCTTCCAGCCCTATAAGTTTTTGGGGTGGGGTCCAGCATTGTTACACTGTGATACAGGCAATCACCAGACCACAGGTACCAAAACATTTTGAACACAGAGATGCAAAACATTGTGATTAGACAATGCACCTGAAAATTATACTCGATTAGTTTTTCTGAATTCTTTAAATACTCTCCTGTCATTAGTTGTACAGTATATGCATCTAGTTAGATCCATGTGCAGTTTCATTGTGTTGGTGGCTTTGTTTCCTGCATATGCTATTAAATTTTTTGGTTCACTCATTCATTTTCATGTTAATGATAGTGGTCATTAATTATTGGTCACTGTGTAGTGTGGATCTTTATTTTTACACTATTCTTAGGAATTGCATGTTTTCATTCTTTTATACACCATACCCTGACCAGCCAAAGAGGAATTTTGTAATGTTTTGTAATGTTGTAAGTATTTTAATAAAATAAATCTGAAACAGCCTAATTGAAATGAGCTTGATCTCTTGCCGCAGTATACTGGAGCAATACTTTTCAGGCTCATGGCATTAAAACTGATTGTGTGGATAAATAAAAACCTTGTGCTGAACTGGCTCATACTTCACTTTGTCTAGCAAACTATTATCCTGGATAAACTGGGGTGTTTTTGCTGAATAGGAACTGCTAACTTAGGTCTGATAAGGTATTAGTAGGGTCCTTTTCAAAAAGTCAACAGATCTTGCCCATTATATTTTCCAGAGTGTTTGGGAATAATTCTTGCAAATGAAAATCCATTATCAACTGTTGCTATTTCATTGTACTTGCTGCAAAACCAATTTGATGTGTATGGAAAAGTACATCTGGTTTATGGATTTTGAGTACACTTTGTACCTTGAAATTAAACTCTAATCAGGACTTCATTTTCTTTATCAATTGATAGGTCTGGAAGTCACTGTGCTTGAGAAGACCACTATTCTAAGTGCAGGGCAAATAATTGAGAGTTGAGGTGTGGGTATGTGCTTGCTTCTGATTCTAGTCCTCATAGACTTCAACAATAATTCCTTCAAGTTTAGGTTAAGTATATCTGAATAAGTACTCCAGTAGATGGCAAGGAATAAATGAGGATGTAGCTCTTGCACTTCTAATAATTATGAATTTTGACAGGTTCTGTTCTTTTCCTATTAGTCATTAAAAAAGAAAGGCTCACGTCTGATGGAAATCCTGTATTTAAGGCATGCACATTAAAGCCATCACTAGTAGTATCAAATGAAATAATGAGCTTCTATCATACAATATTTATGTAAAACAAAAGGAAAAACCTAGAGAAAATCTGGCTGTTCTTGGTTTTTGCAACTCTTGCTCCTACTAGATGACACTTCCTTACTGGGCCCAGGGTGGCCAGTCATCACAGGCTGGAAGGATTACCTTATATCCCATCAGGATCACTCACTTGCCCAACTTGTACTGACCTTACACCGTGATCAGATGTAAATGTTTGACTCTACTAGCCAAACAAGAAGCATATTTGTGTTTGCTTCTGTGGAGTAACTACCAATTCTTTCTGGAAAATTCTTGGAACTTAGCTGCAAATAAACTTTTTTTTATGCTAGTGCACACATATGGCCAAACAGAAATAGCTTCACCATTTTCTCCAGGAGCTTGTGAATTTCAGCTTGTGCATACCATAACCCTGCTCCAGAGGATCTAATGCCACACTGAACTTCAGAGGCAGCGTCCTCTATGGTCCAGGGTCAGAGACAATCCTCTGCTCCAAAGTCTGGAGAAGCGTATGGACCTTAGGGACTGCCTCATACTCTCCAAAGTGCAGGCGTACTCCTCAACCACATCCTGAGCTGCTTCTCCCCTTCTCACTGCTTACAATTCAAGCAGCAGCCAGTGCTTCCTGCAGAAGCTCCCACTTCTGCCCACCAATTGCCCTCTCCCCAATTGGGCTGGAAGAGACAGGGATCTGCTTGCAGAATGTTACTCTATATGAAAGACATGTGTGCAGCAGGGTTAAAGGCTTTAGCTTATATCCATAGATATTATATCCTTCCTTCCTTCCTTTCTTTCAAGGTCCTCCAAGCTGCAAACCAATATTTGTTATTGCAACCAGTTGGTGTCTGTGGGGTTTTTTTGGGAAAATGTCTGAAATGCAACACAGAATTTTGTTACTTTAAACCATGACATAGCCTAATGGAGGAGAGAGAACAAAGCCACATCTTCTAAAATCCCCCTTTTTCACAATTGCTGCTGTTAAGACAGCCTGCCCTCCTGTGCTCTAATGTTCCTATAAATCCTAGTTTGAAGTCCCTTTTGGCCTCCTTTTTCCAGCATCCTTGTCATGGTTTTGCAACTGGGGTGCTGATTTTAACAGAGCCGCCTCATGGCATTCTTTCAAAAGAGCGGCTGGTGATGCTGACACTCTTTCCATAACCTAATAAACCGGTAGTTGGCAAATAGCTGTTGCAAAATACCAAGTTTCTGATGGTTAGTGGGTGGCTGGCAATCTGGGCCCTGCTGGCTCGGGTTGTGTGCTCTCCTTAAATCAACAAGAGCTTGCTCACAGCTGACAACACAATAGCTTCCTCAGGCATACATCCAAGGATCCTTTCACTCCAGAGAAGTGTGCCTGCAACAAAAGAGTCTTGAGAACTACCGGCACTTCTGCCATTCTTCTCCCAACCTCTTTCAGTGAAGCCGCTGGCTGACAGCAGGCCAATTGCTTGGCCCGCCTATGCCTGCTGTAGTTCCCCTCCCTCCTTCCACTGCCAGTAAACTAGGCACTGGAATATTATGCTGTAAAGCAGCATGCAAAATTCCACGTGCACAATGAGAGTTGCAGTGGTCTCTCAAGAGCCTGAGCTGGGAATTAGTTTAGATTTTTCCTCTTGCTATGAATTTTAGGGGAAGGGTATATAACTCAGTGGTAGAACATCTCCTTTGAGTGTAGAAGGTCTCAGGCTTGATCGCCGGCATCTCCAAATAAGATCCTTTGTCTGAAGTTCTGGCAAGCCACTACCTGGCAGTGTAGACAGTACTGAACTAATGGACCAAGGGTCTGACTTAATGTTGTGTATGCATTAAAACCGAGCAAGGTCCACCCCCCACCTCCCATTGCCTTTAAAATCAAATCTGCACATGATTGCACACATCTATACAGTTGGATGTGTTTCCAAGTCAAGTGCTGCCTGCCCACACCAGTGGGCGGAGGGGGGGAGTGGTTGTCCTCATACGTTTGCAAATTGGATTGAAATTGGTTTGGGGGAAACAACATAAAAACACAGTATCTCTCAAGGAACTTCAGGACAGATGTGGATTGTGGCTAACATGTGTACACTGCTTCACAAACCCAGCAGTGGGATCACACTGGATGTAGAGTAAATAGCCTTGTGTACACTGTATAAGGCAGCTTCCTGTGTTACTACGCTTAGCAGTCTTATAAAAGCTCATCCTTTCTGAGCTTCACCTCACCCCCATGTCTCCTACAGGAAATATTACTGATACACCTTTAAAAGGTGGCAGCGAGGATTTCTGTATGAAGTACTGGACTTAGGAAGTTTAAATGCCAAGTATTCACTTGCTAGAGAGTTTTTCTTAGCAGCACTGCTTCATGCCATAAACCAGAGTCCGTAGGGCAGTTATTCTCCAGCTAGCTTGTATGGATGCAAGCTTCTGTCTAAAGAACAATGGGATGTGGTTAACTTTGATTATCCTGCTTATATTTTAAGATAAAAAGCCATGCAGACCTGAGGCATTTTTTTATGGTACTGTGTACAGTTACACCTTAAAATTATGGATACAGTACATGTGTATGATACAGATAGTGCTCTTTCAAGGAACCACAACCACATCTACCACCTTGGGACAAATTCAGGTTTGCTATTGCTGCTTCATCTTCATCGTCATTTTATTATTTACACCCCGCCCATCTGGCTGGGTTGCCCCAGCCACTCTGGGCAGCTTCCAATACATATAAAAACACAATAAGATGTCAAACATTAAAAACTTCCTGATACAGGACTGCCTTCAGATGTCTTCTAAAAGTTGTGTAGTTATTCATCTCCTTGACATCTGATAGGAGGGCGTTACACAGGGAGGGTGCCACTGCTGAGAAGGCCCTCTGCCTGGTTTCCTGTAACTTCACTTCTCACAATAATGTGTGAAATGGCCCTAAGCAGCAAGGTAAATGAGAATATAGGAAGAAATCATGTAAGCTTCTCATTGAGTAGAGAGCACTTTGCAACCAATTAGTCATATGTGTTAGATAGGAATGATGCAAATAAAGCATTTCTTATTTGAGGCATTTCTTATCTTGGGGTTTTTTGGTTGCTGGGATAGTGAGTGATCATGATCACAAGACGTCCACTTACAAAGCAGGCCTTCACTGAAGAGTATAGTATTCTGTAATGATGGCGAGGAGCTTCTAGTTCATAAAATGTCACTTTGAAAACTTGATCAGCTGACTAATTCTTTCAATGAAACTTTCATGTAAAACTCAAGTAGTATTTTATATAGATGTCTGTTCTTGAATAAGAAACTCTGTGTGAGAACTAGTTTGAAACCAGCTGAACCAGTTTTACAATGAAAAATTCTTTTCCCGAGCGAGCTGTTTGTAAACACACCAAAAAGGTGCTTCCAGACAATTACCTTCTTTGCAAGGTGAGCAGTGTGTATTACAGTGGAAAGGGGTTAAAATACACGCTGTACAAATGTTTAGGGCACAGGTGCAATTCTTATACTTCAATAATGTACTAAAGAGAAATCTGGTTTTTTGTCAGCGGTTGTAAAACAGGTGTGAGAAACTTTTGGTCCTCTAGATGTTGCTAGCAAGCATGGCCAGTAGTCAGGGATGATAGGAATTGTAGTTCAGCATCATCTGGAGGGCTTTACATTGGCTACCACTGCCTTGAAACAAGGCAATTGCAAAAGATTATACAGTTATTGCAGCATAATGTTAGACTTTTCTCAACTTTGGTCTAGTTTAAGTGGAAATGAGAAACCAACCTTTTGCAGTGACTCATTGACCTTGTAGTGTGTAGAGCAGGAGTTGCCAATGTGAAGTCCACAAGCACACGTTTCCACCGGGTCCCCCATCCCCTTTGATGTTAGGCTTGAAAGAAGCATTTTGTTTAGAAATGGAATAGGTTGTGGCGTGTGTGTGTTGCCCACAATAGTTTGCAGATGTGCCCATGACTGCAAAAAAGCAGGCAACCCCTTTTTAAGTTCAACATTTTATTCTATTCAAACAAATTTATAAGCATAGGATGACTAATTCTAGAATACACTTCCTTTCTGCAAACTGCAACTGGACGACGTTATCAGCACTAATTTTGTGTGTGTGTGTGTAAGTATCAACCAAATACAGCTGAACTTAAATTTAACTATATGGGATGCCCTAGTATTGTAGCAGAAATGAAATGAGATAGGAACTGAATTTATATCTGTCACACATTTTAGCCAGAGTTTTGCTTCTTTCGTTGACATGCTCCCTAATTCAATCAACTGTTGCAACAACCTAGTCACTTGGCTGTTACTGTCTGACATCGAAAAGAAGGGTCACACAGGACGCTTTGGAGAAAGAAATGTGTAATTTAACCTTCTTTTATATACAGGGTGAAGACCATGCCCGAAGATCATCACTACTTGATAGTGATGAGACAATGTCATACTACTATGATGATGTGAAGACAGTTTATGATGTCTTCCAAAGAGGAATGCATGTGTCAAGTGAGTATTCATACTTTGGGAAAGCAAACTGGAACAGTGCTCTAGTCACCTGAAAGAAACAGTAGCTGACTGCTTTCATAGTGCAGTAAAATATTGTCTGCTGGAATAGCAAATAGTAATCAGCTGATGATTGAAGTTTAAAGTGAGAACTGTGTATCATGATGGTTGCAATATTGACATTGTGAGCAATGAAGCCTTGCACATGAATTTTTAACTTTAGAATCATTTGGGGGGGGGGGGCTAGATTGAACCATCTGGTGGTGGAGTGAACTAGAATCTCCCCTGTCTTTCTTTCTTTTCCTTTTTAGTTGCTAAAATTCTTAAACCTTTTAAACTTTTATCACTGTAGACAATGGCCCTTGTTTGGGTGTAAGGAAACCAAATCAACCATATGAATGGATCTCTTACAAGGAGGTAAGCGGACACAACTTTGTGTATGTTGATGGGGTTGGTGCTTGGTTCTTTTGATGCTTCCAGCAATCAAGTTATTTGCTTTCAAAAATGTTGGGATGAGGGAAGTTCAACAGCCACAATTATTGGGTGCATACTTAAGTGGCCTATGTTCTTTATGTTTATATTTAATACAAAATTTGTTGTTAAGTTTCACTAGTATCCAGGCTTTATGTGTCGCACACTTGCCTAATCTATAGTTCAACAGACACTTTCCAGTATCTTTCAAAACTTGAATTCTAATCAGTTTTTCCTTTTGTGAACTTCCTTATATTTCCTGCCCCTTCCTTTCAATCCATGAAAAGCCTGTCTGGAGGGGTCAGAGGCTCCAGACCCTGTGCACAATGGGGAAATTACCCAGAATGGGTGGAAACTTTGAGCGATAGCAGACATCTGATTGGTTTGTTTTGGGGGGGGAAGGACTTTATTCAATTAACTTTCTCAAGTCAGCTTATCTTGGAATCTAAGCCATCATGTTTCATTGTAACTTGGCTAATATATATCACGAGAGAGATATTATGTGTTGGAAATATTGATCCTGTGTGTGATCCCTATAATATTTCATATTCTAAGCTTTTGTATTCTTAGCTAAACAGACTTAACAGCATTCCCACCTACATATTCAAATCGAGTATGTCTCAGCTCATTTAAAATCTGATTCTTCTATGTGGTTTGTGAATTTAATGGCCAGGGCAGTTGTGGAATTGTTCTTAGCTCTGCCTAGGCATAATTTTTTAGAGCAGATACCTGGCTTTTAAAAAACAGGCTTCCATCCTACTCATTAATGGTATATAGCCTACCTTAAGCGTTGGCCAGTACCTGTGTAAAATGTGTAAAGTGGCTAAGGTTACTGAAGAGGCCGAGTGGGGGAAAATGGAAAATTGAACAGTACATTCCTACATGCTTTCACAGAATTGGTAAGTGATGCACCTTTACACAGATGTGTGTTTTCCCCCAGGTTGCAGAAAGAGCAGAATGTGTTGGCTCAGCACTTCTGAACAGAGGCTTCAAACCATCTCCTGATCAGTTCATAGGAATCTTTTCACAGAACAGACCTGAGGTAATCAAAGGCCATCATTTGCATCCCTGGGAAGATAAGTTTCCATGATCCTAATTTCACCCAGCCCTGTACACAGTGCAGCACCAGTACAGAGTGAATGGTTGGGAGGTTGCCATCATCCATAAAAATCACATCTTGCTCCCTAGGAAACCAATTCACCTGGGAGCCAGAATCAAGGGTTTGGTCTTCCCTTGCAAGGAAGCTGCCCACCCCTCAGCTGATCAAGCCCCCATACTGTTCTTCCTTGCAGGAACCAGAGCAGTATGAAGCTGGGTGATATATCTCGGCTGCTTCTTCCTCCCCTAAGGTGGGGAGGAAGAAGCAGACAAGATACTTTTCAGACACTGTGATATATCAGCATATACTGATATTTAGCTGCTGATATATCATGATGTTGAAAACCAGATATTGCCGAGCCCTAAGTTGCAATATCAACTCTTACACACCTGGATATGCACTTACAAATTCTGTTGTTAAGAATGCATTGACGTTTCTGATGTGTGTAAAAGAAAACAAAAAACTTGTACAAAGAGTGTTGTAATGCAGTGCACCTATAAACTTGCACAATGTATAAGAAGAATTCATACCAAGCCCTACTATGCAACCAAGCTCATACCAGGGTGGAACTAATTGCTCATTAGCTAACTTTCAGCAATCCTTTGTACGTACATAGCTTTATAACTGAGATGTTTTTCAGAGGGAGACTGTTCCTTCATATGCACCCTTTATGGAAATTTGAATTGTGAACTGCAGACAATGCAAGCCTCTAAGACTTGATACTAACAGACCACAAAACTGAGTCATAACAACTGTGGTAGCTAAGATACCAAATGTTTCTTCCAGTTCAATACTAGTTCAGGGAGTTTGTTTCCTGCATTGTTTTTGTTGGCATTTGTTTTTTCCAACATTATCTCTTAATCTAATGTGCTACTCTTTAGGAAAGGTGTTCCATTGAACTGATTGATCCAGTAATACAATACAGCACATTATAGAGAAATAGGTGTGGAAAATATCTGGGACTTTAGTTAAGAAAGCATTAGCATATGGCTTAGCTTTAACCATCGGTTAGCTTGCTTATTACTTGCTTAAATCAGCTTTATCCTTTAGGTTCATGGCAACATATGATGGAAGTGCCCTCCGATGGCACTTCCTGATGCACATTGCATTAAAATACTCTTTGTACAAGTGATTGCTTTTTACATGCATAAGGAATTGTAATGTGTTCTTGTAAATGCTTGTATTGAACAAATTCATGTGGCAGGGAACTGGGTTTGATAGCAACACCTGTATACAAGATGGAAGTAGATACGACTGTTGTGGAGCAATAGCCCTTCTTTAACCACTCCATGCCCTTGCAGCTGCCAAATGTATGATGTGATCTCACCACACTTTCCCAGTACTGTATTACAAAGAAGAGGAGAGGGAAACTCTTTATATCATTTTCAGCAGCAGACCTGTGTTTACTATGTCTAGTTCCTCCCACAGGGGCAATGTGAAGTAACCCTGAGAAACAAGATGCAGAAGTACAGTGGTACCTCGGGTTACAAACGCTTTGGGTTACATGTTTTCAGGTTGCGGGCCGCGGGAAACCTGGAAGTATCTGAAAGGGTTACTTCTGGGTTTCACCGCTCGCATATGCGCAGAAGCGCTAAATCGCGTCACACGCGTGTGCAGATGCAGCTGCGGGTTGCAGACGTGCCTCTGTCACGGATTATGTCTGTAACCCGAGGTTCCACTGTAATGTTCTTTTTTTCAGTACTCCAGACTTACAAAATATTTCAACACGAATATGTATGTCCAACTCCAATGATATATTAACAGACTGTTCCAGGACTGTTTGTGTGTGTTGGGGGGTAATAGTTCTTCCTTATCTTGGTGTCTGTTCAGACTTTCAGCTTGTGACTGAAATGGTTATTATGCACATGCAGAATGCAACAAACTGCATCAGCAAAAGCTGGCTTGTAACTTATCATAACAACAAATCTGTGCCAAACACTTGCATGCATGGGCTGGCTAAACAGCACTGATCACAAGCTGGAAATAGCTGCGTGAATGGCATCTTAGCTTCCATGACAGTATTCATAAAGGAAACTTGAATTGCAAAAGCATTGACTTTTCTCCTTACTGCTGCGTACTTCAGTTGATGGCAGCAGCTTGCTTTGCAAACAAACAAGGCTGACACTGGCATACTTGAGTCACTGTTTGAATGCTAGTGTGAAAATACCTAAACCAGGCCAGCTGGCTGTAGCATCTGTGCTTGGCAAATAAGCACTATATTAACTCTGCTTCTCTTGCAGTGGGTTATCATTGAACAAGGATGCTACTCTTACTCTATGGTGGCTGTACCCCTCTACGACACCCTTGGAACTGAAGCTATTACTTACATTGTAAATAAAGGTATATTCTGCATTCCTCAACAACTGAATACACTGGTCTGTAATACAATCACTACCCACCATAACCTAAACATCACAGAATGCAACTAACTTTTCAGCTGTAGAGTTCTTTGCAGAATTGTTTTTGAAAGCTGCTACAGCAGCAGAATAGCAGTAGGTAAGATGAAGTAGCCTTTAATAGCTGAGTAGACACAGGGACTTGCTGACTATAGGAAGTGAATCCATCGATTCCGACAGTCTGTTTTGGGGTATAATGGCTTTGGAGAAGGAGCAGCCTGAAGAGCCTTCTTGGAATGGCCCTACATACAATGAGATCCCTGCAGCAAAATAAAAGCGCCAAACTTAAGTGTACAATATGCAATTTACTCCCAACCTTGGTGACATAGTCTTTTGTCTATGCAGAAGTAGACTAGACAGGGTGAGGGTAAGCTGATTCTAATTATTCAAATTTTAATAACTTTGCCCCCTTTCTTCCCAATTTTAGCTGACTTAGCATTGGTTTTTTGTGATAAGCCTGAAAAGGCGAAGCTTCTGCTGGATAACATCGAGAAAGGAGAAATATCTGTCCTCAAGACAATTGTGATTATGGATCCCTTTGAGAGTGATCTTGCCACTCGTGGAAAGAAATGTGGAGTGGATGTAATCAGCATGAAAGAATTTGAGGTGAGCGAAGTAGTTTATGGGACAGCCACTAGTTTTGATGATACATCAAAATCAAGGGAAGAAAGAAGCAAAGTTTAGCAAGTTACAAAATGCTGATCTTTGACCAACAGGGTAAAGGATAAAGGTTGGACTTGTGTTGTGTAAAAGCTTGGATCTCCTGGCCAGTTTACAAATTAGTATTTCACAACATGGTACTAAACATTTGCTAAGATTAAAGATACACAACCTAGTATAACTGGTTCAAAGGTTGTGTCAATTCTGGGGGGGGGGGGGAATCACACTTGAAAAAAGTTAACGAGAACCTGTAGTCCTGATTTATAAAGTGTCACTGCAACAAAGATCAGAGGTCTTGTGCACAAATCCATACTCCAAATGTACTTTGTGCTTCTGTAATGTAGTTCTCCAGTAAGCTTTCAAGTCTGACTTTCGAGGAGCCTGAACATTTAATTGGATGGCATGAAAAAATATCCAGCTTCCGAGTGTCTAGCGCTGATGCCTATGTGCTCCCAGTTAGGATTAGGCAAGTCAATTGAGACTCTTTATCACAAGACAAAGCTCACTGGATCAGCCCAAAGGCCCATATAGACCAGCTTTTCTGTTCTCACAATAGCCAGACAGATGCCTGTGGGAAACCTGCAAGCAGAATTTCAGCACAACAGCACTTGCCCCACTTGTGATGCCCAGGAACTGGTATTCAAAAGTATAGGGCTCTGACAGTAGTGGTAGAATGTAGCCATCATGGCTAGCAACCATTGATGACCTTATCCATGAATTTATGTAAAGCCCTCCAGGTTGGGACATCATGGTCTCCTATGCAGGCAAACTCCAGAGTTTAACTATTTGCTGTGTGAAGTACTTCCTTTTGAGTGTTTTCCATTTTAACAATCCAATCATATCACATTAATTATTCCAAATTATAACAATACATATAATAAAGTCCAAATATTTTGCCAAATCATTTCTGCTCCCCAGCCCAATGGCAACATTCAGAAAACTAAAGAGGCCAGAGGCAGCACTGTTAAACTTAATATTAAACCAGTTTAATAATTTCTGGCTTGTGTCCTGAGGTGAAGTTTAGGGTGTGGATTTCCAAATGCTTGATTACCAGCATGAGCCTTTCTTCATTCAGGGAAGGAGCTTTCCTTTATTTATTTAGTTTTAAGTGACAAATTTGAAAACCACAACAAGCAGTGTTTCTAAGTTACCTCATGCATATACCAAGGTGGAATTTACTACTAGTTGTATGTTGTGCCAGTTCAGATCTGTCCTGAATCAACTGCACGCAATCAAACAAAATTTACTGTGCTCCCACTGGAGGTGCTCCAATTCTAGTTCACCGAGGGAGGGGAAAGGTCAGAACCTGCGGGCATTTGATGAGTACAGAGCATAAGCCTTGCCAGCTTTCCGAAACTTAATTGAGTTTAAAACCTGTCCAAGTGTATAGCCTATAAATGAGGAAAGCTGTCGTTGCTTTAAGTGCTAGGTGAATAATTGTGCTTTCCCTTCCAAATAGTTGAGCCTTGGTTAGAAACCTATGAATGAAAAGTAGTTTTCACTGCTGCTCCTGAGAGAGCTTAAAGTAAGAGCTATGGAAATCCCAACCGTCATTAGCTTCCTAACTTGCCATCTCTTTCTCTTTCTCCTTCCTGTCTTCCTTAAAGGCACTGGGAAGAGTCCACAAACACAAAGCTGTAGTAAGTATCATGCAGATTCTAATATAAAACTCTAGTTTACATTTTTTTAAACCTTTCAAACTGTGTGTGTGATCAGTTGTTAAAGACAGACTGCTAGTCTAATCTCTTACTCTTCTTCTTAGCTTCCAAAACCAGAAGATCTAGCCATAATCTGTTTCACCAGTGGAACTACAGGTATACCTTAGAAGTATTGTAATGGGGAGACAACATTCTTTGGTTGGGGAAGTGAGATTAGAATTTTGAGATACTTTAATGCTATAAAAGCAGATTCTATACTAAACTGCTATGAGCCCTAGTTTTTGATGGGTCACAGACTTCAGTTGTATGTCTAGGCTGCTGAGAAAGACAAAGGTTTTGGAGGTAGGGGAAATTATCCAGCCTTGCCCATATCCTGGATTTCTCTTCACATTTGGTAGGACATTTAAGGAAGTAAGATGGATTATGTGTATTCATTGTATAACCTATCATTCTTAAGCTCTTGCATATGTATACAAGCGTTTTCAGCAGCTTAGTTAGAAACTGGATATATTCACTATTACATACATATATTAACACCTTTTTTCCTCTAGGAAACCCCAAGGGAGCAATGATTACTCACCAAAATATAGTGAGCAATATGTCGGCATTTGTGAAAGCTACAGAGGTAAAGTGTGATGGTTGAGTTTTTAAAAGCTTAGAGTGTACCTCACTTGGAATGGAAGCAGCTAGACCTTCCACAATGTACTATCCCTTGAGCTTCTGAAACATGTTATAACCAAACTGTTGGAGATAGACAACTGCATTGCACAATTAAAACTTTGTTAGCAGTCTTTTTTAAAACAACAACAACACAAAGCTGCCCAATGATTATTTAATACTTGGACACTGTGGCAGTCTCCCCCAGCCTGGCACTTTCCAGATGTTTTCGATTCCTACTTGCAACATGCATGGCAGGTTGGCAGGGATTATGGGAGTTGTAGTCAAACAACACCTGGAGGGGTAGTAGATGGGAAAGGCTGCTTTGTGAATTAATCTTAATTATAGTTGGGTTTAGAATGCACCCTGTCTTGAAGGTTCACTGAAATTAATTGTAAGGGGAACCAGAACATAGGTGTGTCTGCTAAATTTCTTAATACTTCAGATTGCCTTATGGCACTAAGTGCTATAGTGCTCAGCACAGTGTTGTAAGAATTACTGCAATAATATAAGGTGGGCCGGTGCTTCCACATGAATGAGTGGCTTTCCTAAGGCCACTGACATTTGATGGTTGAGATGGTATTTGGGCCAGATGCTATCTGACATGAAGCTTATCTCTATAACGAATGTTCCACCAGTTTTCCCCACATATTTTAATTCTAGCTAACGTAACCTAGTGTTAACTCTATAGCCAAGTGTATTATTGCTTCTCTACTTGCCTGATTCGAAGAGCTCTCGCATAAAGTACATTATCAAAAGATATCTGGATTATTTTTTTAAATAACAAGTGGATCAGTCGGTTTAGTGCTGCATTAAGAAGGAGGATCCAATCGAGGGATGATTGGACAGTGCCCTCAGCTCTTTATATCTAATGTTCCTATCTAACTTTTCATATACTGGTAATAGAAGTTCTCACTTATCCAGTTTTTCATGTGACCTTGAGGCAAGAAAAAACTTTTCTAATATGCTTGTTATCAATAACCCAGGATTAGACACGAGAACCTTGTTAGCTGTGAAAGCCACACTGGAAATGATTGACACAACTTTCAAACCACACTTTGCAGCTGATAGGGCAATGTGGTATAGAAAATAGTCTCCAGATTAACTTGATCAGCTAACTTGGTTTTTTGTTTAATTTGTAGCTTGCATTCTTTCCAGTTGCTTTGGTGGACAGGTGTACTGGTTCTGTTTTAACTGACATGCAATAACAGGCGGGAATAAGTTGGTGACTTGGAACTGACATGGAATAACAGGCGGGAATAAGTTGGTGACTTGGAACTGACATGGAATAACAGGCGGGAATAAGTTGGTGACTTGGAACTGACATGGAATAACAGGCGGGAATAAGTTGGTGACTTGGAACTTCTCAACATCAGCAACTTTTAAAAAATACTGTAATCAAAAGACCAAACTTTGTTTCAACTCTTTTTAAAAATTCAAGGTTAACCATTAAAAAGATGGACTTTGGGATAAATATGTGTTCGGGTATCTGTTCTTGCACTAAACAAATTTAACTCTTACATTTTTCTCTTTCTTTCCTTCTATTGGTGTTTCCACTGACAGAAAGCAGTTTTTCCTTCTACAGAAGATATTTTAATATCCTTCTTGCCTCTGGCCCACATGTTTGAGAGAGTTGTGGAGGTAGGAACCTGTATTTTCTATGTAACAATTAAGTAGTGTCCTCTTTTTGCAGAGTGGCTATATAATGAGTGCCAGAGACACACACATTTCCTATTTGCCTCTTGCACATGCATTTGAAAGAATTATGCAGGTAAGACTCTTTCTTTGTGGGGAAGCATTTTTTTGTCAGCCTGCCAACAAGTAAGTAAGCCTCTGTAGACCAAATGGGACTTTAAAAATGTTTGAACTCTGAAAATTAGTGTAAATTTGCTTCCCTTCCCTAATCTGATCAAGATTTCTGCTGCACTTCTAGTCTTAATAGTACAGCACAAATAGCTAAAACATAGCAATAGTATGACACAAGTTGCTAAGAAAGTTTTCTAGATAGCCAAGGCCCTTCTAACAAACCAAAGTTGGATGCCATTAAAAATAGATGTCTGTAGCAGGCATGTTTCTGCTTCAGTTTTAGCTTGAATAATCTTGTTCACTAATTGTCCTGTGCATATAAAAACTACACTTTCTGAATCAACTCCTTTTTTTATATATATAATAATTGTATTAAGTTTTCCATTTTAACAATCCAATCATATCACATTAATTATTCCAAATTATAACAATACATATAATAAAGTCCAAATATTTTGCCAAATTAAATTTTTTTGTTGGGGGTTCCCATGCTTCGAGTTCAGTAGGGTCCAATCATCTCATATTTCTGCTGCTTTTAGTGTTCACCAGTCCCATCTTTCAATCTTCTTGTTGTTATCCTTTTTCTTCTTAATAGCCTCTGAGTTGTTTCCACAGGCGAGTTAAAGTAAGCAATATTATGCTTCTGTGTGAACTTTGTATGGCTCTCCCTTTTTTTAAAGCTGGTAAGTCTTTTGTTTGCAATAAATCTTCACACGCTCTTATTTATGCCGAATCCATCCAAAAGTCCTCCTCGGGTGGCAGACGCCATCTTTCTCATTTCCGATGAAATAGAATCTAGGCGTTTGCTCATTAATTTTCCCAGACAAGTTGCACCATAAATTAGCCTTTCCAGGGAAGACTTGCCAAGTCGATCTTAGAATGCAAACATGATAACAAAGTAATGGCTCACCTCCCCCTATGGCTATCAATCTCTGCAGCATAGCCTGTCTCATAATGACGGATCCCGATTAAAAACTGCGTCACAGGAGAGCCTTTTATTTTCTTTCCAGATATTTCAAAAAACAAAGACTTTAGTTGATATTTTTATTTCCACACAGTTTATTTTCCCATCTCACTTGCTATAGGTTGTATTGACGGTTCTTCTAGGAGAGGGGTTGTTAGGCAGTATTGTAATAAAAAAAGAAAAAGTTTTATCCCCTCCTTTCCGTTCCGTTCCAACATACTGGCTTAGATGCTGTTCTTTGATGTTATCTTCTTTCCAATCCAATCCATCACTCTTAACTTCTCAGTGGCAGGCTTAATTAGCAGCTAACGTACCCTTTTCTTCACTCGAAGCATGTGCAATAATTCTTATATCCAATTTTTCATCTTAAGAAATGCAACTTGGGTCACTCTTGGAGACAGCGTCCGGGAGATCCGAGCTCGCTTGAGGGCTTTCCGTCCAGTGCCCTCACCCCCTCCTTCTTTCGAACTCAGGGGTGATTTATGGACAACCACGGACAAGGCTGCATCTTCCCTTACACCGGGAAGAAATACGGGAGGCTGATTTACTCCCATCTCAGCCCCTTAATTACCTCGTGTGAGCTGGAGAAATGGTATTGTCGGCCATCTTCCAAGGCGCCCCTAGCGGAGCCCCCCCTGAATGAACTTCTTGCCTATGTTGACCCTTCTAGTAGAGTCTTTCAGTGCCATAGCACTCTTCCCTGCCCCAGCCGTACACCATTCTTTTTACAGTTGATTGTGCTGATTTCAGCCGGTGTGTAAAGAATGCACTGAGCCATTCAAATAAGCTCCAAAGTAGAGGTTTTGATAGTTTTCTGGTTTCCTCCTTGCTCTAATGTAGATAGCCATACACATACTCAAACCACTAGTGCAAGCTGCATGGGCACATATAGACACAAGTTTCACTAAAAGCATACATACTTTATAAAAAGTTTGTGCTAAGTGTGTAATATTTTGAAGCAGACTGAAAGATTGGCACCAGAAATAGTGGCTGAACATTTGCTGCTTGTTTCCGGATACCAAACCTGTTTTTTTGTTAAGCATGAAATGATTTACTTTTAAGAGCCAGTGGAAGAATGTTCTGACTGGCAGTAAGGCATTGTAAATAGAACACACTTTCCTAGGTAAGCATTTAGTTCAAAACACTAATAATCGGGGCTTGATCTCATTTTGCTTCTCTCCTTTCTCTCAATTCTGGAAAGTGTAGCATAGCACACTAGTGTGTCTTCAGCCTTTGTAGCTAGCTAGCTAGCTAACTTGTTCCTCTTTATATCCAATACAGAAAAGGCAAGCCAGGACTTTTGGCTTAGCCAAAGCACAGTGGTACCTCTGGATGCAAACGGGATCCTTTCCGGAGCCCCGTTCGCATCCTGAGTAGAACGTAACACACAACTGCGCATCTGCAGGTCGTGTTTCGCCGCTTCTGTGCATGTGCTGATGCCATTTTGAGCATCTGCGCATGCGTGAGTGGTGAAACCTGGAAGTAATGTGTTCCATTACTTCCGGGTTGCCACGGAGCGTAACCTGAAAATGCTCAACCTGAAGCATATTTAACCCGAGGCATGACTGTAACTTCTTGTCTCTACTCAGAGTTCCCAAGTGTTAGAGAACCCAGGACCCACTTTTAACCCAAACATGCATTTGGAGACCCACCTCTTAACCTTTGACCATACATTTGCATGGTGGTAGTGCTCCTGTTGCAAGCCACCTTGGATCCAGCCACAACCTACTGGTGGGTCGGGGGGGGGGTTGAGAAGCACTGCACTGTTCTGTGTATTTTAAGTGAGATTGTCTCATCCTCTGTCTCTAATGCTTTCTGAATGCCTTCAGTGCATTCCAAAAGTTGAAACATACAGTTCTATTGTAGACCAGTGAAAAAACGTTGGTGTGCCTGCTGATCTCTTTAGCCATATGTCTCCAGGCTAATTCGCCAAGCAAGATGTGTAATTCCTACAACATTTACCCAGCAAGAAATTCCACAAACTTGCTGACTGAGTTAAGGATGAGATTTACCAATCTTGGTGCTAGATTGTGAGGCAGGAAACACAGTATGAACCAGACTAGTCAAACATTTGCATGCTCATTGGCATTGGGGTGCAGAACATATTGAGGACCGTAACTTTTGTTTTAGTTGGGTGTGTGAGGCAAAAAATGATAGAAATAAGTTGCTTAGACAGCACTGTTTTTCTTGGTAAAGATACTTGGTCCGAGTCTAGCTATGGCTAAGCTGTTAAACTTGTGATATGCCAGAAGAGTGTAAAGAATGCTTTAAACTACACTTAGAAAATATGCAGAATGCCCCTAATTTTTAACTTGGGCAAATCTACTTGTCCAGCCAGGTGGGTTTGGTTTTAATAATCTATATGGTGTCATTCAACAGTGCGTGATTCTCTGCCATGGAGCTCGGATAGGATTTTTCCAGGGAGACATCAGGCTACTTATGGATGACTTAAAAACTTTGCAGCCTACAGTGTTTCCAGTTGTGCCAAGACTGCTGAACAGAATGTTTGATAAAGTAAGTCCACGAGCAATCAAATCCAGTCCGTGCTTTCCTTCTCACTCCCCTTACAAATTCAGAAGAGCACACTTTGCAGCTTGGTGAACCTGCCTGTAGCCATCAGCACAGACATCGCAAGCAAAGTTGCCTCTAGGATTTGCTCGGTGAACCTGTATCAATAAGCCAGTAAATGACCCATGCAATTTTTTGCTGCAAACATAATAAAAAATGGTCTCTCTTCTCAGATCTTTGGCCAAGCAAATACTTCATTTAAGCGGTGGATATTGGATTTTGCTTCCAAGAGGAAAGAAGCGGAACTTAGAAGTGGCATAATTAGAAATAACAGCCTGTGGGATAAAATGATTTTCCGTAAAATACAGGTAACTATAGCCCTGCATTTTTGAAAATGAAAATAGTGTGCTCACTGGAGGGGGCAGAAGCAATTGGGTAGTAGTAGTAATAGTAATAGTAGTAGTAGTAGTAATAATAATAATAATAATAATAATAATAATAATAATAATAATAATAATTTATTATTTGTACCCCGCCCATCCGGCTGGGTTTCCCCAGCCACTGGGCGGCTTCCACAAAGACCAAAAATACACTAATATGTCATACATTAAAAACTTCCCTTAAGATGTCTTCTGAATGTCAGGTAGTTGTTTCTCTCTTTGACATCTGATGGGAGGGCGTTCCACAGGGCGGGCGCCACTACTGAGAAGGCCCTCTGCCTGGTTCCCTGTAGCTTTGCTTCTCGCAATGAGGGAACCGCCAGAAGGCCCTTGGCGCTGGACCTCAGTGTCCGGGCAGAACGATGGGAGTGGAGACGCTCCTTCAGGTATACTGGGCCGAGGCTGTTTAGGGCTTTAAAGGTCAACACCAGCACTTTGAATTGTGCTCGGAAACGTACTGGGAGCCAATGTAGGTCTTTCAAGCCCGGTGTTATGTGGTCTCGGCGGCCGCCCCCAGTCACCAGTCTAGCTGCTGCATTCTGGGTTAGCTGTAGTTTCCGGGTCACCTTCAAAGGTAGCCCCAGGTAGAGCGCATTGCAGTAGTCGAAGCGGGAGTACAAGTACACCCTGCATGGCAGAAACATCCACTTTCAAGAGGATGGCTTCAAACAATCCCCGTAAAGAGCCTTCCTCTTTTCCTGGCATAGAATTGCCAAATGGGGCCCACTTACACATTAATTTATTATGCAGTCATCCTGCCCTCAGCTCCTTTGGAAGGAAGGGCAGGATATACTTTTAATAAATGAATTAAATAAATGAAAATTGCCTTCTACTGTACATGCTTGGTTTTAGAATGGCCACTGATCTTCATTGCTGTGTCATGGAACAACTCCAAATGGTGAATTAACAAGGCAGCCAGTGGTACAGTGAATACTGTTCTAAGGAATAATCTCTTTATTCACTTAACTCACATGTACATAGAAACCATCAATGGGATTTGCACATTTGAGTCACATTGAGATGTATATCCAAGTGCCACTCACCATAGCTTTTTCCTGGATGCTACTGTTGGAATGAAAATAATTGTGGACACTTCTCCCCCCCTCTCTTTTCAGGCAAATCTGGGAGGAAAAGTCAGGCTAATGATAACAGGAGCAGCTCCTGTTTCTGCCAATGTACTGACCTTCCTACGAGCAGCTCTTGGTTGTCAGGTGAGTTTGGACTGTGACTGAACTGTAAATCTGCTCTACTTGTTATTTCGTAGTTTCCTTAAAGCATTTTTTTTTTTTATGTCAAGAGTATAAACGCCATACTTTCCTCATAGTGTTAAAGTATAACCAAAAAGAGTAGAATCTGAGTAGGGGAGAAGCTGATGTGCAGGTTGTCTCACTCTAAGGATGTATTTGGGGGGTGGGATCACTTCTAGTAACATGTCATTAGATGCCTCACTACCAAAAACTAGCTCTCTTTTTGATAGCACGGTATTTCCATGAAGTGGACAGTAGTCCATGAAAACTTATGCCATAATAAATTGGTTTGTCGTAAGGTGACACAAGGCCACTTATTGATTTTGCTGCAACAGACTTACATGCCTGTCCTTCTGAAAGCATTATGCCCATGAGTGGAAATCTCCCATTCCCAATGCACACTTAAAAGAGAGAGATGTGCTTCCACAATTCAGTGTGTTTGGCCTTTAGGTATAATGTTAGGCCAGGGGCTGGATGCTAATGTTTATTATTAAAACTGCAAGAATGTATTTCAGAAAACGTTCCAAATTGAAAGCAGATGGGATTTTGTTCAAATGTTCTAACAAAAGCTATGAGACTTGTGATTACTCACTAAAGACAGTTCTGTAGGAATGATTGCATATGTTGGAATTCTTACTGAAAATATTGGTAGTGCAGGAGGGTAGAGAGACCATGGATGGCTTAGCAAAAATGAATCCTACATTTGTACAGGGTTTTTCTAAAAGCTTAGCCTGCATATTGCCTACAGTTCTGTTTTTTTGTGTTAAAGAAACAACAGAATAGGAGAGGGGCTATAAAAGCTCCAATGGCTAATTGCTATACTCTGTTTAACAGTTTTATGAAGGCTATGGACAGACAGAATGCACAGCTGGATGTTCCCTAACAGTACCTGGTGACTGGACCGCTGGTAGGGCTTCTGTGTTCTTTCTTGAAACGTTGTTAAAAAGATGGCATGGTAACTCAAGCATGAAGTGAGCCTTCCAAAGAAGTTTATGGATTGTTAGTGCAAGGAAAGGAAAGTTGTCTTGCTTCCAGTAGTAGTCCACATACCTGGTGTTCTGGAAATAAAGAGAGTCTTGCTGTTCTGCTCTGTGCAATCCCACAGAGGGTGGAGCTTTTCAATTTGCATTTAATTTCCATATTAGACTGGAATTGATAGTATATTCCATATATCTGGTGGAGATTAGCTGTGGAAGTTCATGATAGCAGAACCAGCCATCTTCATATTACTCCGTTCCTTGCTTGACTACATTGGCTGCCAATTAGTTTCCAGGCCCAGTTCAAAGTATTGTTTTTGACCTATAAAGCCTTAAATGGCTCAGGACCACAATACCTCAAGGACCACATCTCTCTATATGAACCTAACCCAGGCTTCCTCACCCTGGCCCTCCAGATGTTTTTGGCCTACAACTCCCATGATCCCTAGCTAG